>NC_046315.1:55773885-56086780 GCF_009819535.1 Lacerta agilis
CCTTTCAGGGGAAGTGAGAAATCCCTTATACTGGGGGGAGATGCTGTCTGACAGGTTCAATACTGAAATGTGGCAACACACATGAAGATATAGCTTGGAACTCTATTTCAGTCAGGAAGGGAAATGGAGAATGCCCTCCTAAGGGCCCAAAGCAATTCCAAACTGCCCCCTAAGACGCTTGAGTCCTACTGAAGTGAGTGATATTCCCATGGTTACAGAAACAGACCAGTTAAAACTGAGGCATTATCAAACATGCTGTAATACAATATGGACAAATTAATAGGGATTGTTAACCGATTGCAATTCATGTTCATGTGAGTAACTAGGACTTGATTAACAGCATGAAAGGTTTCATGGAGAAGGTATTCTCTTGATTCTTGGTACTTTGGTAGCCCAGAGGTTTCATAGTTTGTCAATAAATTGACTTAGATGTAAATTGTTTCAAGTTCATGCCCTCGTCAGAGTCTCATTTTAAAGACCTGGCTTGCATGAAGGCCTTTGAAGGTTTGGCACTGTGGTATAACTAGATTTGAGGAACAGAAATATTCCTCCCTAATAAGAGCCCCATCAGTGTTGGCCGCATCATTAAAAGAGTCAAATCCTTTCTCAGGGAAACAGCCTTTGTTCAAAAGATGCTTCAAAGGAGGTAGAATGTGTATTACGTAGTCTGGATAATATTCATCACAACGCAATATTCACACATTCAAGCAGCTCATAGAGATCAATGAGATTTCTTCTGAGAAATGGTAAATCTACACTGGGAACCAAACATTTGCACTCTTGTTAATTATAAGCATGGGGCAGTTTTATTTGAATTGCCCTAAATTCACTTTCATTCCCTATGAGAACTTTCTTTGTGCTGTTGTGCTTCTGCATGTCAGAGACAATATGTCACTCTAAAGCGGGCCTCTGCATAAACAGTGAAAACAGCTCTTTCAACTGCTTATTCCAGTCTTCATACTATGCTTTACATCTTTCCATTAATTGCTCTTAAGAAGAGGTAGTTCCACTAAATGCAAAGCAGTCACACCTTTGCTTATAGTTTGGCTCAGTCTATCAGCCACTGGCCGCAGCAATGCCAGGTATTCTAAAGGTATCCCAATATAGCCAGATTTTAGTTACTACAATACATTTTAAAAAATATTAAAATATTTTCACATTTCAATCTGATTTTGCAAGTGGGTGGGGCTAATCCCCCCATGCCACTATAGCAAATAAGGTGAAAGCTTAAGTCGTGCCTGGTGACATATAATTAACCAAGAAGGCTAGAGCTCCTTTTGTCCTCTTGGGTTTGTTTTTAGCTGTTTACAGTGCAACCACTAAGACCCATTGAGTTGAAGGTGATGGACAGAGCAGTCTTAAGGACTGAATGGGATATCCTAAGCCCTGCCATTCACACCAGCCAAGGGGGGTGGAGGAGGTTGTTTTGTCCTGTTTTGCTGGGCCAACTCCAGCCTGAGGATCAAAGGCCACTGGTGCCCCCCCCAAAAAAAAATCCCTTCATCTCAAGCATAGTGAAGAACCTTCCTGCCCAGTGGACACAGCAGAGGCCTCCACCAAAGGTTGGTGGAGCCTGGCAGAAGGTCACACCTGCCCTGCCCTATCCCACTCCAGTGATGCAAAGAAAAAGGGGGAGCTTGAGTATTGATGTTTTAAATCATGGGTAGGCAAACTAAGGCCCGGGGGCCAGATCCAGCCCAATCGCCTTCTAAATCCGGCCTGCGGACGGTCCAGGAATCAGCATGTTTTTACATGAGTAGAATGTGTCCTTTTATTTAAAATGCATCTCTGAGTTATTTGTGGGGCATAGGGATTCGTTCATTATTTCCCAAAAAAAGTCTGGCCCCCCACAAGGTCTGAGGGACACCAGACCGGCCCCCTGCTGAAAAAGTTTGCTGACCCCTGTAATTTAAATGAATTTTCATGCACTCAGCTATTTACAAGATCCATTCAGGACATGTAAGCCTACTGAAATACATAATAAATGTTCATGGAAACCTTTCCTGATACATGTGATAAGCTAAAAAAAAAAGCACTTTATGTTTTCTAGACTTTTTATATAAGTCTATATAATTTTGTATGAATGTATTAAGGTGATTTGGTTATTTTTGCATTTTTATATGCAAAGACTCTGATAGTACCTTTTCTCTCTCTCCCTCCCTCCATCCATCCCACACACCCTCTAAATCTATTCCCTTCTCCCCTCCTTAAGATTCCAAATCAAATTCATTGCAACAGAAAGGAGAGGAAAAGGGTGGAGTTCTTGTTTCCTCATCCAAATTTTAAAATAAACAAATAAAACACAGCAGGCCAGATGGAAAACGTTAAAAGGCAATTTACAAAGAAGAGGAAAGAATTAATGTGCTTGGCACTGTATGGAAGTGGAACTCCCGGGGTCCTAGCACAGCTGACAGTGTGTGGCTTCCAAATCCAAGGACCCAAATCATGAGCCTTGTGATTGGCATGTTTCTTGGAAGGCACTTCAGCACTGAGACACAGTCTAGCCAGGCGCTTATGAATGAGAACGCTTTCCCACAAAAGATGATGAGAGGCAGCTCATTTAGATGACTCACATTCACACAAAATTACTTAGAAAATTGAACAAGTCACATTAAACTATTGTTTGCACAGCTAAGATTTCTCTAACATCCTTTCTTATCTGCTAGCCTATGTGCACTGTAGTTATCTATACTCCGGGAGACAGACTGGGCGAGAATAAGCAAACAGTCATTAATAAAATAGCTAAGAGCCACTTTAGATTCAAGACATGCTGGCATTATGAAGTACTGGTGTGCAACTACAGGACATGCCTTTTTGGCACAGAATCGGAATAGAAGTTTATTTGCCATGCAGGCAGGCAATAACAACAAACTCTTAATCGGTCCTCTTATCTCACAATCCATGGAACATGTGCCCTGCCATCCATTCACAGCTCTGACAACTTCACTGATCAGCTTGCCCATATTTACATATTGGTATGGTACACACATTGCATTGTCTAAGTATTCAAGTGCTCTATAGAACAGAACTGTGGATTCTATAACATCCTTCCTCACATATTTCCTTCTAATGTTTCCAAGCTGAAATTTTCCAAAGCCAACCCTTTACATAATATGGGAAACAGTTATATATCTACACCATAGATGAAGCTGTCCTGCCAGGCTTAGCTAGGTCACTTCCTCTCATAGAAGCATAGAATCATAGAGTTGGAAGAGACCACAAGGGCCATCCAGTCCAACCCCCTGCCAAGCAGGAAACACCATCAAAGCATTCCTGACAGATGGCTGTCAAGCCTCTGCTTAAAGACCTCCAAAGAAGGAGACTCCACCACACTCCTTGGTAGCAAATTCCACTGCCGAACAGCTCTCACTGTTAAAATTCATCTAACCAATCACTAACCAAGATTGTGACTTAGAAGAGAAGACACAAGACGTCTGGGAAACCCTGTGACCTTGAAGTTCCAGCTATAAATGACCCAAATACTTAGCTACTGATCAAGCACTCTGAACCATGGGCAGACCTCTAGACCCCCTGAGACACACACACACACACACACACACACCAGAACTATCACATTCTCTATCAAAAGTTCCATGATCACTCATGCACTCATGCTAGAGTTTCCACTGAATCCATCTGGAAATCATCAACCATCACACTCCAGGACAGGAGGCTCTCCTTTTAAATATATCCCCTCTTCAAAGAAGAGACAGAGCTTAAGAGAGGTAGCAGGGCCATTAGGGAGAAAAAGGCCCTGGAACTTGGGGAAGGTTGTCTCCTGCCTGGGAACTATCCTAAGTGCTGCAGATCAGGATTGCATTCTCTGCTTCATGGCTAGTCTCATGTTGAACACTATGCCAGTGGCTGACCGATTAAGTACTGGATGCCCCCCTCACTGCTACCCCTTAGTGAAGATCCTACATGCTCTCAAGTGCTCCACAAGCGCTCAGCTGCCACTAATATCTATCTTGTTCTTGTATTCCAGGCTGCTGCAGTCCCCTGCATATTCTAAGGGTGCCCACTTTCATGGCCCAGATACCAAGTCATTTCCCACATCCCAAGCAACACAAGCCCTATTCAGGCATTTGTTACCTCTGGGTACAAAATGTGTGAATCTGCTTTCAAGGATATGCTGTTAACATAAAACACTTGTTTTATGTTTAATGGTGTTCTGTTGCACCAGAAGTGGTTTAGTCATGCTGGCCACATGAGCTGGAAAGCTGTCTGTGGACAAACACCAGCTCCATCGGCCTGAAAGTGAGGTGAGCCCCACAACCCCATAGTTGCCTTTGACTGGAATTAACCATCCAGGGGTCTTTTAGCTTTACCTTTAAATCACATGCTGATCACACCCTGGGGCAATGTGTGGTTGGCACCAGGAATCCCTCATAGGGATGTGAACTCTGGTCAACCAGACTTTGCACCTCTGTGGAAGGATTCTATGTACATACAACCATATATGCATACAGCCCCTAATGCTGATGGTGGGTTGGCTGGGGGCAAGGTCGGTGCACATGTTGGCAACTGGGGGTGGGTCTAGTCATGCATATTCTCAGTAGGCCTCTCACATATTCTGTACGCAGGTGAATAACATGTATGAACAAGTCTAGAGTGGGGCCTGGGCCTGGGTTCAGCTGGCAAGGAGCAACATGGCCTTTGCACTTTCCTGTGAACACAGTCCAATTAGGATGTGGGCAGTGCCATCCTCAGCTTATATAGTAGACAGTATTTTTAGACTTTCAGACTGGATTGTCAGCTGTCCAGAAAAAAACTCACCTGCTTATCTTGTCTTGAAACTCTAGCTTGATCTGCTGAAGTCAGCAGGTGAAGCTTTCCATAGCACAGAGAACAACATGATCCCTTGCTAAAGTTTCCACAATAAGCGGCAGTTAAAACAGCACATTTATGGAAGCTAGCTGAAAATCTGGCAAACTCAGTGGCAGAAGGGAGCACAAGTGTATTATCTCCCACCTATATGAGTTCATCAGAGCTCTACATCATTTTCTCAGTTGCCCACCGCATGGCTTAACCAATCTCAGAAACAATGCATATATGCCTAGATTCTTGTTGCATAGGGAAGCCTGAAGTGTAAGCTTAGAAATTAAAGGGAAGTTGTTTTTACATATTAGCATATTATTACTCAGACCCTAGGACCTCTGTATTTTAAAGCCAAAAAGGATTTTATTTTTGAATACATTCTTGTGGAGACCATTGTTGACCGTGCAACTTTTAGTTCTATACTTCACAAGAGAAAATGTCAAGAGATGGCCTTGTGTCCTTCTGGAGAAAAAGATATACCGGTGCTTCAATTTTCTGAAATTTGGTGCTTCTGTGCATGGCTGCTATTATTGCATCTAAACATTTTGCCTAAGCAGAAGAAAATCTAGGGCACCTTTCGCAAGATCAGTTTTCTTTCACAGGAGAGCACAAGGGAGCACTGGAGACTTATGGTGACTTTATAAAACTTTAATTAATTTACAAATGTGCACATCAAGCAGGTATTATGGGGTGAACAGCAAGCATATGCAACTTTAGTCTCACAGCCACATCTGATTATGCTCCATTCTCCAGACATAACTGGCTGAGAGCAAACGAGTCTTTGAGCTTCTATTTTGCAAGCAAAACAATTGCTTGTGGGTGCCTTTCAGCAAATTCAAGGTCAATTGTATTCATAAGCAGTAGAAAGACTCAGATAGATTTATCCATTCAGGCTGCACTCCTGTTTCCACATATTTCAAAGGAAACCCCACTGAACTCATTATGACTTCTGAGTAAGAATGGAAGGATCTGTCCATTTTGGTTCTCTCAGTTTCTCATTTTTCTTAAATTCAGTTTTCCAAATCTTTTCAAAAAGAACTCATGAAAATTCACCAGCATTTTAGTGTGAATTTTTTTCTAATTGACACATTTTTATGTGCTGTTTTCACTAACGGGCACGTTTTTGCAGTTTTCCTATTTTTATGTGTTATTTTATGTGTTATTTTTATGTGTTATGTGGAGGGCACAAGGAGAAAGGGACGACAGAGGATGAGATGGTTGGACAGTGTTCTCGAAGTGACTGGCATGAGTTTGGCCAAACTGCAGGAGGCAGTGGAGGATAGGGGTGCCTGGCGTGCTCTGGTCCATGGGGTCACGAAGTCGGACACGACTGAACGACTGAACAACAAAATGTGTTATTTTCACCAAAGCATTCCTTTTTATGCTCAGTCGTTACTAATACTGTATATGCATTTTGGTTCATGAACTACAAAATTTGGATAAGTGTGACTTTCAATCGATAGCTGTGTTTTGATTCACATATTGTTTTGGAAAATATGAATGATATAGTTTCTCCATCATCCCTACTTCTAAGTAGGCTCGTATAGGATTTTCCTATTAATAAACCTGTTTTGCTGATACCCCTGAAGGGAAGACACCCAATGAAAGCTCCACAAATCACACACCTACACTGCCTTTTAATGAAGGCAAGGTTTGGGATGAGCAGATTTCCCCTATTCTGTCCTTTTGTTGCTCTCTGCTGTCATCCTTCCTCCAGCATTCTGATTTAAGTCAGAGAATGCCTAAAGTTAATTCCAGAACTGGGGCGCAGGCCATTTATGGCAGTTTTCAGTCCCTTCCTTTTGTCTTTACCTCTCTATGGGATGGGGTGGGGAAATCCATAAATGAAATTGAATTTGATTACATCAAGATTCTTTGGCTGCAGCTTTTTTTTCCAGTTCACACAAGTTCACACATGCATGTCAGTCTGGCACCGCACAAAAAAGAATCTTCTCATAGTCATTTGTAGATGGCTTGTGGACAAGCGAGGCAACAGATGAGCCGGCAGAGGATCCAGCTGTTAGAAGAAAAGGGCAGCTGCATATGCAGACCAATCTTGTGCTTCTGATAATCCGCCACTCTGAAGGGTGCTCTGATATCCCATACTTGAGCTTGGCGGTCAGAAAACCACAAGTCCTTGTGAACTGAGTCCCAAACCTGCCAAAGTCCAGTGGTGTCCACTGCCAGGCAGTCCTTCTTGACAGCAGCCCTCCCCTTCTTTACTGGAATTTACCCATGCAACGAAGGGAAATTAGCAGCAAAGAAGACTGGTGTGAAGGGAGAGATTAATGTATTACCTGAATGTTTTACAGGAGAGTCCATTGCTGCCAGGGAACTTGGGAAGCTCTATCCCCAATGCCATTCAGCTTACTCAAGGTCCATGGTAGCAATGGACACACCACAGCAGCATACAGGTCTTAAAGATAAGGTGCTCCCCGTTCCTTCCACACCAGCCTTCCTTGCCACTGGCTGCCCCACTTCCTTGCAGTAAGTTCTAGAACACAAAGGGAGGGCAGGGAGTGTTCTGGGAAATTTGCATTTGCCACATACTTCATCCTCAATCTTCCATTTTATTTTTTATTTTCTGGGAGGGGTGAACTAGCAGCCACAAGCAGCGAGGGCAAATCTGGGTACCTGAATGTTTTGCGTTATGAGGCAAATAGCAGCTGTGTGGGTGGGTTCAAATTTAATCAGGAAATTATTGGCAAAGGGGAAGGATTAATAGCACCTAATCTACCTCAAAGCAATTGAGAAAAAAATAGGTTGAGTTGAGGTTTTATTATTACTATCTCTCTAATTCTGGCAGTGTAAAGGTTTTAATGCCAGGCAGTGGTGATGGAATAACAACTGGTTTCATACACAACATCTTACTTTCCCCAGTTACTACTATATCAAATCTTCTCTGGTGTGTTTGATTAAAACATCTTTTTGAAGGTCGACTTTGAAGATTTGAAGAGATTTCCCTTCGTTGCCTCTTTCAAAGGTTAATTACCTTCATTGTTACATGTGTGCCTTTCTTCCATTTTTAATGTGCTTGGTATTAGATTCAATTAGGGCTGAACTGAACGTTCTCCAGCAAACATTTTTTGGTATGAAAAGGGACTTTCAGGGGCTCTGCAGTGTTTCCTGAAAGAATGTCCAAAGTTACCCTTTTCACCTCAATTTGCTGCTCTTTCCAGCCCCCATCAGCTGCAGCTGCAGCACCTTCAAGACTGAGAAGTACCTTTCAGCCATGCTAGCCAGTGTGAGAGACAATGTGGCGAAGTGTGGGAATAGGACCTGGGGGGACCAGGATGCAAAGCCCACTTGACCATAAAGGCTCACTGGAGACCTTGGGCAGTGGGAGCAGAGGCCAGGCACCCACAGAAAAAAATTGTGTAGGTACCCAGGCCCCAGGGGCCACCTGGGGATGGCACCAGTGCACCTGTGCTTCCCATTTTTATCTACCTGACACTGTTACAGGACCTAATGATGTAAAAAAAATACAATATTGAAAAACTAGTGGGGCAACATTTCAACCTCAATTATATGACTTCTAGATTGAAGCAACATGATGGACTGGGTGGCCTTTTAATGGTTTTGGTGGCCCTCCATGAACTTCACAGAGCAACAGAACTGCAAGCAGAGCCCCCCTTGCAGATCTTGACACCTGGGCTGGTCTATGTGGGAGGAGGCCAACCTTCAGATATCTGGGGTATAAACTTAACAAAGTCATCAAATTCTGTTTAAGAAGCTTTTTCACTGTAAAGGGCAGCTTCACTTCCATTTATTTTACTCATTCTTGGGACTTCTTTGGTGTCTCTGTTTCCCTTGATATATTTTTTTAAGACCATGGCTGCCAAATCTTTGCTTCTCCTTTCAGCTGATTTGCCATTTCCACACATACAGAGGGCAAATAAAACTCCTTACTCTTATTTTGTACTTGTCTACTCAGAGGGCTGCTGGTGAGGTACATATTTAGTCTCCTAAGCATCTCATAGACAGTGTTGCCCAGTATTTCCAGGATGCAGTCTTACATTCATCTATGTTTAAGCATGTGATCCCCCTGCTGCAAGTGTAATCCACTACTGTGGATTACACTGCAAATATTTTTGAAATCCTCTTTCAGATTCTTCAACAAGGATATTAAGTCTTGGGTCCGGAACAGAAAGAACATCATTTTATTATAATTTAATTTTTTTCATATACTGGTTGATATTGTGCAATCTTTAATTCGTGTCTCATTGGCAATGCATTGTTCAGGCTGTCCTAGGTTAACTGACTACAGAGGGGAGGGCAGAGAGATCTATGTTGTATAATATCAGCTCAGTTGCTTTCATCAGTAACCAGATTTGTAATCACAGCAAAGACTGAATTAATTTTGTTTGATGAGACCCATTTTCCACAGAGGAAGGTTGACTTGTTATTAATGGCAGTATATGCTTTAAATGCTTCTTGACTGAATCCATCATTAACTTTTCTATCACCCCCCCCACAAAAAAATCAATATCAGACTAACCCTCCTATAATTACTTGGGTCGCCCAGTCTATCCTTTTCCGACAGTGGCACAAGGAATGACCTCTGCCTTTACTGCCCTCTGCAAATTTCCCAGCTATTAGATAGCCCATTAGTATTATTCATATGTACGTGAGTTTGTGTGGCCCAATAAAGATTTAATAGCCACGTACTGTTTTCAAAGTATGCTTGCCAGTATCCCTTTTGGCAGGCCGCACATTCCTCTCACATCTTCTGGAAATCCATCTGTTATGCTTCTTATCCACGAGATCTTGATTTTGCTCACAGTCTGTACAGGAAGGATGTTTCATGCGCCTGAAATATAAACAAACAGAGACCTAAAATTACAAAAGTACTCTCATTGTGCCCAAAACGAATGCTGGAAGGACAAAATATTCAATGCTCTTAGCCAAAGGCTGTCCTGCTTTTAGCCTGCATGAGTTAAGTGGGAAATCTATCCATAGAAGGGAAAGGCACCCTATACAAGCTCGATACCTCTTTGTCATTAAGCCCATTTTTAAAAATGAACATTCTGGGGCATTTCCCCCTTAGTACCAAACCAAATAGGACCTCCACATTAGACTACTGCCTGTATCAATGGCATATCTCTTTTCAAAAAAAAAAAAAAGGCATGATGCTTTTGCCACAGGAAGATATTATTCATATAAAATTTCATCTTTTTTGTTACCTCCTTTTGTATGACCTGACCTCTATTCAAGGGCTTTCATATACTACAGAGGTTCAGCTAACAGATGCATAATTGTACATGCTTAGTTGCTCCATCCTTTCCTACTAATTAATACAGCAATAAATACTTCTATTTTACTGAGTTTCCAAAATTTGGTTAATTCATGCTATTACTGAAGTAGTAAGCTCAAACATGATGCCCTTTTACCAGTCAGCTTCCTTTCAGGCAAAGAGAATTCGAAAATGTTTATACAAAGACTGGATATATACAAAAAGGTCATATATGCTAATTTTTGAATGGACCACTTTGATTACAGATCAATTTCATATATCAAATCATCGCTTAGCTGAATGCCATTTCTTTCCTCTTTGTGTTCATCACAATTAAGAGGTTTCAGAATACATTTAAATAAATGGAAATGGTATTGTTTCTCTCTCAAGCTTATGAAAAGCTGCAGTTGAAGATAGGCTGGTAGCATGAAGTGCACAGAGAAATGCCATCTTTCAATTTTTATTAATTATACCTCCAGAAAGCAATGTTTTCCACAGCCCAACAATGTAGTAAGTCAAACTATTCAATGTGGCATTTAAAGGATGTTGACACTTGCCTTTAAAAACAGTGCGCCAATTGTGCGTATTTAATTGATGCAAGAGCATAATGTTTAATTAACAGGGCTTTTAATTGGCTATGAAAATTTCAAAGAGAGCATTCTTGTATAGGACAACAAAGCACCAGAACACGTGTAATGTTTGTTTATGTAAATGTGTATCCTGCCTTGTCACCCATATTTCCTCAGAGCATACTGCGCTGTCAGCAGCAGAAACTTCCCCCCTCCCCCGCTTGAATTCTTTGTACAAAGTTCAAAGGGATCTGGCTTCATGAAATGCAACGTTCAGGTTGTACAGAAAGGCTGGGGACTAGAAGGAGCTTGCCTGAGAATAAGGTTGCACTATCCAGGAAAGAATGAACAGAAGCATGATCATTTCAGCAAGAGTGGCACCAAGGCGGGCCTTGAGCATAGTGCATAACCACAGGCACACAATCAGAATATAAGCATGCATACTTGCACATTGAACTTCAGCTCTTGACCAAGATCCCAAGAACATATGCACTGAGACTTCTTCACTTTTCCTTTCCTTTTTCTAATTTTTATTTAAAAGTTCCAAGAGAAATACAGGCAGCCCCCTGGTTATGCATGTTCAATATATGTGCAACTGTACATACATGCATCGTGCTGAACCCAGAAGTGACCTGGAAATGTCATAAAGACATCACTGAAACATCACTAAAGGGGCAGAATGGGGGCAGGGTGGGGGCAGGGGTGGAACAGGCTGTTTGCAGGCTCTTTTAATGGGTTTCGATTTTACGTGATTTCATCAAAGTGCGCAGTGTCTTTGAATGTAACGTAAATAGGGGGCTGCCTGAATTTTGTAAATACATTAACAGAAAAACAAGCATAAGGCATGGGGCAATGACAGTTGTAGATAACATTTATGAAGTGTTATAGAAAGGATCAGTATGATTAAGAAGTTGAGAGTCAAATGAGGAGAAGGATTATGGTTGAGTTTGTTTCTGGCCTAGGTGAACATAGAACGAGTTACTTGTTTTGGACTTCTTCAGTTTTCTTACCCCTATTCCTCATCCTAAATTGAAGGTCAGTCCTTCATTCTGACATGGATCCAAGCCAGGCATAGGGAGCCTGCAACATACAGGCCCTTATTCTGCAAACACGTTGCCCGTCATCATCAAAGAGACATTTCTTTGGAGAGAGACCACAGCTCAAGGGCAGATGACCTGCTCTGCATGCTGAAAGTCCAACTTTCAAACCCTGGTGTCTCCAGTTTAAAAGATTATGTAGCAGTGATAGGAAAGAGCTCTGGCGGCCTTGGAGAACACGTGGCATTCAGCGGAGGCAATACTGAGCTCACTGGATCGTGTGGTATAAATAGGCCTGGCATATAAGGTAGCTTCCTGTTTCTATGAAGATCAATTGAATGACCTTCACAGATCAGCTTGCTATGTGGCACAGGGGGTGTGCACAGAAGGGTAATTATAGCAAAAGTGTGGCTCTTTGGATCCTGGCCGTAGTCTATTTGAATTACAGGAATTGATTTGGTATCAAACAACATTATTCCTCCTATTTGGGAACCTGGGGCTGCCATTATAGTTTTGCTTATGTCTTCTCAACACTCACTTAGGTGACCAACGCATTGCAGGAGCTGTCCAATTGAATAGTCCCTAATGATCAGTTTTGAGGTGTGGGAGTCAGTGCGGGGGGTGGGGGTGGGGTGGAGCTGTCCTCCTGACACTAGTGCTGCAGACAGGGCTGGGGCAGGGCAGCAGTAGGGATGTGTGGGACAGAAACACCAGCTGAGCCAATCCAGTGCTCCTGGTGGTGCATCTGCGCAGAGCCAACCTCAGTGCCATGCACCATCCAGGTAAGCTGTAGTGACATTAGTGTTGGGGAGGCAGCTTGGGCCCTCTGCACAAGCTGCAACTGTTGGGGGCCTGAATCCAGGTCTCCGTAGAGTCTGACAGCACAGAGCAGCTGTCTGTTAAGCTCTGTGCTGGATATATAGTGGTCTATATATCAGGAAAGATATGTACAGAACCCTTTGGTATCTGATCTTCATAACTAGCACTGGATATGTTGATGGAAGCCTGCTTTCACATACATGCTGCCCTACACTGCTGTGGCACCTGGAGCATCCTTTAAAATGAGGCCCTTCTTGTGGTCCCAGTTCCAGCACTGGCTGGCGCTCAGTTGATGGGACCATGAGAAAACACCTCTCCTTTTTTGATAATTTTGTTATCAAAATGCTTTGATAATCAATCATTGTAACACTTTGATTATTTGAAGCAAAGCAATGTGAGCCATAAAAGGTTCATTCTCCCCACCCCATTTTTAACTAACATGATTTTGGTCCAGTAAAATTGTATCCCTTTTTGGTATCTAAGGTTGCAATCCTATACGCACTTATCTAGAAGTAAGGCACACTCAACTCAGTGGGTCTAACTTTTGAGTAGGCATGCACAGATTTGTACTTTTAGTATTAGCAACAACTCCTTCCACAAAACAATGTAAAACTAACATCAAGAGTGGCTTCAGCTTAAATGAAACTCCCCTCCCGAATATTCCCTTGGCCTCTTGCAATACATTTGTTCAAACACAGACCTACCCTTTAAAGTCTGAATCCCTCTAAAACACAAAATGCTGATAGTAATTATTGATCTGCTGAAGTGAAGATTGCAAGCCCATTTCCCTAGCTCCAGGCAATTGATTTCCATGGAAAATCCACTGACAATTTTAAATTTAACATTTTCCGAAAGGAAAAAAATATGGTAATTCTCCTATGGCGAGAGCAAGCAGGGTGTTTGTGGGCGGGAAAAACTGAACTACAATAAAACATCATTAAAACTTTGGTGTATTTTTGCTTTGGTTGTGTAGTCTGCAGTATAGAAAAATAAAATCTACCCCGTCTGTTTTTATTCAACATTGTGGCACTTTCACCACGGCACTTTTTTTTTTTGCAGAACCTTCCTATAGCATTAAAGTTACCTAAATTGCAATAGCTGAAACTTTGCTCCATAAAGATAAATGTCCAATTCCCTCATTTTAAAGAGGGGGCAGGGAATCTGTATTATGGAAGAATAGCTTTTTACTTGTCAGGTAACATTCTTCCGCCCTCCACACAAAAAAGTCAAATGTGTTTAAATGTCCAACTCATGATAAAGGGTGAAGCCAATTAAACAGGATTTGTAACGGCTGCCTGACTGTTTCTTGCACTGGCTCTTCCCCATGAATCATTTCCTACTACATTAGACAATAAAACGGGGGATAAAAGCACAATTTGATCTTTCAAGTACAAGGCAAAAGATTAAAAAGATTTTTTGTGAATGTTTTTGTTATAATCACTTCTGAAAAGTTACATCTGTACCAGAAGAACTTCCAAAAACTCTGTATGCCATGTTTCTTATTATAAGGAATAACCCATTCAAGTAGCAGTGTGTGTGTGTGTGTGTGTGTGTGTGTGTGTATCTGTGCCATGTTATCAAAGAACCACAATTCTGGTAAGAATAAGAATCTGCTACGAACAGGTTGACAGAAACTGTATACAGGAAGGCAGGGCTCCTTTATGTTTCTATAGGTGCAAGGGAATTTTAAGGGCCTTTCTTCAGTGAGGTTGCCCAAATCCCCTCAGGTACTAATTACTGAACATCTGGAAGTTCTGCCGTCCTTTGCATATAGTTACTCTACTCTGCAGCAGGTAAGGGTGCTTCTAAAACTTTCACATACCGTAATTTCTCCCCAGGTGTTGACGTTCCTAATTCCCTGGTCTTGAATGTCCTAATGGAATCCTCTATTATTCCATTTAAATAATAATAACACTCTGAATTTGGTACAGAACCTTGAAGACTGAATGAGGGACATCTGAGTGAGGGGACAATTGGTCTCTATGTTCTTAATGCCAGAAATATGCTCTGTTAAGTTTTCGCTTATTAAAAAAAAAAAATAACCAAGGTCATTTGTATATAGAAATCTATGTGTGAAAACACCTGAGCATTTTCTTCTCCAACTGAATCATCAGATGGAGGATGTGATACTTGAAGTGCTATAGGTAGTTTTTAGCAAACGTTGATGAAGCATTCCCCTCCGCCTGAATTTTCAAGCTTACCTTTCAAAATGTATGCTGCATGAGCAGTCTGCTCCCAAGCCAACTCAAGTCGGTGGGAGAGTTCTTACTGACTCAAGTCTTAGAGCTAGCCAAAGGCAAGACTCGTGTCTTTGAAAAAGCTGAGCCCTCATGGAGGAGGTTACAGGTTTGACAGATCAAAACCTTGCTTCATTAGAAAGGATTTGCTTGTTCACTTAGCACATCAAAGTCTGCAGGACGGAGGTGTTTTTCCCCCCAGGCATTTTTGTTTGTTTTATTTCTATCCCTTACTTCTTCATGTTCACAATCCCATGGCAGGTTCAAAAACTAAAATATGACTATAATAAAACTTCAGTTTTAATAAAACTAAAATGCAACAACAGTGCAATCCTAAGCATATATACTCAGAGGAAAGTCCCATTGAATTCAGTAAGGCTTACTCCTAAGTAAGTAGGGCTTGGAGTGGGCTATCAATCAATGAAAATCTAAAACTCACTTTAGGGCAGAAGTGAGGAACCTGAGTGTAACAGGCTGACTCTTCAGCCACATCAGTCCATCCAGCTGCTAGGATGTTTCTGAGTGCTTTTGTCCAGAGTCCCTCCCTTAGGACCAGCTCTAGAGGGTAAATTAAAAGAGAAGCTTTGGTTTAAGGAACCCAAAGCCTAGTGGACACAGAACATGGCAAAATCTTGTGAGATATCTATTTTCAATTATAGAGTTTTATTAATTTCCATTATATAACCACAATTACAAAAAAGAACAAATACAAAATCCCATTTTACCCCCCTCCAGGTGGTGTTTAAGTTTGCCAAAGCCCAGTCTGTGATTTCAGTGGCTGACATTCATTCAGGGTTATCAGTAAAGTATTTTATAAAAGGATGCCATAATAATTCAACCAAATCATCTACATCATACATTGTGAAATATCTTTATAAAACAAAGGTATGGGAGAAGCCAGGTTGGGTGGAGCCACTATGCTAGCTTCTTGACAGATGAACTACTGATATTTACCAAGTGGAGGAAGGGTGAGGTAGTAGGAAGGTCAGTGCAGTGCAAATGCATATGCAGAAGCACCAGGTTAACTCTGCTTGTGCATTTGCACCATGCTAACCTTGCCTCTCCTGGTAAGCAGCAATGATCAGAAAGCTAGGATAGCAGCTCCACCCCATCTGTAAAACGTATCTTAACACATGGGAAAGGTTTTAGTGAGACATCCCTTTTTTAAACCAATGAAACCAACTGTCCATTTAAGAAAATAAAATATTATCATCCCATGTCTCATCTGATACCTAGGCTTGATAGTACAGGTTATGGTTCAAACGCCCTTTGCATTTAGACAAGAAAAGAGCATTGTCTGAACTTAATATGGGGTGAGGAAAGGTTTTGCATTGTATTTTTGTGGAGAAAAATTGCACTAACAGTTCTGACTGATCACACTTACACTTAGTCTACTGAGTAGTTTTATTATATACTGGTATCCATTAGCAAAATCTATCAACATAAAAATGCCCTTGATGTAAAATATTTCCTTGCTCAGAATATATATTAGCAGCTCACTTAAAAAAAGCATGAAAGTCAAAAGCAAAGCTACGGTATGTCATTAAAACATATTTTGTTACCTTTATGTCCTTGTATACTTCTCAGGCTCTGTAATATCAAGCTGTGCTAGACTGTCCCTGAAATGTCCAAGCTTAGTGAAATGCAGACACCTGAAAGTGAAAAATTCACTGAGAATAAGAGACTTGTTATAAAACATTCAGCCGAGCTTTCGGATTCAGAGCACATGTTGAGACACCTGTTGCTCATCTTAGCTGGAGCTCTGAACAGCACTTTAGTTAACAGCGCTATAAGATAGACTACAAAGCAATCTCATGTGGACCAAATGACTACAGTGATTCATTATTCTAGGATTTAAATGGATACAATAGCAAGACACAAAAACCACCTCAATTTAAGAAACTACTGAGTTTCAGGAAGCATTTTTAACCAAGCTTATTCCCTATAACTAATACTAGGGAGGGTGTTGAAGAGAACAGCACCAGGAACCAGCTGCTTCTCCATTTGAGTTTATAAGTTTATTCTAACAAGACTCCCACACCAGGCCTGCCAAAAAGAAAAGATTCCCCCTTGCACAGGGCAAGATTTACCACACATGTAGGCACACATAACCAGCAACAAGTCACCATTGACTTTGCACCAATTTCTCTGCATGTATATCACAGCCTATATATTTTCTTTTCTTTTTTTTAAAGGTGCATTTCAAGGGACAAAATAATGTTGCTTGTTTTGACACTTTCCTCACTTTGAAGTAAATAAAAGGCAAGGCAGGAAATAGATGAAGGAATAAAACAAGGACTTAATTTAGTCCTTTATCATTCTGGAGAGAATAATTTCCTGACACTGTTACATAGACAATTCTAATTTATTCGCCTGTTTGGGGTGAAAAATGAGTGGAAAACAGCTTGCCATTTCTCGCTTTTACAAATTGAGTTAGAATACACACTGGATAGCACACCAGGAATGCAGGCTACTCATCTGGCAATCCTATTTCCTTCTTGTTGCTCAGCACTCTATGCAGAAGTAGCTAAATCTCACACATGGGCAGAAATCAGCAATGACAAAGAGTTGTTCAGGCTCACTAATGTATGTCAAGTTTACGAGTGTCTCTGAAAGAGTTTGCTGGGGGCATTGGAGAAACACTTGCATCTTTAGTGGAATTCAACATCATGCTAATATGATCATTCTGTCTGCACAAGCAGATGTTGGGGTGCATGGGAGAGGAGAGAGTAGTAACCCTGTTATGCTAGCACTGGCTTCTGCTAATGCACCAGATTAGTTGAATCCAGCCATTGCCCTGATGGCTACATGTTTCACTTAATAAGGTAAAAAATATGTGCATAGTCACCTGACTGCAGACACCTGAGTCAGGACTTACTGGTTCATCTGCCCAGGACTGCAAGTCTTTCACTGTCAAAGGGCAATGAAAAAGTAGGCGGGTTCCAATGCAACAGCATCTGCTCCCCAGATCAGCCTTGGAGCTTTCCAGATGTTTTGAATGGCAACTTCCATCAGCCCCACCAAGAGTTGTAGCATATATGTAGCATGCATGCATTTTTGTGTTTTTCTCTTTTAAACAGTGATCTTCAGATGAAGGGCAGTATTGAAAT
This sequence comes from Lacerta agilis, assembly GCF_009819535.1. Lineage (NCBI taxonomy): Eukaryota > Metazoa > Chordata > Lepidosauria > Squamata > Lacertidae > Lacerta > Lacerta agilis. The sequence goes on from NC_046315.1 coordinate 55,791,709, forward strand.
TTTAATAATAATTAATAATAATAGTAGTAGTAGTAGTAAAATAAATAAAGAGTCCAAACCATTGGGAGCACACCAGATTAGTGACGGCTGCCTTAAATGAACTGCATACCACTAGCAGGTGGGTGATCTATTTATGGGATTTTAGTCTGAGCAAGGGTGGTCCAATTTGGACTTTGAAGAGTAGCTTCTGACATCTTATGCAAGTGTGCTACGTGGGGAAAGTAATGAATGGAATAAGGCATGAGAAATGGAAATTAATATCATACACCCACTCACTGAGTCTTCCATTATTGCATAAAGCTTATTAGTAGGGCACACAAATGTATTGGGGTGGGGGACCAACACTGCTATTAAAAATGATTATGTGCATAATAAGTATACCAGAAATCACAACAGTATTGTTAATCAGTTTACCTGGAATATATTCTGAATATATTCATGTGCAGATCCATACACACCTGCACATTATTTTTAGGAATAAATTTTGCTGGATTAGAACAAATGCACTGGATCAGATTTTGCTCCTGGCTACTGCTCCTTTTTTCCAAATGCCAGGCTAATCCTTTAGCTCGATATCACCTTTCTGTAAGTATGGCTAATTAAAATGCTAACAATGATTCCCCCACCCCACCCCCAATAAATCCAGGGTAAAGGAAGATTTATTCAGATTAAGACCGTGATCTGATGCACATGTACCAGGGAGTATGTAACACATAATTCTGTGTTAATATGTGGAAGATTACACCGAACTGGTGAAGCTAAAGATGCATTTTTAAAATTTCATTTAAAATATTTATATACTGGCTCTCATTAAAATAATACCAATGCAGTGTACAGTAAAACAACTATTCAATACATATTTTTTAAAAACCAAAATGTAGATACCTGTTTGGACATACAGAATGCTTATATTAATCTATATGTTTAAATTAGAATGGATGAATTCTTATAGATAATGCCAGCTGGAGATTCCCAGCCACCCACCTATATTTCTTTTCGTTATATATATTTGCACCCATTCACCATTTCAGCTGAGCACCTATAATAGTATAGTTACAGGTTTGTAGGTTTCAGAATTTAATTAAAGCTTAGAGGGAAATATCTAGTTTCAGGATTGCCATTTGCATGAACTTGGGCTGGATCTTTTGGAGACTGTACATAGAACTGTCAACCTATAACTCATCATCCCGTTAATATAGTTATCAGTAAAGTATTAACTGGCTGTTAGGCTTCTCCCTCTATTACTCAGTATTTTTGCCTTTTCACATTCACAATCTCTTTTGTTTTCACATTCTGTTATTGCCTATTTTTAAAGCAAGCATTGAATGTGTGCTGGTTTGCTACAACAATTATCATCTTTGATCACCAGTTATAGAGAATGGAATATGCCTTAGCATATCCCACCTGAACTCTGTAAATTAGTGCTGACACTGTAAAAGTCAGAATCCTGCACATCAGCAGACCTCATTTCTTTCATAATCTCTTGAAGCTCTGCTTCGTTTATTACTTGCTCAGAAATCCAGCTCAAGTTGCTATTTGCTTCTTTGCAAAAGATTGCTGATCTAATATCAAGGGTAATATTATCCACCCAAGGTGTTTGCTAATTGGCTTACTTAACAACCAAAAAAGTTGTGAGGCTGGTTTTTCACTCGATCTCCCTCCCAACACTTACACTGTTTCTGCATTGCAGCAATATAGCCTAGAAGTTTGAACTAGATTGTTGGAATTGTATAATATAACAACCCCAAAACCCACAGAAAATAAAATCTGACAGCCTTTGCCATCCTGCTTTTTTGCATCTGATGAATATTTTAATTAGAGGACTTTAATACTACTCCAGCACTTCTATTTTTAAAAAAGGTCTTTTCAAAGGGTTCGGGACAGACTACAGAATATCCTTAGTTTGACCAGATCCCAATTTTTTGAAATCCCAACATCAAAGCAATATTGGGGGGATCCATTTTTTCTTAGAGTGGCATTGCTGGGGAAAGGGTGTTTAACCCTTTCCCCAAAAGGTTTTCCTGATTTTTATACTCCCCACACCAACTCAGAACATGAATATGCTATCCCAGTGGCGTCGCTAGCCTCTGCGCTGCTGGGGGCGGCGGCAGCGCAGAAGCACCCCCCTGGGGGAGGGGCACGACGCGTGCGTCGTGACGTCATCATGACGTCACGACGCACGTGTATGCAGAAAGGGGGGATTTCCCCCTTTCCGAGGCTTTTTTTTGGCGGGGGGGTGACCAGCGAGGAGGGGGTGACAAGCGTGCCCCCCCTCGCTGGTCGGGCCCCCCCCTGCCGAAAAAAGCGGGCGGAAAGCCTGGAAAAGAAGCAGAGCGGCGCTTAAACGCGCCTGCTCTGCTTCCTTTCCAGGCTTTCCCCGCCCCCCCGCGGTTTTTTTGGCGGGGGGGTGACCAGCGAGGAGGGGGTGACAAGCGCGACCCCCCCTCGCTGGTCGGGCCCCCCCCCCGCCGAAAAAAGCGGGCGGAAAGCCTGGAAAAGAAGCAGAGCGGCGCTTAAACGCGCCTACTCTGCTTCCTTTCCAGGCTTTCCCCGCCCCCCCGCGGTTTTTTTCGGAGGGGGTGGTGACCAGCAAGGAGGGGGTGACAAGCGTGACCCCCCTCGCTGGTCGGCCCCCCCCCCCGCCGAAAAAAGCGGGCGGAAAGCCTGGAAAAGAAGCAGAGCAGCGCTTAAACGCGCCTACTCTGCTTCCTTTCCAGGCTTTCCCCGCCCCCCCCCCGCGGTTTTTTTCGGAGGGGGTGGTGACCAGCAAGGAGGGGGTGACAAGCGTGACACCCCCCCTCGCTGGTCGACCCCCCCCCGCCGAAAAAAGCGGCGGCAGCACCCCATCCGTGTGCTGCTGCTCCCGGGGTGACGGAGGGCGCAGCGGCGCGTGGGAGTGGCGGGAGGGGTCGCCCCCACCCGCCGCTGCTCACCCTGTCACTGGGGGCATACCGCCCCCACCGCCCCTCCCCAGCGACGCCCCTGATCTGCCCCATCGGGAAAAATACAACTAGCTGAGAGTTGTTAAGAGACCTCTATTCCCCTCCCAGAGCTATAATTCCCAGAGTTCCCTGTGAAGATGGATTCATTAAGAAACCACTCTGGGAACTGTAGCTCTGGGAGGGGAACAGAGGTCTCCTAACAACTCTTAGCAGTGCACTCTTAACAAACTACAGCTCCCAGGCTTCTTTGAGGGAAGCCATGACTGTTTAAACTGGTACCATAATGCTTTAAATGTATGGTGCAAATGTAGCCCATGCCTTACCATGCAAACAAACACAGAATGTTTTAGAACAAGATAAAACAGATGAAACTCCTGGTGTGCTTTATAAATGAATGATTTTGACTCATTTGAAAAAGACAATCACAGAGGTCTCTGGGGTAAAGGGACCCCTGACCATTAGGTCCAGTCGCAGATGACTCAGGGGTTGCGGCGCTCATCTCGCTTTAGTGGCCGAGGGAGCCGGTGTACAGCTTCTGGGTCATGTGGCCAGCATGACTAAGCCGCTTCTGGAGAACCAGAGCAGCGCGGGGAAATGCCGTTTACCTTCCCGCCAGAGCAGTACCTATTTATCTACTTGCACTTTGATGTGCTTTCGAACTGCTAGGTTGGCAGGAGCAAGGACCGAACAACGGGAGCTCACCCCGTCGCAGGGATTTGAACTGCCAACCTTCTGATCGGCATGCCCTAGGCTCTGTGGTTTAACCCACAGTGCCAACCTTTTTTTAAAATCAAAGGTTAAAAAGACTAATGCATGAGAAGTTGCCCCCCCCCCCAAAAAAACCAACCCCTACCTCTAAGCAGTGCTGGCTTAACCATTTCTGGCTTGCATTCTTGCAGTGTTGACAAACACGTGAACATATATGGTGAATCCAGCTACTATTATTCATGTTGTTATTATCTATAGAGTATTTCTTTTGGTACAATATGTTTGGGGAGGGCAGCACAGCCAAGGAGTCATCAGGAAAAGTGTGTGTGCTGCGAGGAGATAGGTTTCTTCTCTAGTGCTGCTGTTGCCCCAACCAGGAGTTGGGAAAGATGCTATGTAATTATTTTAGCAGCAGCAGCAGCATCTACAACCAATGGAGACACAGCCCCACCAAACTCGGACTGCCCTTAGCCAGCCCCCACATGCCTTCTCACATACAACCAGTCGGAGGGTAGTTCAACCTCTCATTGGTTCTGGCTTTACCTACTTTTGGCTTCCCTGCCTTCCAGTCCACCAACCCCAATGGACCCTGGCCACCATGGTATATAATAATGGCACAGTATGTGGGCAAGGGTCCCCTTCCTCCTCAGATTATCTAGGTCAGCCTTCTCCAACCTGGTGCCCTCCAGATGTTGTTGGACAGCAAGCACACTGATGGAGCCAATCTCGTGCTGCAGTTGGTGTGTTTGCACTGCACCAACCTTCCCGCCACCTAGCCATTCCCCCTCTCCCTCCCAGTAAACAACAGGGACCCACCTTCCAGGAAGCTAGTGTGGTGGTTTTGCACCACCTGGCAAGCTGCTTCTGAAGACATATGTTACATTCTGGGAGAAGGGTGGTGTACAATTCTAACCTGAGCATACTTCCCATTGCAGAATTTACCCAAACGTAGAACTTACAATATGGGGACACGGGTGGTGCTGTGGTCTAAACCACTAAGCCTAGGGCTTGCCAATCAGAAGGTTGGCAGTTTGAATCCCCGCAATGGGGTGAGCTCCAGTTGCTCAGTCCCAGCTCCTGCCCACCTAGCAGTTCCAAAGCACATCAAAGTGCAAGTAGATAAATAGGTACGACTCCGGCGGGAAGGTAAACGGTGTTTCCATGCGCTGTTCTGGTTCACCAGAAGCGGCTTAGTCATGCTGGCCACATGACCCGGAAGATGTACGCCAGCTCCCTCAGCCAGTAAAGCGAGATGAGCACCACAGCCCCAGAGTCGCCCACGACTGGACCTAATGGTCAGGGCTCCCTTTACCTTTACCTTTAGACTTACAACATAGTCCTCCTAAGGAATTGTCACCTGCACAGTAGTAAGCAATGTCTGCAAATTTCAGTCCCTTACTATCGACAGCTTCTCCTTCATACACTAAAAGCTATTGGGACCAAAAAAAATCCTAAAAGAGATTTTTAAAGTTTAATAATGAATTTAGAAAACTGCTAAAAATGTATTAAAATGAAATTCAACAAAGAGGGATTTGAGGAGGTCATGTAAACATGTGAGGAAAGCTAGGAGTCTTTAAATGTTTGTTCTTGTTATAAGTTGTGATGAGGTATACTAATTTTGTTAGTGTAAATATGTTGTAATCCTTTTTTTGATTTGTGAAAAATGAATAAAAATATTCTTTTAAAAAAAACCTAAAAGAATCCCAGCTGATACTTGTGTTTGGGGCATATTTTGTTCCTGCCAATATAACATGGGGGTGCGGGGGTTCATGCAAACTAACAAAAACTATTCTGTGGAAGCCAATTTTATTCCCCATACAAAGACCTTTTGGAGACAAAAAATATCCAGATAACTTCCCAGCTTATTCCTCTGGCTGAAATATATTTTTGTCCCTGCCACTGGGAAACATGGAGATTAAAAAAATGCATGTAGTTTTTCAAACAAAAACTGATTCAGGCTTAAATGTCCTTACGACACCACACATGGGTTGCTTATTTTGGAATATATTAGAACCACAAGATATAATTGAATTCTGATTGTGGTGGAAAAAATGTCCCCAAAAATATTTGTGTGGGTTTTTCTTTTTCTTTTCTTTTTTGGCTTCGAAGAAGATTTAACCACATTCATTGGTAACATTTTGTAAAAACCAACGCTACACAGAAATTGCAGTCTTCTGGAAAATAAACCCTTATTTTTAGATGAGAGGAAAATCCTGAGCATTTGTCAGCTAACCAAGAAAAATCAGTCAGAACCCTGTTGTACAAGAACACTGAGTGGTCCTGTTCCCATGTTTTGCAGATATAAATCTACTTCATAACTCAACATCTTCATTGCATCAGCCCAATTCATGTGCCAAATGTAAAGATTCAAGAAGCCAGCTTTTTCCCCCTTCTCTCTTTCTAGCTTTCTTTTTGATTGACTGAAAGTGGGGGAGTTCCCTTTCCTAGAACTTTAGAAGCATAGTGGGTTTTTTTTTCCATTTCTTGAGTGTTTCATGCTGCTTCTTGTGAACAGATTTACCCAAGACTTCTTCAGAAGCCATTCTCATTTCTGCAGATTCATGCTGAGTCACTTGCCTCTCCTGAGCAAAGCGGAGTTCCACAAATGCACAAACTTGTCAACATGCAAACAAAGCTCTCGTCACCCATGCTTGAGCACTCTGGCACCATCAAGTACCCTAGAGCAGCTAAACCTAACTTTGCGTAATTAACCTAGATTTCACTGCCTGCATGTACACACTGTGCCATTTGGCCTATGCTTATTTTTGACAAAACAGCCTCTGATCAAATTAGACTTGCACGCACCATTGCTCTTTGTCACATTTCATTTCTTGTGGCTTTGTTTTGTTTGCCTCACATCATCCCTTGGATGTCCCCATGCTGCTGTGTGCAGTGCAGATGCCCAAAAAGGAATAATTAAGGGACAAGAACAACAGTGAAGAATAAATGGCACACTAGGACACTTAGAGCTTGTCCACATTCAAGCATCGTTTAGCTGTTAATCATTTTTCTCCATTTGAATTGGACTGGACGAGTCCACACCTGAAAATACTTGAATCTGTAGTCCTCAGTCTTTCCTGTTCACACAGTAGGTGTGTCCCCCTTGCATTTGTGTCCATCTTTGTTGATTCTGTTACTTTGATTGTAAACTCTCAGCACATACTTTTTCGAACATTGCATGAAGAAGATTTGCTCCTGGGTAGCCAGCAATGTGTGTTAACTTTCATCTTGAAATGCCTGCTTTCTATGTTCTCTATACATACTGAAGATAAATCTGCACAATGCAACTTCTTGTTTCTGGAATCTTCTTTAGACCTGAAGATCCAAATAGGGACACTACATGGATCAAATAAAGTACTTGATAAGGATGCTTGGGATCTAGATCACTGGCACAATATATTTAGATGAACCCCTATATTCCAGATACAGGTGGGTAGCCGTGTTGGTCTGCCATAGTAAAAAAAAAAAAAATTCCTTCCAGTAGCACCTTAGAGACCAACGAAATTTGTTCTTGGTATGAGCTTTCATGTGCATGCACACTTCTTCAGATATATTCCAGTGTAACTCAACAGTGCCACTTAGAGCGTCAGGGAGTAGGATGCTCTTTGAGGAAGTCCACAACATACCAATAAACTTCTGAGGTAATCCTGTTTACACCTGAACTAGATAGAACTGGTTGGCTCTTTTGTAAAAATGAAAAAAGAAAGAAACACTCCTTCAGGTATACAGGGCCGAGGCCATTTAGTGTTTTAGAGGTCAGCACCAACACTTTGAATTGTGCTCAGAAACGTACTGGGAGCAAATGTAGTTCTTTCAGGGGCAGTGTTATATGGTGCTGGCAGACGCTGCCCATCACCAGTCACCAAAGACACACGTTCATCTCTGAGGAACTCTGCACATTATCTGAAACCCAAGGCTCTTCTCAAGCAGATAATATGCAACTGGCTTTCTTAGAGTTCCCTTTCTATTCAGTTTGCAAGTATTTCTGTGTGATGTTGCCTTTCCTTTTCTCTCCCCCGCTCCCCATACAATTCTTTATACTTTGACATTTGGCCTCCTTGGTTTTAAAAATTCAATTCTCACAAGAATCTTTTCCCACCTACTATACCCCTTGTGTTCTAAGGATATTTCACAAGATTTTGTTAGATTCTGTGTCCTCTGGCTTTGGGAGAAGTAAATCCAAAGAGGGTTTTCTTTCTTAGATCTGGAATGTAAAGAAAGTTCCTGAGCAATAGAGACCAGAAACTCCCCGAGCATCCCGTAACTCTCAAGAGTTTGGCCAAACTGCGGGAGGCAGTGAAAGATAGGCGTGCCTGGCGTGCTCTGGTCCATGGGGTCACGAACAGTCGGACACGACTGAACAACAACAACAACTCTTTTACAAAAGGTGGGCCTGCCGATAATTTTTCCCTGAGATATATCTGTATATTCCTAGCCTCAGAAATCAACTGAAAGGTCAAAGAGCTGAATAGGGAGCATTCTGATTAAAACTGCAGCAAGTTATGTACTCCTTTCTCTGTTGCCTTCCTACTGCTTAGACATGCCAGTGCTGTCCTTAGGGGCTGACAGCAGCTCAGATTGGGGCTCTCTTATTCATTCTTATCTTCTAAAGTACAGATATAAAATCCCTTTGCAGACAAGCACAAACAGGCTATAGCAGAGGAACAATGGACTCGTTTCTTAAGCGCCATCCCACCCCCTTTATTAAAAACAGATGCGATAAAATTAGGAACTCCAGATAGTACAAAGGGATCCCAAATGCATTTTAAGTCACAGCCCGCTATCAACAAAATATGTTTGGCTCATTCACCAAAGACTTTTATCTTCTGCAATTTAATAATTGTTTGATTCATGTAGCAGTCTCGGATGGCGAAAGATAGTGGCTAATCCACTCACACACCAAATCCCATCTTTGGGTTGAGACAAAATTGAGCTTCAGCAGTTCTCAGTCTAGTGGAATTAATACTAGCAGAAATGTTATGTAAGTAGGACAGTTTAGAGGAAAATAGCACAGCCCAGGGAGGAAAAGACTTACAAGAATAAAAGATTTCTATTTAAGATTCTTATTAAAATCAGGTAAGTGTTTAATTTAGAGTGCTGATAATAAACTTGAAATGTTTATGATGGCATCTTGGCCCTCCTGCTGTTCCAGTGTGTATGCCAGTCATATATGCCAGCCAACTGACAGAGAGGGCTGGTCTAGCAACAGCCTGCACAGACCAATAAACACAGACCATATGGGCTCTTTGGCTGCATTTACACAGCAATTTATTCCATTTCCCCAATGTTCCCCTAACTGTTAATTTCCACATTTTATCTGAGCTTTCACATGATGTAAAACCCTTTTCCAAAAGAAACAAATGGAATATAGTACATGTTTAACCCTCATTTCCATGGTATTTGATTCCATAAAAAAATCCATTTGCAGCCCCCTTAACCCTGAAAATTGTGAAAGTGACAAAATTTGGGGTGGTATACAGTTCCTTCCTGCTGTTTCCATGGAGGAATGTTGGGAAACAAAAAAATACATGTGCAGAAATGATGAGGGCATAGCAACGTTGTCCAATGATGTTGATTGTTGTGTCACACCAAACCATGAAATCTAGAACGACATGCTGGTATGAGTATCAGTCAAAAAGTCACCATTCCATAATACAACAAGTACAGCAGTATGAAAGGAACATTAGTGAACAGGACAGAAGCAGTAGCATTAGAATCAGGAAAACGAATGCAATATTCCCCACATCTGAAGGCAGTGGTCTTTGTAATACTGTCTTTCATTAAAAAAGAAAAAAAGAAATCCTGTGCATCTAAAGTGTTGGGGTGGAAGGAATCCTGTGTGTATTGTATATTAGAAAAGTTTATATTGTTACAAATTTGTATCTTACTTAAATAGTTATTTCCATTGATGTCCTGTCTGTGTGCATGAACACACAGAGACATTCAACTGCTTGGGCATATTTTCCATTTTGGGTCCTGTATACCTGAAGGAGCGTCTCCACCTCCATCATTCAGCCCGGACACTGAGATACAGTGCCGAGGGCATTCTGGCAGTTCCCTCACTGCAAGAAGCAAAGCTACAGGGAACCAGGCAGAGGGCCTTCTCGGTAGTGGTGCCTGCCCTGTGGAGCGCCCTCCCATCAGATGTCCAAGAGATAAACAACTATCTGACATTTAGAAAATACCTGAAGGCAGCCCTGTTTAGGGAAGTTTTAAATCTGTGATATTCTAATGTATTTTAATATTTGTTGGAAGCCGCCCAGAGTGGCCGGGGAGACCCAGCCAGATGGGCGGGGTACAAATATATTATTATTATTATTATTATTATTATTATTATTATTATTATTATTAAACACTCCAATAAGCCTTCAATTGGAAACCAACCCTTATGAGGAACAGTTGAAGGAGTTGGGTATGTTTAGCCTGGAAAAGAGGAGGCATAAAGGAGACATAATGGCCATCTTCAAATATCTAAAGGGCTGTCACACAGAGGATGGAGCAAGCTTGTTTTCTCCTGGTCCAGAGGCTAGGACCCAAACCAGTGGATTAAAGTTCCAAGAAAGGAGATTCTGACTAAACATCAGGAAGAACTTTCTGGTGGTAAGAGCTGTCCGACAGTGGAACGCACTCTTTTGGAAGGTGGTGGAATCTTCTTCACTGGAGGCTTTTAAGCAGAGGTTGGATGACCATCTGCCATGGGTACTTTAACTGAGATTCATGGATTGCAGGGGGTTAGACTAGATGACCCTTCCAACTCTACCATTCTAAATTTAAGTCACCCTCCTCCATCTTCAGTCAGTCAACACCATTAGCCTTGAGTCAAAATGTCTTTGACTCAATTTAAATTGTTCCTAAACCTTTCTTCAGCTTTTTTGTACTGTTTTGAATGTGCAGATTGCCTTGATAATGTGCAGAATACAGTCAAGACAGGCACAGAAAAGTATATCTTTGGGTATATATACACTACAAGGAGAGCGTTCGATGTATTGAGTTCCTCAGTTCCTATTGTGGCTGGCCATGAATTGCAGCAAGGAATGCTGTGATTCCATCCACATCTTTCCACTGTTCAAAGGCTGCTGACCACACTGGGTAGTGGGGGACGAATGTGGAGAAAAAGAGATGAAAATGCAGAGAAAACACAAAGGAATGTTCCATTGAATCAGCTCGGCAGCTCTTGGAAGCCGTTTACTGTAATCTGTAAACAGCACGGAGCTGCCAAGCTGGGATTGTTTCTAAAAACAATTCTCAGAACATGAAGTAAGACTGATTCAGAAGAGACCAATCTTGAGCCCATTAAAAAGCAAATACTGAGTTGTAAATTCAAATTATGCTGTTTGGTGAGAGCTGTTAAGTTGGCTATTTGGCAAAGTATCTGTTGTCTAGTGCACTTGGGTGTTACTCTGACGATGACTGCAATTCTATGCACACTTCCTTGGGAGTTAGCCCTGTTGAAGTCAATGGTGCTTACGCCTAAGGGAAGAAGCATAGGGTTATTGTGTATTGCACTTTACTGTTTTCTAATTCTGTCCAGTACCTCCTTCAGCTTTGGCTGATGATAATTATACCTATATAGTGACATTTAATTACAACTTTTACTTCTTTAAAGGTTGCATATAGGCCATACACTTGAAGCACATTATTTTCCCCAAAGAATCCTGGAAACTTCAGTTAGTTCAGGGTGCTGGGGATTTTAGCTCTATGAGGAGTAAACTACAGTTCCTATGATTCCTTGGGAGGAAGAATGTGCTTTAAAAAGATAGTGTGTACACAGCCCAGGTTTTGTGAGCAATCCAATCTCTGCGCCCTCCACTTATTTCCCATGAAGGGGAAATCACAGTTGCCCTCTTCCTAATGTTAAGGATAACCTAATAAAAGCCCAGAGAGTTAGTAGATAAGGATCTGGAAAGGTGTGACAATAGGCAACACTAGTATGTCACCAACTCCAGCTTAGCTCACTATGGGTCTATATTTCTGTGAATGAAGCACTGAATGCTGAGTTAAACAATCAAACCTCGGTTGTTGAACGTAATCCATTCCAGAAGCTCGTTCGGCTTCTGAAATGTTTGAAAACCGAGGCGCAGTTTCTGATTGGTTGCAGGAGCTTCCTGTGCTCAAGCGGAAGCCATGCAGGGGCAGAGGAAGGGGGCTGCGGTGGAGGCAGGCCGCCCCGTGTGTCACCACTGAGGGGGGTGACAAAATGCCAGGTGGCACTCACCGCGAGGCCTGCAGCGCCCGAGCCACACGTCTCTCCTGGGAGTGACGTGGTGGCTAAGGCACCCACAGGCTCCGCACTGCCCAAACAGTCCACCCCGGAAGATCAGCTTCCCCCGGACGTCCCCCGTACGATCAGCTTCCAAAAAACATTCGAAAACCAGAGCATTTCCTTCCAGGTTTTTGGCATTCAGGAGCTGGAACATTCCAAAATGGAGGCATTCGGGATCTGAGGTTTGACTGTACATACATGATCGTTTTCCCCCCAAAAAAACCATGGACAGTGGGTAAAAACCTTTTTATTCTTCCAGGCTGTTTAGCGCCACAATTAGTATATTTTAATCCTTGCAGCACTTTTAGCTAATTTTTGAATACTTTGGAAAGCATTTTGTTGATTTTTATATAGTCACTGTACTGATTTATTCTATTTTTTAATTGTGTATTTTGTTGATTTAACTGTAAGCCACCCAGAAGACATAGTTAATGGGAAGTTGATAAATGGCTAATATTTAGAAAAATATTTTAAAAGATTCTCCTACTGCCTTTTCAGTGCACTGTGGTATGTGGTTCTCAATTACTTATATCTATGTTGTCATATCTCACCATCTTGCATCTGCACACTTCCACATTTCTAATTTTGAAGTACAGGGACATTTTTAGTGCCTGGTATCAAGTAATTCTTCTAAGTAGACATGCACAGGATTGCACTGTGAATATGTTTAACCCTGAATTTGCCAGTTAAATGACTGAAAGTGAATTAGGTCTGCAATACATCTCATAAAATTTGGACTGAAAATGGTAGAACAAAAAAGAAGAGTGATTTGGGAAGCAATTCATTATCAGGATCAAGATCCTTCCTATCAACAAAAGCTGTCTTATTTTGAAAAGTTGCTATTCATCATCAAATTTGAAGATAAATTAATATAATTAATTACCTCCCATCCCCTCGGATATTAATTTGTTCCCTGATTCTATTATCTACATCATTTCTGATGTCTATTGATAATACTTAAAAAAGAGAAAAATTCTTATGCCTAAGCTAAAAGACTAGAAAGAGTTTAATAATGATATCGTTGCACAATCTGCATGCAATTTTGCTTTATCCTCATGTTCTGCCATTTTAACACCAGAAACAGAAATGTTTGGACCTTTCCTAACAGCCCTGCCAATATTTCGGCTTAGCTTTTTGTAAGAAACTTCCCCATGAACAACTGAACTTTCCATGATATGGTATTTATATTTAGGAGAATAAACATCATAGACCAAAGTCTCAAGCTAATAGTGTGAACTGAGCAACTTTGGTCATGCCAGAACCACACAGAACCTGGCCTTATAATTGTCTGATGCCATCATTCAGACAAGCCACATTTTCCAGGTTTTACTTCTATACAGAAAAAATAATAATAATAATGCAGAAGATGCCTCATGTTGTTGTCACACCCAAACAATGATGTGCAAATGCTCGAAACAGCTACTACCCCAAGGGCTAAATATTCTCAGACCACCTGAGAGCACAGTCATCTTCTCAGCTTCACTCCACCTGTTCTGATATTTGCTTTTAATTCTTTGTGTCTTCCAGTGCAAAGTGTATTCTTTGCTTTTCTGGTCCTCCCTTGCCCCCACTTGAGTGATGGATTTTCAATGCTAATTTCTATAGTGGCATTATCATGAATGCCACAAGTAGAAGCAGTCTACATCAGATATACACTTTGGAAAAAAAATTAATCCCAAGGCCACTGGAAATGCCAAACAGGCTATCCAGTGTTATTTTTCGAGAAAAAAGAGGTGTCAAAATTCACCATGAACACCTCCCTTGTTCAGAGGTGGAGCTAGCTGCTCTGGCTAGCTGCCTGCGGGGGCATCGCCCACAGTGAACAGTGAGCGGCCCATGGGGGGCTGCCCTCAGCAAATGGCATGTGTCCCAGGGGCGGCGATGTCACCCCGCCTCAGGGATGGCACCCGGGGCGGACTGCCCCCACCGCACCCCCCCTTCCTCCACCACTGCCCTTGTTCTCTTAGAATGGCATTGGCACCCACCAGAGAGGTGCTGGAACTGAATTCTTGCAAATTCCGGCTTTTAAAAGCCTTGCAAATAGCTATTGGTAACTCATAGAATCATAGAGTTGGAAGAGACCACAAGGGCCATCCAGTCCAACCCCCTGCCAAGCAGGAAACACCATCAAAGCATTCCTGACAGATGGCTGTCAAGCTTCTGCTTAAAGACCTCCAAAGAAGGAGACTCCACCACACTCCTTGGCAGCAAATTCCACTGTCAAACAGCTCTTACTGTCTGGAAGTTCTTCCTAATGTTTAGGTGGAATCTTCTTTCTTGTAGTTTGAATCCATTGCCCCGTGTCCGCTTCTCTGGAGCAGCAGAAAACAACCTTTCTCCCTCCTCTATATGACATCCTTTTATATATTTGAACATGGCTATCATATCACCCCTTAACCTTCTCTTCTCCAGGCTAAACATACCCAACTCCCTAAGCCGTTCCACATAAAGCATCGTTTCCAGGCCTTTGACCATTTTGGTTGCCCTCCTCTGGACACGTTCCAGCTTCTCAGTATCCTTCTTGAACTGTGGTGCCCAGAACTGGACACAGTACTCCAGGTGAGGTCTGACCAGAGCGGAATACAGTGGTACTATTACTTCCCTTGATCTAGATGCTGTACTCCTATTGATGCAGCCCAGAATTGCATTGGCTTTTTTAGCTGCTACATCACACTGTTGACTCATGTCAAGTTTATGGTCTACCAAGACTCCTAGATCGTTTTCACATGTACTCAAATACTTATATGTAACCTCTTGGCAGAACCAAATCTTAAGAAGGAAATGTAGCCAAAGCCTTATTCTGCTAATGAATTCTGCTCTTCGTGATAAAAGAAAAAATACATTAGACAAAAAGACAACAATTCAGTGCAGACTTAAAGAGCCTTGAACCTCCTGGAATCAATGGGCTTAGAAAGCATAATAAATTCTGCTGGATCATTATCAATGTCAGATAGCTCAACCCAACATGGAAAATGCATTGAATAGTTTCAGAAAATGACACTGAATATACAACACATTTGGGGCACTAACAAAGCAAAGAAAACATAAAAGTAATTTCTACTCAATACTGTTGAGGAAAGCCATAGGATCATAAAATTAAAGGAACCTTATAGGTCATCTAATTCCACCCCCTGTTAATACAGGAAATTTACTTCTACAGCATTC
Organism: Lacerta agilis; assembly: GCF_009819535.1. Taxonomy (NCBI): domain Eukaryota; kingdom Metazoa; phylum Chordata; class Lepidosauria; order Squamata; family Lacertidae; genus Lacerta; species Lacerta agilis. Next base: position 55,806,787 of record NC_046315.1, read on the forward strand.
CCAGTGCATGGACATCCATCGTGTGGGAGTTTTGACTCATAACCCACTATGGCTGCAGTCTTGACACTTGCAGAGAAGTACATTTCCATAGAAATAAATAGGAATTGATAGTAAATTTGTCAAGACTACTGTGCAAGTCTGAAATCCTCTTCCTCAGGAGTAAGCCTATTGCATTCAGTGATGTGGGCTTCTGAGTAAGCACGCTTAGAAGGACCGCACTGTAAGCACCTTAACTTTTACATAAGATCTATTGCACGTAATCATGCTTACTTCTAGGTAAATGTATTTAAGACTGGAATGCAATATAACTACTTTCAGAAACATGAAGCAGAAACAGCTTTGTTATATAATGATATCACAGTTACATTTTTGCCTTGCTTCTTACTTTCAGAGTTTCATGTCTCAGCATTCATAGTAAATCTGAGGGGGTTGCAGTTTAGGGAGGAATGTATTAAGTCTTTTTTGATTTAAGCCTTTTGTGACACGTTAAGGGCACAAATTAGATAGACTTTGCATAGCTGAACAATAACCCCAACATAATATGGTCGTGTGAGTGAATTAACACTGACTGGGAGTGTTAAGTATCTCTTTTGTTTTTAGGTTGGTAGATTTGCACTCAGGGTTATCTAACGAAAAATGTATTGAATTTTCAAAATACGGAGCGGATCATCTGAGAATTTCCTTCGGCCAGTGCTGTTTCTAACTCAAGATTCAATGCAAAGGCGTTGAGCCTTTAGCAAACAAGGGAATTACCATCATGGGAGAATCCTAGGGAACCCAACAAACTGAAGTGATGCAATGTCTGCACTAATTCATGAAGCTGGGGTGGGGAGGAATTGTAAGCAGTTTCCTGGCCAGGAATTGATCAGGTCAGATTTGCTTAGCTTCATCAACTTTGTTTCATTGTAAGTCTTAATACCATACCCTGGGACAATACAATCAAGGGCTACTAGCCACAAGGGCTGTGTTCAACCTCCGCTATGAGAGCAAGTACACTTCTGAATACCAAATTGTGTGGAGTCACAATTGGGGATAGTGTAAAGTCCTGTTCATGGACTTCCCAGAGGCATTGAGTGGCCACAGTGAGAACAGAATGATTGACTAGACAGGCCTTTGGCATAATCCAGCAGAACTCTTCTTATATTCTTATTGCACTTGATGAAATGTTAATTATTCTCCTCCCAGGAAAGAGTTAAAAGCAACATTCAGCTACTGCTGTTCCTAATTACAAGTTTGCTCATTTCTCTCTCTTTTTAAAGGAAGGTTTTAATCCTCGGCATACTTACCATACCTTAAGTCAAAAGGCATTTACTTCTGAGTAAACACATATATAATCAGGCACATGTCTACATAACAAATTACAAGTCACATACACGTGTAAAGAACGACATGGCATAATTATCATGTAAATTGGCTGTGTTAACCTCCCCCCCCCCCAATAATCATGGCATTTCAAGAATCCTTTAAAAAACTGGACAAGTTTTCAAAAATATTTAGCAATCTTTCTTTTGTCTAAATGAAATTTTGGCTGTAGGCTCCAATCTTGCTTTGTGCTGATCCACATGAATATGGAGTTTTACACTCTCAATTATTTTATTAAGGGCAGACTTTTCTTTTCTTCTGACGAGTGAATAAATAAATATATTGTGCATCTGTTTGACAATTTTTTTCTGAATTTGTTTCCTTCCTTTTTCTCAGTGTATTAGTCATTTTTGACAAGCTCATACTTTCTTTACACATAACGAATGTAACAGTGCCAAGTTCTAATCTTAGATATGCTAACAAAATTGAAAATCTCTTCACTTATAGAAGGTCCGTCTGCTGCATTCCCATAACATCCCAACAATGAGTGTCCGTTTAAGAAGCACCCTGCTGGATAAGGCCAAGCAGCTAAATAATATAAATAAATAATATAAAAAAATTATGATAATGTTATTTAAATAAATAAATAAATATTTAATAAACCTCTATCCCAGGCTTCCTCAACCTCGGCCCTCCAGATGTTTTGAGACTACAATTTCCATCATCCCTGACCACTGGTCCTGTTAGCTAGGGATCATGGGAGTTGTAGGCCAAAAAACATCTGGAGGGCCAAGGTTGAGGAAGCCTGCTCTATTATGTCTTTCCTTAGCTGTCATTTCTATTTTTTTAAAAAAGTGTCCTGTTTGAGTCCGGTGCCGGATCCCAGGCGGTTATGGCAGGCCAGGAGTTACAGAACCATGGATAGCTCTGAGTGAGCAACCTGCTGCAACAGAGGTTGAAAGCAAACTAATATCACACCCAGACCATACACATAATGCACATTTGAGGCGCATGTCTCCCCTGCCCCTAGGAATCCAAGAAACTGCCGTTTACCTCTCACAGACGTACAATTCCCACACCTTAGTACAGGGCCGGAATTGGGTTTGATGAGGCCCTAAGCTGTCCAGCTGTCCTTTGTCAACAACAAATTGTCACTGTTTTTTTTTTTTTTTTTTGAACATATGCTATATGGTAATTTATGGACCTAATAGGGATGCAGGTGGTGCTGTGGTCTAAACCACAGAGCCTAGGGCTTGCCAATAAGAAGGTCAGCGGTTCGAATCCCCGCGACGGGGTGAGCTCCCATTGTTCGGTCCCTGCTCCTGCCCACCTAGCAGTTCGAAATCACGTCAAAGTGCAAGTAGATAAATAGGTACCACTCCAGCAGGAAGGTTAACGGCGTTTCCGTGCGCTGCTGTGGTTTGCCAGAAGCGGCTTAGTCATGCTGGCCACATGACCCGGAAGCTGTCTGCAGACAAACGCCGGCTCCCTCGGCCAGTAAAACGAGATGAGCGCCACAACCCCAGAGTCGTCCGTGACTGGACCTAATGGTCAGGGGTACCTTTACCTTTACCTTTACCTTTACCTTTACCTTTAATAGGAGCCTACACAACACAAAACACTGCTGCTGTATGCAGATTTTATTTTATTTGTTTTTTATCTTATATTTTGGAAATGTACATCCAGTTGTTTAGCTTATACGTAAATCTGGCACTGCCTTAGCAAACTAAAGCACCCAGAATTCTTTGGGGGAAGACCTTCTGAAGGAAGCAGAACTACAGAGAGGGACCCCTTTGCTGATCTTAATAATGACAAGCTAGAGGGTCTGTAGGGAAGGAGGAGGTCTCTCATACCCTTATGGTCTGAGTTGTTTAGGGCTTTAAATACTAATGTGAACACCTTGAATTGGTAACTAATACAGCTGTTTTAAAAGTGGGGTTATGCCAGATCTAAATGGAACCCCAACTGCTGCATTTTGGACCAATTGAAGTCAACAGTCCTACATTAGAGCGCATTGTTGCAATCCAATCTGGAAGTTTCCAGAGCATGGATTTCAGTGGCGAAGTCATTTCTGTCTAATACAGGACATAGCTGGCAGACCAACTGGAGCTGAAAAAAGGCACTACTAGCCATCGAGGTCACCTGGGCCTCCAGGTTGAATCCAGGAGCTCCCCAAAGCTGCATTGCTGCTCCTTTCCAGAGAGTGCAACTCAGCCCAGAATAGGCTGTCTCTCCAGCACAAGACACATAACACCTCTGTTGTCTCATAATACATTTTATATTCCTATATTAACAAAGTAACTTTCAATCTGTAACGGGTACTGAAAGATAAGTATTGCATATTGTTTTCCATTTTCCCCAACATTAGTTTTTCAATGAAAAATATTTTTTAAAAAACAACAACTTTTGTCCACGGCTTCTAAAGTTTTAGAATCTCTTCTCGAACCTGGCCTGACTATTGGCCTCTGCAGCCTCTGTCTGAATTGCTGCTGGACTCGGGGGTGATGACAAAAGCCTTTTATCCTAGAGAAGGTACTCCAAGCCTTTGATCATCTTGATTGCCCTCTTCTGCACTTTTCTCTTGTCTGTACAGATCTGGTTGTCCCAGCTCAAAAGCTATTGTAGAGCTAGAAAAAGTGCAGACAAGAACAGCCAAAATGACATGGGGCTGGATCTACAGTTACCCTGGGACTCTTTCATTTGGGGAAGGAGCTGAAAACCTGCAAAGGCTTCCATTGCAGGAAGAGGGGAAGCAAATTATGCCGATTCTCCCTTCCCCTGCAACCCCAGAATCACTTTCCACCTTTTTTCTAGCTGCAGTATCCCATGCACAGTATTCCACTCATGAGAACTATGAATCCAGACTTATACAAAGACTTTTTACAATTCAGCCATTCTTAATAATCCCTAGCATCCAATTTGCCTCTTTATTTAACAGTTGCCACACACTGAGTTTACATTTTCACTGAACTATCGTCTATGTCTCAAGGTCTTTTTCCTGAATTCAAGAATTAGTTTTTTGGGCTGCAGTCTTAACTCACCTAACCTAGAACTAAGCACCATTGAATCCAACAGGACTTACTCCTAAGTAGGCATGGTTTGGATTGCACTGGACATGCAAATTTGAAAATGGAGAATCTGAATGATTTACCATGAAATCCTATACCATCTAATTAGCTGCAGGTTCCTGTTCATTACAGACAACTATTGACAGCAATTGCTTTTTCTATTTCTTGTAAAATATGAAGCCCACTGTAGTATGGGAGAACTCTAGGTGTAAGCACAGATTTGTATGGCTGCAAGAAACTGTTTTGCCCTTCAAAGAAACCTTGGTATTATACAATAGCTGGAACAAGACTGTATATCGCCATGTCCTATTGCTCACATATGAAATTCAATTTCCATTATAATTTTTTTGCTAATAAAAGTTTCACACTCACCGCTGTAGAAAACTATATTATTATTATTCTATCTTTCCCCCTTTTATTGATGTCTCCTGCTGTGCCATTTCAAAAAAGATAGAAAGCATTTTTGAGATACCATTGTAGATTTTGTTTTAATCTGGAGCTTGTTCTTGCCAGTATTTGAGGAAAAGAATGGATTTGTTTCCCCTTTCTTCCCTTCAGCTACTGTGTTCTGCCTTTTCCCCTTTCATTTGCAATTATATGTGTAACAATAAAAATCGGAAAGAAAAAAAAAGGAGGCTCACAATCATTTATCCTTGGAATATTAATACAAAAGGATGCAGTCACCACTAGTGTGAGGAAAAAAATTTTTTAAGTGCCTCATGTGGGCCTGTCCTAGTTACATTATAAAGCAGACTGGGGGGGGGGGGGCAGGGAGAGCAAAATGAGGCGTGGGGTACTGAACTCTCCTATCATCCATCCATGTTTTTTCCTCCCTGCAAAATTGACTGTAATCTTACTTTTCCTTCCGCCATGCTGAAGGGGGTGGGGTGGGGAGAAACCCTGTGGCTCTCCATATGTTGTTGGACTCTAACTTCCATCAACCCCAGCCAACCTAGCCAATGGTCAGGGATGATAGGAGTTGGATGGAAGAACTATAGGGAGATAAGTAGTGGACAGGGTGAGAGTTTAATATCACTCACCCACATACTGCATATCTTCTTTAAAACAGAGCCTTCAGTGTGAAGCTATGGATAGCTCAGTTGGTAGAGCACGAGACTCTTAATCTCAGGGTCGTGGGTTCAAGCCCCACGTTGGGTAAAAGATTCCTACATTGTAAGAGGTTGGACCGGATGACCCTCGTGGTCCTTTCCAACTCTGTGGTTCTATGACTATGGCCCCCTTTCCGATCCACCCACTTGCATTACAGGTAGCTGGAAAATGATAATAATTTAAGAATATAAGGGTTGTATTCAACGTAGTGCTGAGTCAGGGTCAAAGATTGTCACTACTGCATTGGATTGGGACCTTCCTCCTCTCCTTCTCCTGTGCACCCCTAAAGCTGTGCTAGGTATTCTCCAACCCTTCAGAGCAGATTTGAGAATGGTGCAGAATATGCATAGGGGGAGGGGAGGGGAGGAGGAAAGTCCCATTGCACAAGCAGAAGTCATACTGCTGGCTTGATTATTTAGTTGAATGATGCCTTCATGTGTAGACTGAGCCTCAGACCATTCAAATGAGGCCTTGAAGGCTACTTGCTAGTGAGTGCCAATGGTTTCAGTAGAACATTGTGTCAGTGTTCTATCTCTGACAGTGGCCAGAGGAAACATTGCTAGCTGAACTATGATTCTAGAACAAAGCTAGAAATGTGGACATGGTTACTGTAACTCTACGTGTGTTCCAGTTTCCTATGTGCTCTGGCGTCCATATAAATCTTAATGTGTCTGCACATGTGCAACAGTTGTGCGTCTCTTTGAGATCATTGCATGAACACCTGCTGAGATCAATGCCCATGTGTAAGCAACTCTCAGTGACATCCTAGGCACATTTATTCAAAGACCCACTTTGTTCAATGGAGCTTACTCTAAGGTAAGTGTGCATAAGGCTACAACCTAAATTAGGAGCTAGGGCATTCAGATAGTTTGTGGTGACACAAAATGTCATCCTGGATATTATTATGATGTATTACTGTGTTTTAATTTGTTGGAAGCCACCCAGAGTGGTTGGGGTAACCCAGTCAGACGGGTGGCATATTTATTATTATTATTATTATTATTATTATTATTATTATTTAAAATGTTCTCCTATGGCCAAATTTCCACACTATAGTTAAAAGCACAAAGGACAGCAGAAATGGGACAAGTTTAGGGGAAACTGGACATATTAACTATTGTAAAAGAAATGCCATATATCCAAACAGACCATTTAGTTTAATGATTCAAAGAAGTAAATAAAAGTTTATAACCACTCAATACTTCCATTGGCTAGGTAACTGTAGACCTTATGGTTGTCCTTTATCATTGTTCTGCTTGTAATTGACTTTATATCTCATTATTATAAAAGAACAAATGTGTTTATTTCTGTCCATATACTTATGCAAAGTTAAAAATTGAAAAACAGAATTGTTTGTGTGAATCGGTTATTAAGAGCCATCAATACATCATGAACTTGCACCCTTTGCAGTGAATAGAATCCCAACAGACAACGATGTCCTTTCGAGAACCTACAAAGCCCCATGTGAAGATGAGTAGAGACAGCCTGCTGCTTATATCAAAGAACTGAAAGAAAGGAGCAAAGCTTCTATGAAGCACAAGCTCGCCTCTCTGTGTTTACACTGGGAACCAGAACACCTGTCATGGCAGGACTACTGGGCCTGAGCAAAAATCAATAATGTTCCTGTTTAATGTCCGTTTGTTCCATCCACAAACAAAATTGCAGGCAAAGGTCCTGGCAAGTCATACATCATAACTGTAAGGGACACGCCAACAAGCCAGATGCTGGTCCTGAAAGAAGCTGCAAGGTTTGGCAACAGGCCTCTATTATCTCTGCCCAAAAGGATAAAATAGATTAGTGGTGATTTACAGGGCTGGTGTCTGGTATTTACTAAAATGCAATCTCTTGCTCTCGCTTCACACAAAAACATACTCAAACACATGCACAAACAGACACATGGAGACATTCATTTGTTTCAGTGGTTCAACACAACCAAGAGTTGACAGTGCAGTAACGCAAACGGACGTTTTAATCCCCCAAATGGTTGCCTCAAAGACAGATTCAGGGCTGACAAGTCCCAGAAACTTAGTTTAGGATTGTAGCTCAGTTCTGAAATGGGCAAGGAGCAGATACAGCCATTATACATGTGCAAAGTGTTTTCATTAAGTAAACAGGATCAGCCCCACACACTGGGAATTCTGAAGATGGGCTTTTGGGTGAAATGGCTAACTTGACTCCTTACAGAATGAAATCCTGGGGAGAATTCTGCATCGTAATAAAACCACTGAAATGCCATGTGGATAAAAGGGACTGGACAGTTTGGTCTTAAGCTTCTGAGAGAAGAGGGGGGAAATAATGGAGATATTGAGGATTCTTTTGATTATGGAACAATTTCACCCTATTTTGGGCAATCTCCATCAGATCAAGAAGAAAGTTAGTAGTTAGGGAACTAAGCTGAATTTATTTGCTCTGCTTTAGCCAACTCTCGGTGTCTCAGCCTCTTTTGTAAGAGAGATACCAATGCTAGTCTTCCACAACCAAGATAGGTAAAAACAAGGCCTATGTGAAACTAAACAGCCCAGCACTGAAGATACATAAGAAGAGAGGCAGCTGAAATCCAAAGTCTGGGACAGATGAATGACTGAACCATTTCCTGACTCTTTTTCATAGGAATTGTACAGTATAAATTGTACTGCTTCATCCAACTATAATTAAAATCCTGGAGTCATGGAATCACTTAAATTACCTGTGATATGGAACCAAAGTTGAGTGGGCAGATGGGCAGAAGGGTTGAGAATTAAAGTAGCAGACCATGTAGTGGTTAAAAATTCCACTGTTTTACACTCATTGAACTTGATAGAGAGATTTGCCTGTTGTAGCATACAGTTACTGACTAACACTTGTGTGCATGAAAGGGTTAACCTAAGCCCTGAGCTCAAGTTGACTATGTGGGTGTGGCTTATCAGGCTCTCAGCAGCCTTAGTCCCCACCCCTTTTGTCTCTCTCTTCATGCTTCCTGAAACAAGCAAGAAACCATGAGGCTATGGCTCCCAATGGCAAGAAAAACTAAGTTAACTGAATCTTTCCAAAAGGGCAATTTTATAGCCTGCATCTTTACTAACCCCAAGGCTGCATGATCCTTTTTGTAAGGAAACCAAGTTCTTTTCCTTTTTAAGTCATTTGGAACCATTTTTCTTCCAGTGGATGGAGACTTGCTTGCTGTAACTTCTGAAACTCTGTGAGTAAAATCTTCCCTTGTGATTTGTTCTAGCCTAAGTATTTTTGTGGGGAACATTTATTTAAAGGTGAATAAGGGCAGATATAAATCTAACCAAGTTGTAATGTGCTTGGGGCAATCATCATTGTGCTTAATTGGCTACAAGAGAGCAAGGATCTCTCTTTCAAAACTATCTCTCCAACATTGCCTTCAGGTAAGAGAAAGACCTTTTAGCTGTTCAAGGAACTTTATTGTGAAGCCAGCATTTAACATGTAGTGTAAATTGCTGATTCATATGGGAGCAAATCAACATAATGTACCAGCATTAAGGATTTATCTCTAATAAGGCTTAGGCAATGGCTATATTATGCATTTATACTCTTGCACAACAATCTTCTTCACACACTACAAACTTGTGTTATCTGACAATTTAATTAGACTCATCTCTTTGCCTAGGAAACACCCTGTCTTCTTTTATTAGATATCTCAGTAGCTTTTGACACTCCTACAGCACAACAGCATGTTAGAAAGACAATCTGCCTTTATTGGTCCTGACTTTCAGGATATGCATTACAACTTCACAACTTGACATATTCACTCTACACCTTGCCACGCTTTGCTCATACCTAACAAGGAACATGTTCTTGGTTGCATTTTGAAGAACAGATTGTTGTGCAGGCATGCATAGCAGGAGGCCCCTGCTTACAAAAGGCCCAATATTTTGATAGCAAGGTATTGCAAGATCCCTAATACAAATATGAGAGGAGAAACCAGAATGGCCAAATCCTTCCCATGCAGCTTGTCAGAATGAATTAACCTTAAATGCAGATGACTTCATTTTTTAAAATATACTTTTGCCATCTGTTTGCTTGTGAAAGAAGAAGAAGAAGAGTTTGGATTTGATATCCCGCTTTATCACTACCCAAAGGAGTCTCAAAGCGGCTAAAATTCTCCTTCCCTTCCTCCCCCACAACAAACACTCTGTGAGGTGAGTGGGGCTGAGAGACTTCAAAGAAGTGTGAGTAGCCCAAGGTCACCCAGCAGCTGCATGTGGAGGAGCGGAGTCACGAACCCAGTTCACCAGATTACAAGTCTACCGTCCTTAACCACTGCACCACACTGGTTACAGCTCTTTTTATACATATATAACAATCCATAGTAACACCTGCCAGTGTTTAATTATGACCAAAGCAAGTAACTTGCCCAACATTTCAGAATATTTTTCTTTTCAAACAGAATTTCAGCAAATTTCATACTGGTGGGGAGGCACTGTCACAACAGCAATTAACATGAACCTGGGGAAAGACTTTGGGTCTTCTTAAAAGTGAGGGGTATGGCTTACACCACCCCACAAAGAAAAAAAATGGGCTGGGTTTGTCGTTTTCACAAAAATTAACAAGTTGGCCACTTCATTTGGCTAACTAGTTAATTTTGAGGATAATCAAAGGCAAACACCCCAGAAGAACTGCTGCTTTAAAATAATTTCAACTGTTATTTATCTGGCCATCATTTGAACAATTAGTACTGTAGGAGTGAAATTGCAAAAGGATTCTTTGTTTGCCAAAAGCTGGGGCTACTTTACTTCAATAATTCCAAACATGCTTTCAAACGAGGTCAGAAATGTTTAGCAACATTTGCCTTACAAGAAAAGTTACTAACCTGTACCCATCTCAACCCATTTCAACTTGCTTTAGAGCTGGATTCCGTACTGAAATGGGTTTGGTCATCCTGATTGATGACTTGCATTGGGGGAGAGAGATGGGAAGCACAACCCGGGCCAATACCACTGACTGCAATAAGTGATTTGATTTTTGGAAAACTGGACCTAATTCACTCTCAAAAATCAGAAGCATTCTCTGAAGGACAGAAATGTTTTGGGTGGAGAATGCATGGGAGCAAGATTACTTAGGAGGACTAAATTAGGAACAAAAATTTCACCAGTTTCAAAGCATGTGCAGTCTATCACTTACTTTTCTAAGTTTCATGCTGCTACTTTAGAAAACCTAAATATAAACATGTATACAGTGGGATACCCATTCTGACTCATTTCCTGGTCACTGATTATTGCACAACCTGCAACTTTTATAATTAGTGACAGCTGGACCCACTGGAGCCTTTAAAAAGTCAATTAACAGAAAGTAGCTGAAAGTTTGCTTTTTCATTTCCTCTGGGCCAAGAAGGAAGAGAAAACATTTTTTCCTTACATTAGGTAAGGATTGCATATGTTAACTCCAAAGAAAAAGCAATCTATATGAAACCCTGAGATGTGCTTTTATTAAGAAAGATCTTATGGAGCTCATCAAACTCCAGTTCTTATACAGTGGTACCCCGCTAGACGAAAATAATTCGTCCCGCGAAAATTTTCGTCTAGCGGGGTTTTCGTCTTGCGGAGCGGCAATGGGAGCCGCGCTCCGCAAAACGAAAAAAAAAAGACGAAATTTTTTCGTCTTGCGAGGCAGCCCCATAGACTTTTTCGTCTAGCGGGGCTGCCTCCCGCTAGACGAATGCTTTCGTCTAGCGAGTTTTTCGTCTAGCGAGGCATTCGTCTAGCGGGGTACCACTGTAGATCAGAAACTGAGCACTTATTTTTTTTATTGGTGATATTTTTTTTCTCGCTTTAGGTAAGGAGTGGAGAAATGGATCTGGCCAAAGGGCTAGAGTCAGTAGTGAATCCTCGATAGGCACCTGTCAATCACCCAATGTGAAGTCATTGGAAGTTCAAGCTGGGCCTGCAAAGGAAGTATAACAGGACTAGCCCTGTGGAAAGGTTCTATTAATGATTGTACCCTGGTTCCTGGGCTGTGATCCTGTTGCAAACACTATTGAGGATGGTGGTGTTTTATTATTTATTTTACAATATTTCCAGACCACTGTTCATGAAACATATCAGAACAGTTTAGAAAATTAAAATGGCAATTATTTAAAGCCAAAGAAAAACAACACAGCACAGCTGATATAAAGCAAGGGATGTAGTATCAGGTTCAGTTTTCACAAGCAAAATAAAAGAACAAGGATAGCCAATCGGATGGCCAATTTCTGTAATATTAGGGACTATTCAGTTAACCACACAATGGTCCGGGGATCAGAGCTGAATTTTGCCAGAAGGACAAAATCTTTCACCAGAGTTTAGGTAGTAGGAGCAAGAGTTTCACAATAACTGAGCTCAGGAATAGCTACAGCATTGCATACAAAACCCAGTTATGGATGGAAGCCCTAGGTTAGGCCCAGACTTAGTTATGTTTGGAGTAAACAAATTGAAATGAATGGAACAAGTTAATCACAACTGATTTAAGCCCTACAAAATTTATATGGATCTACTCTAAGCATAAGCAAGTCTGGGACTGAATCCATTAAAATGTGCAATGTTTCTCACATATAATCTATGTGTAGGCCATTTTCTTATAGAAATAATTATAATTTTACTTATGACTGAGCAGTCTCATCTTGACTAACATTTTATAGGCTGGTTGGCAGCCAGTAAACATGGCTTTGGAGGACAATTTGGTCCACAGGATGCCAACTGGACATCCTTACTTTATAAAAACACCAACAACAACAATAAGGGAAGTCTCGAGAAATCCAAATAACTGAGGTATAACAACAATATATCACTGTACCTTAATTGTTCTGGTTTTTCATGTATGGGCACTCTCACTGGTTTCATGTGTCTATAGGATAACATTTTCTCCCTCACATGTGGAGGATATTTATATTCCCTGTACCATTTTTTTTTTATGATGGTGATGATGTTGTTGATTTGGAAGAAATTTACTGTCATCTAAATAAGTTAGAACTGACAGTTTTTGGCCTTGCCTTCCAACTCTCAGAAATAATTACCTTGAAAAGTATTCATGGAAAATAGCATTGAAAACTGCTGAGATAAAGGTTGAAGGGCAGATGTCAGCTTTGTGGACAAAACCATCTCTGAGGGCCAAAACGGATGTTCACTTAAATGTGTGGAATGTGACTAAGTGCCTAATTTTCCTTTAATTAATTACAGGTGTGGGAGGAGGGATTCTAACTAGAGAATGATCCTACTTGAAGTCAATGGGATGTCATTCTGAGCATAAATGCATAGGATTGGACTGGAATTCTACCAGGGAAGAGAACGGGAGAGATCTTGTTCATACCATATGTGCATTAGAACTATATTCATTCAATAGAACCACTGGCTAGTGTTTCTTACGCAGGGAAATAAAGATGATGTTCCAGACATGAGACAATAATATAAAACTCTTGGTGGCTACTAGCTATGATGGCTACCAGTACTGTTGGAGGCAGTATGTCTTTGAATAGCAGTTCAGAATCCTAAGTGAGAAGAGTGCTCTTGCACTCAGATCCTGAGCTTATAAAAGGCGTCTGGTTGGTCACTGTGAGGACAAGATGCTGGACTAAAGGAGATTTTGTAACAATTTCTAGTTCTAGCAACAAATTTTCAGTTTCTTTAGCAAGGAATCTTATAATGGGGGTAGATGGTGTGCGGTAATGCTGGCATGTTTCAAGTACCAAAAAAACTTCATAATACTACAATGCAACTTACCGTACTTTCAGAGCACATTTTTTTAACACATCCTAATGTGGCCACCCTTAGCAGCATGACATCAGCACAGTATGTTACTATAAGTTCTGGAAGCAAATGTGAAATTAACTTCTTGAGCTAGCAGAGGTCAGGTTAATAGCAGAGATACACACTTGATGCTAAAGGTGAAAGCAAACTGCTGGCTTTTTCATAGTAGTGCCAGCTTTATAATACCGCCTGCAGATGCAGAAATGTTCTCTCTATACCCAGCACTGGAAAAAAGTATGTGTTTCCTTCCAGCAAGGTTTAATTGATGGGATAGAACAACATTTTCTTAGACAGGGAATCACATCTGTGAAGCATTCCATACCATCATAGATCAGGAAAATTGTGGTATATGGGAGATGGGGGGGTGCACATGACTCAGAAATGTGGGTGATTGTTTATTTAGACCTGGCATCTGATCAGGATATATTTCATGCCTTTCTTTTTAAAAAAAATACATTGGAAAAAAGAGAGGAATGAAATACTGAACTTCATTGCCAATGGAGTCTTGGTCTCACAGAATGAAGATAGACAAATAGATGTAGAAATGTATCTTTGTAGTTTGCCATTTTTCTTTTCTGCAATACAGTGGTACCTCGGGTTAAGAACTTGATTCATTCTGGAGGTCCATTCTTAACCTGAAACTGTTCTTAACCTGAGGTACCACTTTAGCTAATGGGGCTTCCCGCTGCCGCCACGGCTCCGCCGCAAAATTACAGCATAATTTTGTAGTATTAAATGCTCACTCAGTTACAAAAAATGGGCTAACAGAATATTAACATTTTCCCCAGCCCCCCAGTCCAGTTATGGGGTGTGGTAGGTGAAAACGCTGCATTGGCTGTGAATCCGGGGCGGGGGGCTGCTCCCTCCTTGCAGGCCTTTCCCACCTTACAGACTCCAGCTACAAAAGCTGAGGTGGCTGAACAGATGCTTGAGTTGTTAGCAACATGCTGGTGACACACAACTCTACTTCTCCTTTACATCTGCAGGTGTGGCAGTGCATGTGCAGGACCATCGTCTTGCCTCAGCAATGGACTGGGCAATAAACTGAAGCTCAATAGAGATAAGATGGAACAGCTGTTATTGGGTGGTCCTCTAGACCGGATGGATAGAAGGTGGCCTGCTCTTGATGGGGTTACACTGCCTCTGAAGGAGCAAGTACGGTTCTTGGAGGCTACTTCTGACTCCTTTGCTGTCACTGAAGCTCAGGTGGCCTCAGTGGAATGGAGGGGCTTCCATCAGCTTTGGCTGGTGGTACAGTTGTGCCCTTATCCGGACAGGGATAGCATAACTTCTGCCATCTATGTTCTGGTAATCTCTAGGTTAGATTACTGCAATGTGTTATACATTGGGCTGCCTCTGAGGATGGTCTGGAGCCTTCAGCTGGTGCAGAATTCAGCATCCAGGTTGCTCACCAGGGCAAGATGGTTTGAACATATTACACCAATCTTGGCCCAACTGCACTGACTGCTGATTAGTTTCTGGACCCAATTCAAAGTGCTGTTTTGACATATAAAACCTTAAATGGCTAAGAACCACAATACCTCTCTCCATATGAATCCTGTGATCATCATCTGAGGCCCTCCTTTGTGCGCCTCCTTCACCAGAATACAGAATGGGTCTTTTCTGCAGTGTCTCCCTGTTTGTGGAATGCTCTCCCCAGAGAGACTTCCCTGGCCCCTTCACTACATATATTTGGGCACTGGGCAAAACACTTTTCTATAACCCACCCTTTGACTAACATTCTATGCCTTTTAAATGTGTTTGTGGGAAGGGGTTTATTGGTTTGTTTTTGTTGTTTTACTATATAGTGTTCTCATTTTGTATTTTTATGTTGTGAATCACCCTGTGATCTTTGGGTAAAGGGAAGTATACATGTTTAATTGATGTTGGTGGTCGTGGTGGCCATGGTCTTAAAAAGCAGGCAGAAGGCTTCATCTCCTATCTTGGTGCTCTTGGATGCTTGATGCTAATTTTTGAGAACTCTAAAGTAGGCAGAGCATTTTATCCCCCTAGCAGAGAAGGAACAGAAGTTGTGGGGTCTGACATGCCATTTCTAATGTCTTGGTGGTCTGTATCTAGCCAATGGCCTGCAGACTAGCCACCCCAGGTATATACTCTGCTTTTTTCAATTCAAACCCTCTGTGTTCAAAAGGCTGCTGTGTGGAGTTAAAATTCCTCACACCCACTACCAGAGGTGCTGTTCACAGCTGCACTTGCTGGATTCAGCCTTACTTTAAAATGTCGAATTTTCAGAGCTAGCATCCATGAATATCAGTGGCCCCTTTCCTCTCTACCCTCAACGGATGACTGACATTGTCCCAGCAACACAGCAACCATCTGTTCTGAAGGTGCCTGCGTGAAGATGGTAATATCCAATAGCCCAGTGCAGTGTTTGAAGACCTGTGGATCGAGACCAGAAAGTCGGAGGGGGAAGCTGCAGCAAACTCTCATACCACCTTTGACAGAAACAAGGTGGCAGGTGCCACATTAGATAAACTCTGAGCTGCAGAAGCATACCATGATGCTGCTTCATTAAAAAATATGAGCAAATTGAAGCCTGTAGGGTTATGCGGCTAACCTTGATTTATTTTTATAAGGCTGTCTAGAAATTTCAGTGCATGTCTGCAGCACAATGAAAATCAAAGATAAGGTCTATTTTTTATATCGGCTTGACAAAAATTTAGTTATACAGCAATATATGAGGTTTGAGTTCGGGGAAACTAGAATGATGTGAAGGAACAAATTGTGTTCTGTGGTACTTGTACTGTAGTTTATTTAAAATATAAAAAAAACACAGTGAACCAATATGCTTTTCAGTACTGTGTAGCATGAGCATGAGCATGAGACTTGATGTGCCTCTAACAGCCTGCTGTACTTGACATACAAATTACACCAGTGTTCTTTACAGATGCATTTAGCTTGTGGCTTGCTGGCGTATGCACACATTGTGAAACGTACGTACAGCCAGTATTTGCAAAATAATGTTTTTTATAACAATGTTTTTAAATGTTGGTGATAATGAAGGTCCTTTATAAACAACTCCCTCGCTGAAGAAAAACCTAGCAGAGCATAATAAGTAAACATCAGTGTCTGTGGGGGGATAGGCTTTGAACATGCTTTAAATATCTGGTATGTACAGAGTCTAACTTAAAAACTGTTATCATGCCCATATGACAGTTATCACAGTTTTACAAAAGATTGATAATCACTCCACTAATGATGCTATGTGGCGACTGGCTCACATTTATGTCTCCTCAAAACAGTATTTAGCTGTTCTTCGCCCCCATCTTTTTCGCAGATGTAATATCAAAAAGAAAGTCTGGGGAAGCAGTAATCCCAGTTTTTCATCACACCACTGTGAGCACAAATAGGAAGTCGGAGCATTGAAATTAGAACCTAGAAGAAGGAATGAAAAGTTGCCCATAGCAATTTCTATGCAAAATTATTGAACTCTTGGCTATTGGGGGGGGGACTAAATCTTCTGAGAATCAGATGCTGAGATACTAAATCTTAAAACAACGGAGAACAACTTTAGAGCTGAATGTCTTGTAGTACTAAGCATAAATCAGCTGTGATGTGAAATCCATAGTGCATAGGGTCAGTATGTAAGCCCCATTGTGTATTGATTGTCGCAAGTCAGTACTGGCCTACGTTTCATTTGTATTTTATGTACTTTAATATAGGCACTAGGCATAATAAAGAACTACAACAGAAAGTGTGTGTATACAGGTATGATCTGTTCTCCTTTTTCTTCATAACAACCTTTTAAATAGCATTTTAAATATGACACTTGGCCAGGTGTCTAAAGAAGTTATATGCACATTCTAGGAGAAGGAGCTCACATGTGTAGTTTTCCTGTTGTTGCTGAAAAGTTGAACTGGTTTTCAAATTGAAAAGCATATGTTCAGTCTCTTCAGGGCGACAGAGCTGCAGCAGCAAAGAAAGCCCCAGCTGTATCTAGCATCCCTCCCTAAGTACAGGCCCATAGATTTTAAAACATAGATGATTATCACCTTTGAATTGTGAGAAACCTCAGATGACCTGTGACAGATGGCTCAGTCGACACCTCATATTTAGCCAATTAACAGAGATCTGGAGCCTCCAAAAATATCCATAGGAAGGCCATTTTGTGCCCAGTGACCAGTGAAGCAAGTTTGATGAACAATTAACTGTGCTCTATCAAGGATATGTTTTGAGAGACAGTTTTATCTTGGCGCTTGTGTTGAAATAACCAACTCTGCTTGGTCTGGTTGGCATGCTCGAGTTGCTGATGAGATACAGTAACCAAGTAACCTCAAGGTTTTCATGCAGGCTGCAAGGAGAAGGGATTTAAGCTCTGTGAGTGAGAGATGAGAGAGAGAGAGAGAGAGAGAGAGAGAGAGAGAGAGAGAGAGAGAGAGAGAGAGAGAGATGTACATGTCAGGGGCTCTGCTTGCCTGCTTTAATAGTAAGATGGGGACTAAGAAAAAGGAAATGTATCAATTCATTACATTTGTACAGACTATGTACTTTTATCCATCCTTACATACCTGACTCTGGACTTTTATCAATCTTTATTTACCTTGGACTTTTCTGCTCCATCCAGTTTTATTAATATACAAGAGAATCTTTATTTATAATGAAAAGGCTCAAAATCAGAAGAAGCACTCCTGTTTTGTTTTGTTCTGCTATGCTTCTCAAAGAGCCACCCTACCTGGGTAGAACCTTTATACTGTAGCTTTCAGAAAATCTGGGGGCACTCTTGCTTTATTGGGGGCATAGATGTTCTTCACACACATAGGAGGTCAAACCTCTGGCAACATTCTTTCCCATCTGTTTGCATCCTCCTTTTGAAAAAGGGTAACAAAAATGGGAAGTTAAATGTCTAGACTATCTGGTATGATTAGTATTGGAATTGCCTGGTATTTGTTTGGAACAGAGAATGGGACCCCCAGGCTGAGGGGTCAAATGCAGCCCTCCAGCAGAGGTGCATTTAGGGGAGCGAGACCAGTTCGGTTGCACCAGGCGCAGAGCCTTGGGAGGCACTGCAGGGGGTGCTGCAACTATGATGTAGAATGGAAGACAAGTGTCAGGGGTGCTGAATTTTGGCGTCACATAGGGTGCCGCTGAAATTTGAGACCCCAAAGTTCCTCCACCGCTGCTGAGCTTCTCTGTCTGGCCTTTGGAGCTGTCTCCATTCCACATCTCCTCCCCAGCACACCATCTCTCCTCACACACCTCACCAACCTTGCTTCCTGACTTCCTTCAGCATTGTTGCCTGGCTGGAATGTGCCCTTGAACTCTGATAATGCCAGCCTGGACGGAAGGAAGATAGAGGTGTGAGGGAGTGTGCAGAAACGAGCCTACCGCACACAAATAAAAGATGTGCATTCCTTACTCCTCCTCCTTTTTTGCCTCTGGCCTCACCCACCACTGGCAGGTGCCCCCTGGAAAGTTGCCCTTGGCCTGGAAAAGGTTCGCCACCCCTGGTTTAGTGCCAGGTACTGTTTCACACAATGCATCAAGAAATGCCATTTTAAAAGTTGTTTGCCTAATGGAACAAAGTTGCTTAGCAGATGGAGACCATGAGAATCCCTGAATGAACTTGGGCCAGTCAGAAACTCTCAGCCTAGCCTATCTCACAAGAGTAACACGAGGTCAGTCGCCTTGAGCAGTTTGGAGAAAGAGGAGGAGACACACGTAATCATTAAATAATTTTCCAACCATATCATGTTGAAGGTCCATGTTCAAACTGTGGTTCCTGTGTAATCTCTTGCTCCTGCTTGCAATGCTATTGCATATTCTTTAAATAAATAAAAAACCTATTCTGTGTAATAATTTATATATGTCTCTTTAAAGGTTCATGTTGTTGCTGCTGCTGCTGCTCACACTCTGCTTTATAAAGGTGCTCGTCTATTTTGAGATCATCGTGTCTAGGAAGATGACAAATGTCTCAAGGGACTACATGCAAGTATTACTACCTCTGCTTCCCTTGGTTTGATTTTCATTTTACAGGAACGGTCAGCTGAATGTGATAGATGCATATCTTGCCACTAGCATGAATGATTACAGCAGCAATAAAATGTCTGGAGTGACCACAGACAGCACTGTAAATCATTGCATCTGGGAAACAGATGCTTTTGATCGAGGAGATACATCCCCATTCAGGAAGCTGCTTTTAAAAATACAAAAAATTCCCCCATTCATCTTCTGACTTTCACTAAGGTGACATACATAGAATTAATTTTGCAACTGCAACAAAAATGTGCACCTTAACTAAAATCAGTTGGAAGTCAAACATAGGTTCGCTACACTGAATAATGTTCATTATAATTATCCCAAACTGATGTAAGTCACTATTTATGTTTGGTTTTCTACTGCGGGGGGTCTTCTGAATTTTCTGTTTTTGCTGTCTGGTTCTATCCTTGTATCATTTTTATCTGCTTCCATTGTTTTTAGTCTGCTGTTGAAATTTTATATATATTAGAAGTTCTGTTGTGTTTTAAATTATGTTTTATCATGGTTTGCAAGCTCGTAATAGATTATGCTTTAATATACTGTGAGACACCTGAAAGGGGGTAACCCTGATGAATGGCTAATAAAGGTGTAGGACTCCTGGGACCAGCCGCATTATTCTGGCACAGGCAGAAAATCCCACAAATCTATCTCCCCCTCCCAGTGAATAAAAATAAAATAATAATCAATTAAATAACTAACAGTTTGCTTCCCTTTCATGATACACTGCCTCTCTTTGCCTAATAGTAGGGATGGCCCTGTTTCATACCAGCTATCCAGCTATGGATCTGCTTGCATAAAACTGTAAGGCAAATAAGTAGCACATTCATGTGTCAGTGCGCATTGTGGCAGGCATGTTGCCCTATGGCTATGGAGGTGGTGGGAAGGATATTTTATCCCTGGTACCTGGGTTGATGAAGAAATTCTGTTGAGAGATGGTGTAGTGGTTAAGAGCAGTAGTCTCGTAATCTGGGGAACCGGGTTCGTGTCTCTGCTCCTCCACATGCAGCTGCTGGGTGACCTTGGGCTAGTCACACTTCTCTGAAGTCTCTCAGCCCCACTCACCTCACAGAGTGTTTGTTGTGGGGGAGGAAGGGAAAGGAGAATGTTGGCTGCTTTGAGACTCCTTTGGGTAGTGAAAAGTGGGATATCAAATCCAAACTCTTCTTCTTTCTTTCTTTCTTTTTTTCTTTCTTTCTTTCTTTCTTTCTTTCTTCCAGCAAGACACCAGCAAAGGGGAAATCACTCTGGCCTCAGATATTGAGCAGAGGATCAAAAGCCACTCTTAAACACAAAAGAAGAAGAAGAGGTATGCAGCAATAGACTGTTTTCATGTGGCTGCAGAGGTGAGGGAGAAACAATCTGGTGTCAGTCAGTCACCAACCAGATGAAGAACACCAGCTCCCTTCCACCCAGCAAGAGCATCTGCAAGAGGAAGGCCAGGTTTTTCTTCTTCTTTAATGTAAATATTTGAAATATTTGTGTAAGCTGCTCAGAGCCTCTGAAATGGAGTGATATATCAATCAAACAAGTACATTTGTCACTCTGTCTTTAAAAACAGGGAACAAAATTGTTACTTTTAATGAATAACTAACTGACAAAATTAAACAGTTAGTAAATCACAAGGATCTGAAGGTGTCTGCCTAAAAGTTTGTGAAGAAGCCACATATGTATTTCAATGAGCTTCTATACAAGATGTCTAGAGGGTTTGCATTATAGTATCAGTACAAATCAGCCTGCGGGGGAGCTAATTGTATGAAAATAACATTATTAGAAATTGCTAATCAGGTAGATGAATATCCCACAATGAATAAAATAATGCTTGGAGTGTACTGAAATACTAAATAGGACAATGTTAAGAACATAAGAGCCTCCTGGATCAGGCCGGTGGCCCATCTAGCGCATCATCCTGTTCTCTCAGTGGCCAACCAGATGATTATGGAAAGCCCACAAGCAGGACCTGAGCCCAAGAGCCCTCTCCCCTCCTGTGGTTTCCAGAACCCTTCACAGAATCATTGTGAGTAAGTAATATTAGGCCCCCAAAATAATTTTATACTGGTAAGATGCTACTGTCCCCCTGATCAAAATGCTCAAGGAAATCTTGAAATGAAGAACGAAATCAAGGAAGCATCCCAAGAAGGAAATATTGTAATAATGGATGACTTCAACTAACCTCACATAGGTTAGTCATGACAAAAGTAAAAAATCTAGATACCTTAAGTGACTGTGTCCTGGACCAGTTGGTCACGGAAGTGTTGAGAGGGGCAGCAACCTTGTTTTTTATCTTGGGTTATGGCCAGGAGCTGGTGTGAGATGTATTGTTGTAGCAATTGGGAGTAGTGATCACAGGACTTTAAATGTGTGTGCAAATGGTTAATTGTCAAGAAAATCCAATAGTTACCTTTGACTTCAAAAGAGGAAATTTTGAATTTTGAATCCCCAAAACAAGGTGATTGGTTAAAAAAACCCAACAAGCTGATATGCAAATGAGTATCACTCCAAAATGCTTGTTTTTTGAGGAGGAGGAGGAGGAGGAGGAGGAGGAGGAGGAGGAGGAGGAGGAGGAGGAGAAGAAGAAGAAGAAGAAGAAGAAGAAGAAGAAGAAGAAGAAGAAGAAGAAGAAGAAGAAGAAGAAGCTCAACTGGAGCATATACCACAGATCAGGAAAGGCACAACCAATGCCAAAGGAATGCCAGTGGAGTCACAGATGCCACTAGAGGCTTCCTTCCAGTGGCATACGGAGCTGCTTTGCCGCCCAGAGCTGCAAATGCGGGGTGCCGCTCCGTAGCATGCGTCGTGATGTCACAGAGCACAGTCCGTCCTGGCTGCCAGGCGCAAGAAGCCACCACATGGACGGGCTGCGGCAGCCCGTCAATGCGGCGGCTGCTCGCACGGCAACATTTACAGGAGGGGAGATTGAGAAACTAAAGCAAACAGTGGTGATGAGAAACAAAGCAAACTGTGGGGATGAGAAATAAAGTTATTTGCCTAATAGATGCAATTATGCTTTATGACTTCCTGGTGGCTAGTGGAGCTGCAGACCATGATCATTCTCTGACAGACAACCCAGGGAGAAAGATGTTTATTTTCTTTTAAGAAAGTTATTTTGAACCCAGGGAAGACAAAGCTTGAAAATAAAAAGAGAACTATAATCTTTTTGTGTGCTTGAGTTTGCACATACTGCAAAATGTGCTGTTAATTGTTGCAGAGTTTTCTTCTACCTTCTTGGGCAGTTTGCCCTAGAGACATTTGTGGACTATGCTTTTGCAAACAGTAGCATTGACAGATTGCCAGAAGCTGATATTCTCCTCAGTGAGGACCTGAGTAGTCATACCAAAGGAAAGATGACAAATTCAAGCTGTATACTGTACTGCAGTGTTTTTCAACCACTGTTCTGTGGCACACTAGTGTGCCGCGAGATGTTGCCTGGTGTGCCGTGGGAAAAATTGAAAAATTACTTTATATATAGTCAATATAGGCACAGAGTTAATTTTTTAAACATTTTCTAATGGTGGTGTGCCTCGTGATTTTTTTCATGAAACAAGTGTGCCTTTGCCCAAAAAAGGTTGAAAAACACTGCTGTACTGTATGGCTGCTTCTGAAAATATGAATCATATAATCTTACATTTGGAGTGGATCTTAAGGGCATCTTGTCCAACCCCCTAGGCAATGCAAGAAACCCAGAGACAGAGTACCCCCAACAGATGGCTGTCCAGCTTCTGTTTGTGGAATCTAGCAAGGAAGAATCCACCACCTCTCTAAGCAATTGGTTCCATTCATTGAATCATAGAATTGTAGAAGGGATCCTGAGGGTCCTTCAGTCCAACCCCCTGCAATGCAGAAATCTCAACTAAAGCACCCAAGACAAATGCAGTTTACTTTATCCATCAGTTCTAAATCATTTGTATGTCCAACTGCAGATATTGCTATTCACCATTTTCAAAAAGCACACATGCCCTTCCTGAAGTAGCTGTTTCCCAGAACTATATATAGAAATGAGAATGTCTCCTTCGAAAAGCCTACACAAGTTAGGCAAGGAACACAATTAGAGCTGCTTGTTACATTCAACTACAACATTCCTATCAAGTAGGCTATATTGTCAAAGTGCTCTTAGTTCATGTAATGTACGTTTGAAATCCACCCTCTTGCAATTACCAGTACTGTATGTCCTTTGAGGAATCAGAAAGAAAATCTTTGCCCTCTTCTTTGTGACAACACTTCACTGATACTTGAAAAATGCTATCATGTCCCCCCACATTCTTCCCCGGGCTAAAGACACACAGTAGCTCTTACCAATGTACTTGTTTATCAATATACTTCCCAAAGTACTTGTCTTCCGTAACTCTGCCCATCCGATCTCATGTACAACACTATGTAAAAACCTGGAAATAAAATTCTGTTTCAACGGGGGGGGGGGGGGGGACCTGTGACCATATTTGTTGCCCTCCTCTTAACCTTTTTTCCAATTTGTTTACAATCTTAAAGTGCAATGTCCACAACTGAACACAGCACTCTAAATGAGGTATGACTGTTAGTGCAGAATAAAGTGGAACTGTTACTTTCAGGGAAACAAATATTCTGTTAATGCAGCTAAAATTGCATTAACCCTTTTTTGCAGTCACATCACACAGCTGACTCACATTTTGCTTGTGGCAGGTTACAATCCTGGGAATATGGTCATATGTACTGCTGCCAAACCAGACATCCCCATACAAGTCCATTCGGATCCCGCCCCCTCCTGTCAGTGTCATTTTAAATTTTGTTTGTCTTTTGAGCTGTTGGGTAGCCCTTCCAGTTTTGCTTCTTCTGGAATTTGATAAGAATTATCCTCTAGCCCTCCATCTATGTTATTGATATGAAATCTTGAAGATTACCTGGCCCATGACAGAGCCCAGTAGCACCCCATTTGAAAACTTTCCTCTAGTCCATATGGAGTCATTTTCCTACCAGGTCACACTTAACCTACTTGCGGACTAAAATATAGTAGGGAAATTTGTCAAATGCTTTGCTAAGATCAAGATAAATTACACCCTCAGCATTCCCACAATCCACTAAGATTGTAACCCAGTCAAAGAAAGAGATCAGATTGGTCTGACAGGATTTATTCTAGACAATTCCATGTTGGCTTCTACTGATCACTTCAATGTTATCAAGATGCTAACAAACTATATGTAGGGTTTGGTGTCAGCGTTGTTTGTGTAGGTTCTCTGTTGTTCGCTTGTGCTTCTTTGGCGGTGAGAGAGGTCGGGATTGGCATAGGGTGTGATTGTTCATTTGTGTTTGGCTGTGGTGATCTTTGGTTTTCTGTGTGAGTGGGGTGGGTGGGTCAGGTTAGCCATATTGATTTGTATGCTGTCAGTAGATTTTTGTCATTGTCTTGTTGGGCTGTGTGTGTGATGAAGGGGAACCATACCAGGGTGAAGGCGTCTTCTTCTGTTTGTCCCCATGTCAGTTTCAGGTTACTGGTTAGTTTTTCTAGTAGGGCTGTTTCCCATACTACTCTGTACAATTGGTCCATGTTTATTCCTGACAGGTCTTTCCAGTGTCTGGTTATGATGTTTCTGGCTGCTGAGAGTAGATGGGTTATGAGTTCTTTGTGTTGTAGGTGGGCATTATTGTCTTGGAAGATGTTTAGTAAGACCAATTCTGGGGTGGTTTCTAGCACTTGCTAGGTTATTTTACATATTTCTCGTATGGTTGTTGTCCAGAATGGTTGGATTTTGGGGCACTGATAGCTAGACAATTCCTGCCCAAATCCTCATTGGTCTTGAGCTGCAATCCTTATCCCCTCACCAGTGACACTGCAAAATAGTTCCCTTTTTCACACAGTGGATTTTTGGACCTTTGGATGACAATGGAGTCAAATTTGTGCTAAGGGAGCATAAAGAGATGCCAGAGCAGCTGAATGAATGGTTTGCATCTGTCTTCACAATGCCCATCAGTAAACAGCCTCTTGTTCTGGGCCTACAAAGTAAGTAACATTGCTGTGTATTGAATAGGAACGTAATACTTGGTATCAGCATCTCTTTTCAGATGGCTGCTTTCCTCTCACAGTTACAAGCTTCACCCATCATTCAATCAGATTATGCTTAGTTTTACTTCAGAAACCCAGCAGACCATAGAATTATGCAGAATAAAAATGTTCAGAAAACAGAACTCATAGGCTCTGCAACCCAAGGTACCCTAGACAATTTGCTCATGTTTTGATCCCCACAAAGGACTTTCTGATACTGGATGCTGCTTGTATCATCATTCATGCCATGAAAAGAATTAATACAATAACCTTAAATTGCATTGATTGTAGCTATTATTTAATATTCCCATGGGATTGTAGGGGGGTATCTGGATTGTGGGTGCAACATTCAGGCAGCAAATCTAGAGATGGCCCCATTTTCCAGCCTCCAGACTCTATCTCAGTGTATCACGTTAAAGAGAAAAAATGTTACGATGTCATGTTGACTTTTCTAGTACAACTACCTCTCTATTTCAGGCAAACACCCACCCACCAAAATAAGACAGGACAGGAAGAGACAATGCTGACTCAGAGAAACAAGATTTCATGGACCAGTTTTGCATGGGCTTATGGACATTTGATGAGAAACCTTCTTTGTATTGCCTAATTTTAAATGCCCAGAGCAGCCAATACTCTGGACCAGAGTAGAATGAAGAATTTTAGCAACCACAGATTTTCCTTCTCATGCGTTAAAAATATAGAATGTTTCCAATATGTTTTACTTTAGAACAATTTGCAGTGTGGTGTTAAAAGAGGATTGACCACTGTAGTAAAGGGTCAGCTCAGTCAGTAGAGTATGCGACTCTTAATCTCAGGGACATGGGTTTGAGTCCCACATTGGACAAAAGCTTCCTGCACTGTGGGGGTTGGACTAGATGACCCTTGTGGTCCCTTCCAAACTCTACAAATAACCCTATGATTCTTTGAATTCAGATAGTTCCATTAGATGTATGCAATGCATTTCAGAAACACAGCAGGACATTTGGCACATGCAGCACTGAGACTTGCTTTCAAACTCCCTTGAGATTCAAAAGGTTTGGTGTGCCTGGTGGTGACCTGTGTGGTGGAAGTGGAATAAAATTATTCTCTGAATTGTTGAAATTCTGAAAGGAGAGATAACAGAACGAGAAATTCCTTTAAAGCAAATAATTTAAAACCTAAAATATTCTTTCCCCAACAATATGGTTGATTTCCTGCCCATGAAACAGTTGCTTCAGGCAACAGATTCCAGACAGGTGCCATTTTCCTACCTGCAGTCTCCATCTCTTTTTATCACTTACCAAAAGAATAGCCAGGGAGGATGTCATCTTGAATTTTGCATCAGGTGTGAATATCTCCAAGGCCAGCATTGAGAAATACTGATTCTGAGCCACTGCCAGGAAGCCTTGATTGGTTCATCTTTCCCAGTAGCATATTTTCAAAGTGATGGATTGCCACTGAGTAAGAAATGCAGAATGTAGGCCACAGTGTGATGAAGCAAAGGTTCTTCCTCACAAAGTGTTTAGGCAAAAATCTGTGTGTGTGTGTCTGTGCTAAGTATTTATCAAAACATCCTGAACCAAGGAGTCAGGCTGAAATAGACAAAGACTCATTCTAAACAATTGAATTGGAAATAGACAGGATAGAATCACATGCTTCAAAACATGTATCTGTTATCACCTCACAAACCAATGCGGACCTACATGCATTGGGCAAACCAATCGAGATTGCCCAAAGTATGCAAGGTCGCATTGGGATTGGGCTTTTTCATATAATATCTGGGTCCACATTATGATTGCCAGAAGTCTCCAGGTTTGCCTGCCCCCCCCTTCAGGTGGCAGGCTTAACTCTCCAGATGGGCAAAAGTGCTGCTGTTGTTGTTGTTGTTGTTTGCAAACTGAATCAAATATGCACAGGACTGCACTTCTACGAATGCAATCTTATGTTTGTTTATTTGGGAGTGAGTCCAACTGAATGCAATGAGATTTACTTCTGCAGAAACAATAACAGGATTGAGCTTTATTCAAATTACAGTAATAAACAAGCTGTAAATATGTATGTACATTGTTTTGTCCAGCCCAGCCTCAGTGTTGAAATATATTCTAGTTTGTGCTGGTCAAAAGGATGACCTTAACACCTGCATATATGTAATATACACACTACTCATTATGTGTGCTAGAGGAAACAACTGGAAGCAGATAGCAGATATATTTTCTAGTATATAATAAAAATAAAGAGATGAGTCTGCGTTAGTACTTGTTATAAAGAAAATGTGTAATGCTGAATTTGTCGTTTCAGAATTTCTAAAAGGAACTATATCATCACCTCTCCCTGGAGTGATTTCATACATGACGCAGCAATAAATCTAGGTTTACCATTGAGTGTATATATCAAACAGGGAACCACAGCCAATCTGAGATGAGAGTGGAATATGATAAATATTCAAATTCAAATTCATTCTTTATTACGGTCAAAGACCAGCTCTAAATATGATAAATATTTTCAAACACTGGTTTCTTGCATTCAAACACTGGTTGTTATGTTATGTTGGTGCATTCCTACATAGATAGTGAGTAGAGAGGCCCCTTTTGCTTTACTATTCTTGAGACACACAATAAACAAACAAGAACAATACTTCCGAGTGCAGGTACGTATTCACGCTGAAGACAGTGGCAAAGCTTAGGTTCCATTGATTTCAATTTGGATTCTGATTCTTTTTTCATCTAACACAGTGTGCAATGGAACTTTTTCAACCCAACAATCATGTTCCAAGGGCTGCATGCCAGTGGGGTTAGATACAAAAGCAAATGGAGCAATGTAGGTGACTGCTACTACTTTACAGTAGGCTACATTCCCGTCCTGCAAAATCCAGGTTACTCTGTTTGTGTGCAAGTGCACATGTGTGTCTGTGTGCCTCCATGTAGGCAAGCAAGAGGCATTATTGCAGTTCAATCACACATTCCAGCCAGACACAAGCACTCAAGGAGAATGCAGAGCAGGGCCATGTTAGAGTTGCTGCAATAGAATTCCTGATCTGGACCTTGTGTAGAGTAGAAAATAATTTGCTCTCCACCACAAAAATGAGTTTCTTAAAACAGATGCAAATAAACATTACAAGATACAAAGGGACACATTGCTCTTAAACAAGCAAGCAATGAGGTCCTGTCTCCTTTTTAGTCCTTAATACAGTTCAATAAACTTTTTTCTCTCTGATCCTAAGCAATTTGCATCATCCTGCAACTTTGCTACTACTGCAACTGCTGCTGGCTCCATCACTAACAAAGATGCTTAGTTCTCATTTCATCACATGCTGTGAGAGATCTGCAGCTCAGGTTTCCAGGACGAGTCATTGATTAGTCTAAAGACTGAAACAGAAACATCCAACCTTTTATGCCACATTTGACAGAGTGAAACATCCCATGCCTAATGCAAACTTTTCTTTGCAAAATGTTTACCAACACGATGCATACAAATGTTACATTTTATGCATATTAAACTGATACATACTTGAAGTATACCTGAAGGAGCGTCTCCACCCCCACTGTTCAGCTCGGACACTGAGGTCCAGCTCCGAGGGCCTTCTGCCAGTTCCCTCCCTGAGAGAAGTGAGGTTACAGGGAACCAGGCAGAGGGCCTTCTCAGTAGCAGTGTCCGCCCTGTGGAACGCCCTCCCACCAGATGTCAAGGAAAGAAACAACTATCTGACTTTTAGAAGACAACCCTGTTTAGGGAAGTTTTTAATGTTTGATGTTTTATCATGTTTGTAATATTTGGTTGGGAGCTGCCCAGAGTGGCTGGGGTATAAATAAGTTGTTGTTGTTTAACAGGCTGCTGAGAGGTTTAGTCTGGGATGGAGGTGTGGCCTTGGGAGGGGCTCATTGGCCAGATAGAGTGTTCTGGAGGACTGCACTTAGCCCTCAGCCATGACATTCCTGACCCCAGATCTATAGAATATTCTACAGCAGGTGGTTAACTTTAAGAAAACAGTGATCTGTATGCAGTAGCCTAACATGTGGAAATCTCCTATATCTCACTTGTTTTTTTGTTCCCATTTAATGGAAAGGGTTCTGTACCAAGTGAAGCATTCTGTCTTAGCTCGCATCTTAAGCAGCTTAGAAGCACCTCTGATGGGTGTATTCAAAGCAAGCATTATAAATAAAGAAGTGAAAATATATTATGTGCTGTACCAGGAATATGTTTTCCACACTCTAAAATGTTGCAAGCATCTTTTGGGTGGTAGCCCATTTATATAAATGCAACAGAAACTCTGTAGCAATCATAGTAAAGGTGTGACATTCTGTAATACTTGCAAGTCTGAGAAGAAGTCCTAGTTTAACGCTTGCAATACTGCAGTGGGGGACTGCATTGACTGGGAGCATATTCTAACACTGCTGTTTCACACAATCAAAGGTTCACATATGCCAGTGATGGCCAAAAACAGCTAGAGGGCCAAGTTTGGTCATCACTGACATATGCGTAGGTGCACGAAGTTAGTTAACAGTTACCATATAGATGTGCATTTTTACTTTGAAAGCATGCACAGAGTGGGAAGCTGATTGTATGGGGAATAAAATATGCTTTGATGCTCGAAACTGCTCAGTGTGACTGACCCTAAGGACTGACAGTCATAGACCTTTAGAATGTAAATTTTACATTGCATTTATTTAGTATTCAAAGCATTTCATATAACCGAGGCTGGGACAGCAGTCTGACTAAGCCTTCCTAACTGAATTCCTGACTGAGGGAGGATTTGAACCATCTCAAAACTCAGATTTGGGACCACCAGACTCCCTTCCAGATAGTAAGTTCCCCCATGTTTGATTTTTGAAGTGCACTGATCCAAAAATAGTGCAAGCAATACTACAAAGAAGAGATACCACAGGGTGGTTGGTTGCAAGGTTTGCTTTTGCAAGTCTTTTGCAGTCTACTAGAGACAGATATTTGCACATTTAAGACAACAGATGTTCCATAATCCCCCTGAATACTTTCCTCTGCATTTGTTGTCCAAAATGCAGTCATAAGAATTAGCATTCTTCTATTTAACAAGCCATTGCACATTTAAAAAACCTTTTTCCAGACACCTGATTCTAACCAAAGTAAGAAAGAAAACTATTGACATAGCTTATCTGTTTCCTTTGCTGAACCTGTGAATAGCTGCTATAACCACTTTATGGGCATCCACAAAATAAAAACACTTAGTGCCAGGTTAGTCTAGTACAGAGTATTTGACTCGAAGCCAGGAGGTCTGAGTTCAAATTTCCACTCAGATGGGCGTATTTTGGTCACTTACTATCTCTTGGTAAGCGACATACTATACAGGGGTTTTTTTGTTTTGTTTTTTTGGAACTTGCATTATTTCATGTTATATGGATATTCGTGATACCTACTCTGTTTTGTCTGTTTTCTGCTGAGGTGAGGCAGTCTATAGCAAATCCCCACTGCATTATCACTTATTTTTTCCTTTCCATTAATTTTTACTCAGATACTTGAAGTGCATGTTCCATCTTCTTGTACATAAAGATATTAATAATTGCACTGTCAGGTTTAACACTCTATTTGTAAGAATGGAAAGCATTTCATTCTTAGGATTCTTAGGGAAGCAAGATAACTGAGGGTTAAATTTTAAAATCATGACACTTGATCAGAGCAGGTGGAACTTGGGAGTGACAGTCGTATAATGTAGGTGGGCAGACAGGTTCCTCCCTTACTGTGAGGCTGTGGGAAAAGCAGCTGGGTTCCCTGCAAAACCTGCTTTTATTAGGAAGGCAAACTTCCTTAATACTTAATCGGAAACTAATGGAAAGCATTTGCTGGAGGTTTACTAAGAACTTAAGAGTGGAAGGTCTCATCAGGAACAAGACAACAAGGGACAGGAGAGAAGACTACATGGCTCGAAAAAGGTCAGTATTTTCCTGGCATACCCTCAGGCGAAACACTTGCTTCATTCCAGTCTGCAATTTTTGTGGGTAGTAACTGTTGAAACCATTTTTAACCAGTTCATTTGTACTGCAGAAGTGTTCTGTCTCATTTAGAAGATAGTGAAGATCTAACAACTCCCATTTGATGAAACACATACAAAGACCTCCGTGGTGATATGTTGTGCTTTCCCCCCTAGAAAAATAGGTGCCGGTACTCACCATTAGGGACACGGGTGGTGCTGTGGGTTAAACCACAGAGCCTAGGGCTTGCTGATCCGAAGGTCGGTGGTTCGAATCCCCGTGACGGGGTGAGCTCCCATTGCTCAGTCCCTGCTCCTGCCAACCTAGCAGTTCGAAAGCACGTCAAAGTGCAAGTAGATAAATAGGTACCGCTCCAGTGGGAAGGTAAACGGTGTTTCCATGTGCTGCTCTGGTTTGCCAGAAGCAGCTTAGTCATGCTGGCCACATGACTGGAAGCTGTACGCCGGCTCCCTTGGCCAGTAAAGCGAGATGAGCGTCGCAACCCGAGAGTCGTCCGCGACTGGACCTAATGGTCAGGGGCCCTTTACCTTTTACTCACCATTAAGTTGTGACAGTAAGTGCCACACATTTTAACAGCAACAAAAAGAGGTGCCAGTACCCTTGAGTATCTCCTGGAGAAAAAACACTGGATATGTTATATCCAGTCTCTGAACAGCTATTTATTAACTATATACCTATAGTTTCTTTCAGATGGAAGAAATAATATCTAGAACAGGGCAAGAGTCAAGCCATCTAGTTTAATATTCTGTTTCCATTAGTAGCTGGCCAGATAAGACTGTAATAATTATTAATGACTGGCAATATTATTACATCTACAGATCATATAGATAAAATTTATCTAGGGCATTGGTGAATGTTATGAAGTCCACATGATACAGTACCTTAACTTGCCAGAAATAAGGGTCTTTTTTCAAAGTAGTGTGGCTGTATCTTAGGGAATGTTCCTTACTGTATGTTGAAAGAAATGAGAGTTGTAAAAAGATGCCAAGTATCGGAGGCCTTGACTACTAGGGCTTTTTCCTGGGGTAGGTGAAGCCCAGGTTCATAGTATGGTACAATATTCAAGTGGCAGTCAATTGCAATTATTTTGCTGCCACCATGTGTGTGAGGTGCAGGAGGGAGAATAGAGGGAGAGGGAGACTGTTGACAATTATCTCGTTTTTTGAAATCTCTTGCAAACCTGTTTCAAAGCAAAAAAGAAAAAAGAAAAAAAGATTAATTTTAGGGTGTGTAAATATATGTATGCATACAAACCTCCGAGAGGACATAATGGTCTCGGAAAGTAGTGCTAGAAAGGAAACTTCTAGGGAATGAGGCACATTCCAGACTTGTCTTTATATGAGTGGCTGTGGATGAAATTCCTGGCTGTGAGAAGGGAAATTGACTTTGATCTTGTAGAATAGTCTTGAAATAGAAATCTCATATCAAGTCTATCACTTAAAGTGAGGTTGGTAGTAAATCTTGTATCTGGAACTCAGCCTTAAATGAGGCCGCCAAGATCATGTACATTAATCAGAGACGGCCAATCCTTACCCCATACTAGCAGCATACTTCGTGCAGCACTAACTTTGGAGTGGGGCCGCTATTGAATCTGGGGTGACATCAACATTTGCCCCATGGCTACCTCACTGAGACGGTCTCTAGATTTTGCAGGCTCTGCAACAAGCTCATTCTAATTTGGCTGCAGATGTCAGACTTCATTGGATATGTGACATCATCATTATGCCAAATCAGACAGAAGCCAATGCTTCTGGATCACTCTCTGGTGTCTTGTGTGTAAAAAGG
This sequence comes from Lacerta agilis, assembly GCF_009819535.1. Taxonomy (NCBI): domain Eukaryota; kingdom Metazoa; phylum Chordata; class Lepidosauria; order Squamata; family Lacertidae; genus Lacerta; species Lacerta agilis. Next base: position 55,839,722 of record NC_046315.1, read on the forward strand.
GCAAGATGTCAGTCAGGAACAGGAAGCTGCTGCTGGGAAGCGAAGTAAAAAATTGTCCCTGTTCACAGTCCTTCCACTCACACGGAGGAATATTTAATTGTATGTAGCCTGCAAACAGAGTGGCACAGTTGGGAATTGTTCTCATCTCAGTCCTACTCTGAAGTGGCTACTGGCATGCTTTCAGGCATAAATCAAGAAAGTACCAAATGGCATAGTCCCTAAAAGCTAAAAGACAGCTTTGTCTGCCATGGATTTGGAGAACTATGGGAAACCTTCTCTGAACCATGATCCTGTGTGTCTTAAAGGGACAGAAGGAAATGTTTGTTCTCAATTATAGCGCCGAGGTTATTGTTATTTGAAACACTTTGCGCTTTAGCCAAATAAGGCTCCTGGAGTGGGTTATGAAGAGTTGCCCTTAGGCTTAGAATCTAAGACATAACACAAAGGAAAAAGCAACAGGGAGGGATGAGGAAAAAGTAAACTCAGGCACTGGTTCTTATAACCATCAGCTGGAATGAAAAAAGTTCAAGGTGCAAAGTTGCTAGTCACATAAGAGAGAGCCCTGCTTCCCTTCTCTCTCTCTATTAGATGTTGATGGAACGACTGCTGTCTGGTGAGTTAATAGGGGGAGAAGCCTGATGAAGCTACCTTCATATCAAAGCTGATAGTAAGCTTCCCTTCTCTCTCTCTCTCCTCCGGAGCCAGCAGTTATGGAACCCTTTCCCTTACAATCCTGCCTGTGCCCAAATCTTACTGTGTTTCAGAGCTAATAGAAGACTTTTAATTTGAACTTGCTCTCATTGGCTGGGGTCTGGGGATGTTGCTATTTGTTGTTGATAGTTTTAAGGGGGGTGTTGTTTTATTGATCCATTTTGTAAGTATTTCTCCCAGGGATACTAGCTTTACATGCATGGAGACTTTGAGTGGTGCATTCAAATGTGCTGTTTTGTCCCCTGCATCGTGATGTGATATAATCCAATTAAAACTATATCATGGTTCTCCCCCCCCCCCCCTTGAATATTCAAATACACTCAAGGAATGCATATGAGTAAAAACTTTGTGGGACTTTTTGCAAAATACTCTAACAGGCAAAAAAACCAAAACAAGCCAAGTATTTCATAACAGGAAAAAGATTTAGATAATTCATATCAAGTTGCCCAGATTTGGGGAATGGTAATTGCTGCCTGGAACATTATTTCTTCCCATGTGAACCCAATGTGCCCTCTATCCAAGAGGATATTTCCTATTTTACGACAGCATTAAGGTGGATCCTTTAAGAATGACACATTTTATGAAGTTTATAAAGTACTCTAACAAGGCCTGCCTTTAGAATCACAATTTCTACTAAAATTTTGATTGTATCCCCACCCCCAGTATAGCTAACAGCAGCTTTGGGTGCAAATTAAGATTGGGAAAACAGCACATGGCAAAGGATGCACAGGGCAAAGGATGCACTGGGGACTGTCTCTGATTTAGGCTGGAGTCCACCAGAGATTTTTTAAAGGTTTTTTTAAAAAAATAGTGGAAGGTTGGACCACAGGTCTACCATATACAGTAGCTTGGAGTCCAGCACTGTCCATTTTAATTGAAATGAGGAACAATGTGCAATTACTCCACTCATCAATGGGCTCCACAGCAAAGTTATGCACACTACTGAGTGCAAATAAATCACCACAGGCCCACCACATTAAGACAATATGCTGTCATTTCTTTTTAGGATTTGTATCTTACCTTTTGCCTAATGCCTTAAGTTGCAGTAATTCCATTATAAAACCTTAATATTAAAAACATAAAACAAATGGTCTCCACAAGGAAAGATAGGAGAGAAGGAGTGGGGGGGGGCAAAAATGTAGAATTCTAAAATACTGCAAGGTGGGGAAGGCAAGGTGAGTTCAGCTGATTTAGGAGCAACTGTCTTTGTGTGCCTGCCTTGGCACTACTGCACTAGGTCTGACAAATTTAAACCACAATTGTGTCACTCCATGTGCTTTCTACCTAGAGCAAAAATCACTCACCACTTAACAAGCCACCCATTTTGCCCACACCTGTTAGGGCATGTGTGAATAAGACACCCAGATTTGGTCTAGGTGCATCCTCTCTACCACACCTCTTAAGATAACTGGTGCTGTTCTTAAATTCTGCAAATTACATTTTGGGGAGTAGAGCTCCTCGGGTATGGCAATTATCTGTTGCAATCAGAATTCTCTGGACTGGAGCGAATGTGTATCTGGGAGTGGGTGGGTGTCAAGGTATTATGTAGATATGAACGAAGCAAACCTGAAATTCTTGGCTGATTGAATCTATTGTTGTCACCACTGATCACACGAACGTAGGAAACTGCATTCTGTCAGGCAAAATGAGTTGTCTATCTATCTCCAGAAGTCTTCAACCATCCTGGCTTTTTATAGGTCCAAGAGGCTCTCAAAGCAATTTACAAGAGGTTCACATTCAAAAAAGATTTGCACATATAATCAGAAATAAAATGACACCAGGCTTATTAAGGCAGTTTTTATTGGTCTTCTCTGCTGTTGCCAAACCCAAGTCTTCCTTTGATGGCTGTTCCCAGGTAGTAGTTTCCACTAAGGCAAGGGAGTGGGGCTGAGCAGCTGATGAAGTCAAGTCTTCCCCCTTCCATACATTTGTATTGTGGCAGTACCGGTACTACTGTTGCCACCCAGCTTAGTCAGGCTGCAACCCCATAGCAGGTCCTGACTTAACAGTCACTCTACTCTGACTGACAACAGCACTCCATAGTTCAGGTCAGGTGCATATTCCATTACCTGCTACCTGATCCTTTTCACTGGATGTGCTAGGGATTGAACTTGGGATCGCCTACATGCAAAGCAGAATCCCTCCCATTTATGATGGAAGTCTATCTTGTTAATGACTGCTGCATTCCTCATCCACTGCATTGCCAATAGATATTAACATTGCACTGGCTCAAATCATTCTACTGAAAATGAAAAATGTCCTTTTTAAGCAACATCCTAGGTTTGATCTTACAGCCTCTTAAATTGAGCTTAGCCTGCATCCATCCATCCATCCACTTATCTTTACTGCTGGTTAAACTAACCAAGTTAATACATAAAATGCAGTCTCTTAGCATTGACCTAAAGGCTGCATACTACAAAATCAGTTAGTCTAGCTCTAAATCAGATTACAGTACTACAAATATCTTATTTCATACTTTATAGTGATCTTTACTACACACTTTGGGAATCGGTTGGAGGCAGCAATAGGCTCTTAACGTAACTTCAATTTTTATTAAACCATCCTATCTTCTACTGTTGAAAACCAATTCCAAGTAACAACTTACACTGTTTTTAAAGAGTTTCGGGTTCAGACTTTGCCAATATTTGCAAAAGAAATTTTCCACTTGTAAGTCAGTCATGATTGGAAAAACTTTACCTTTATGCTCTGGGTATATGAATCCTCCAAAAGAGTGAACCGTTGGTAGAATGGCAAACACAATTCAATGTAAGAGAGTATAAAGTGATGTCTATGCACTAATCCTACGTAATTTCACATATACTCACATGGGATCTAAACTGGTGGTGACTGACCAGGAAAAAGACCCTGCAGTCATAATGAAGATGTTGACCAAGGGTGCAGCAGTAGAGAACAAGGCAGATTATATGCAAGGCACCATTAGGAAAGGAATTGAAAATACAACAGCCAATATCATAATGCCATTATGCAAATCTATTGTGTGACTGCACTTGGAGTAATGTGTACAATTCTGGTTGCCTCATCTCAAAAATGATATTGTGCAGCTGGGAAGAAAAAATCCAAAAAGCATAATCAAAACGATTAAAAAAATGAAACAACTCCCCTATGAGGAAAGGTTTTTGAGTAAAAAGGAGAAAGAGTAGGACAGAAGTGTACAAAGTTATGTATGATGTGGGAGAAGTGAGTAGAAAAATGTTTTTCTCCCTCATAACACTAGAACTAGAATACTACTTGCTGGGCGTCCAAAGTGGAGAGAGTGTACTTCCCAGAGACATCTGGTTGGCTACTTTGAGAAGAGATTGTTGGAATTAAATGGGTCACTGGCCTGATCCTGCAGGTTCTTTTTAGGTTCTTCATTTAGGGACCAGCAATGACAGGGCTTAATGGAGTGTGGCATAGCCATTGCCACAACCCGTCTGGTTGTGCCAACATGACAAAGTGAGGGGACAGGAAAACTGCCTCTATTATGCTAGCTCCCAGGCTGCTACACCAAAAGGGTCTGGATCAGGCCTGTTGTCACATGATGGCAGCAGTGCTGGCGCAGCTCCCCACCATGCTCTGTTTTGGGAATTTAGGATGCCACCTAGGCTTCCATCCTCCTGATTATTGGGTAGGTGTCTAGAGGCACTCCATGTTAGCAGGTCCAGGAGCAACTGTTTGGATTGCTTTATCCAGGCGTAGCAGCACATCCCACTGCATGTTTACTCAGAAGTCACCAAGCTCAATGGAACTCACTCTTGTAAGTGGGAGAGACCAGCCTAAATAGTAGTCAAGGTGGAATTTTCAGTTAAGACGGTACAGCAGGATACAATGTAGATGTAACTACAAGTCACCTTCCCATATGCAAATACTGTATAACAAAGGGAGATCTCAGCTTAGCTTGAAGACCAGGCTGCATGTCTGCAAGACATTCCATTTAAGCTCTTTTTCTTACAGCAAAAGTGTCACACAGACAGTTGCACTACATATATAATTGCTGTGCCCATTTGCTTGCAGTTATTAATATACAACTGCAGTTTGAAACTATCCTGGGCAGAAAAGCATATCTGAACCATGTCTTTTGTGTACCCTTTCACTTCACGACAGTTTTATATAAACATCACAATTTCTCATTTTGCTTCCATGCTCTAGAGGGATATCAGATTCAGGAGTAGCACCCATAAAAGCTGCATTGGTTCATCTAGCCCAGCATTACCCAACCACTCCCAGTGGCAGCAGCTTTCACAGGCTCTTAAGTGAAGCGGTAGATTCCAGGAACTCCTGCATATAAAACACATACTCTTCCATTAAACTTCAGGCATACTAAACTTAAGTGGGAGAGTTACAGGTGGGTAGCCGTGTTGGTCTGCCATAGTCAAAACAAAATCGAAAGTTCTTTCTAGTAGCACCTTAGAGACCAACTGAGTTTGTTCCTGGTATGAGCTTTCGTGTGCATGCACACTTCTTCAGATACCTGAAGAAGTGGTATCTGAAGAAGTGTGCATGCACACGAAAGCTCATACCAGGAACAAACTCAGTTGGTCTCTAAGGTGCTACTAGAAAGAACTTTCGATTTTGTTTTAAGTGGGAGAGTAAAAGGAGAACTTTGTTTAGTGGTCACAGAGAAAGCATTTCACTCAACAGTGGAGTGGCAGAGCCAGGAAGGGATCCACCACTTATTTCACAGCAAGGATGATATCTACTGCAGCATTATTTATCACAGTCTATATACCAAATAAATAAGTGAGCCTTTCTCACAGATAAATTCACCATATAAGATAAAGCATTACAAAATAGTGAGCACACTTTTGAGTAAGCAAAAAAAGCTAGTTTGGTATTGAAGCCGTAATGTCCACATAAGTAAAAAATACATTTTTGTTCTGTAGTCTTAGAAGGGGTGTGGCTACAAGCTCAGAGTTATGAGTATTGTCATGAAGTATGCCTATCTCATGTTGCAGCCTAACAAGTATGCTTTAAACCCACCTTTAAAAAAAACCTACATTCCTACTTAAGTCAAACATCCAACACAAGCATTTTGGGGAGTGGGGGTAAAGAACCCAAACTTGTATTTTAATAGCATCCAGAAACAAAAACATCCCGCAAGCTCTTCTCCCTCTTGCTTAACAAGGAAAATGCAAATGATTAATTAAATAGCCAACAATCTGCTGCCTTTCAACGACATCCAAAATCAGCTCCCCAAGGCGGCTTCCTCGCTCTCCTTGTGCGGATCCGAAGAAAACCTGTCCGGCTGCCCCGGTCAGGTACCTTAGCGCCAAAGAGGCACGCCCGGCTACATTACCTGTCCTTTCTCAGCCCCGTCTAACTTCTTGCACAAGCCAAACTGACTTCTTGTTCCCATAAAAACTACAGTCACGGAGGACAGAAAACAACGCTGAGGAGGAACCGCAGCTATTTCTCCGCAAACACTACACGCTGCTGCGCCGCGCCGCGCCAGGGAGCCGCTCTCACTTCTTCGCGCGAGCTCCTACAAGCCTCACTACACTCTCCAAGCACAGGCTCCAAAGCTACTACAATGAAAGCCCGCCTGCCCGCCCCCCAGAAGAGCGCTACGGCGCCCCGCCTCATTTTTCCCTTCGCCTTACCTATGACGTTAACACACCCGCGTCTGCGCAGAGCGCTCCCTTTGCGCCCCCTGGAGGGGGGCGTTGTGGGCGTGGCTCTGCGCGCGGTTCTGGCAAAGGACTTGTCAAATGGGGGAAGAGGGAGGGGGGGACGAGAGAACGGCCGGGCGAGGTGGGGAGGAGGCAAAGGAAAAGACTGCGCGCGCGCTCTTCGAAGAAGGGTGCGCGCGCGCTGGCTCTGGGCGGTTGCGTGACTGATTAGAAAGGTGGCGGCGGCGGCGCGCCCGCCCTCCATTAAACAGCTTAGCGCGGCAGTTGCTTGGCGCGTGGTCGGAGCCGCGCCTGCCTCTCCCTCGGTCTCTCCCTGTGTGTGTGCGCGCGCGTTCTCTCTCTCCCTGGCCCCTTCGCGTGTGAGTGTGCACCAGTGGGGGAGGGGAGGCGAATGAGGCGGCTCTGCCTTCCGCCGGTTCATCTCCGTATCCATCCCCTCCGTGGTCCCTGCTCCACCCCGCCAGCCGCCTGCCGGCATTAGCTTCCAGGGCCGCAGCGGTGGGGGAGCAAAGGGAAAAGGGTCGCGGCGGACTGGGTGGGGAAAGGTGAGGACCTGGCGGCGGCGGCGGCGGCGGCGGTGGCGGCAGCGAGAGAGACGGAGAGAGACACGCGGGGAGGCTGAGGCCCACAGGAGGAAGGAACAAGGAGCGGCGGCTGAAGGGATTCCCGGCGTGGCCATTGGAGCCTCCGGGGCGGATTTGGATCTGTGCGGCGTGAGGCGGCTGGGATTTAACGCGGTGGTGGCGGCGTCGCGTCGCGCGGGGAGCGCGGAGGGGATCGTGCCCGCGCCCCCTTCCCGCCTCGGCCGCCCGTGTGGCGAATTGCCCCCATCTGGACCATGGCCGACGACGACGTGCTGTTCGAGGATGTGTATGAGCTCTGCGAGGTGATCGGCAAGTAAGTGGCGGCGGCGGCGGGAGAGGCAAATGGCCGGGGAGGGGGGGAATGAGAGGGAGGGCGAGAGAAAGAGACGGAGGCGACCGTGACCGAAGCAGCAAAGCCTCCTCCCCGACGGGAGGTGGTGGGGGAGAGAGATGCTCGGCTCCGTTCCCACCTGAGCTGCTGCTGCTGCGGCCGCCGTGTCTGTCTGAGGCAGGGAAAGGGGGAGAGAGGGACCGGCTCCATGGCGTTGGGGCTGAGTGACATGACAAGTGAATCCGCCGTGGCGCCCACGCGCTTTCACACGGTGGGGGAAGTGACTTGATATTGGGGGGGGGCTGTTTCTTCTTCTTCTTCTCCCTCCCCCCTCGCCACCTTCGGGCACTCTTGATTAAACCGGCTGTTTGCTCCTGCAGCTAACCTGGTTTTCTGCTTTTGCCCCGGTGTTGGCAGAGGTCTATGTGACCAGGAAGGTAGGCAAGGAAGAGATGGGGCGGGGGGATGTTTTTCCTTCACATCTTTCTGCTCTTGTGTGGTGTGCTTGGTATATTTGCACGCCAGGTGCCTTCCTGTGCTCTGCTGCATAATAGCCCAGCTCGTTAGCGACGATGTAAGTGACACTCAGGTAATGCTCAGTTTCTCTGTAAATATTCCCCCCACTTGGAATAATAATGATGAAGAGTGCAGAAGGAGATTTTTAGCTTTCTGGGGCTTATGCAACTGCTTTTAAATCAATGTTTGAGAGCTTGCATAAAACTGAAGTTGCAGCGGTTGCTAAACTGCCACTGCCTGTCTGTTTTGGAGTGACCAGTTTGGTAGGTTGTTTGAAAATGGCAGCTCAAGTCTTCTTAGTTTGTAACTTGTGCAATTCTGTGCTAGTGGAAAATAAAATTAATTATGATACTAAAAGGAAACAAAACCACACTTTATTTTTCTCCATAGTTTTAGGTTAGTAGTGATACTGTGTTTTTGTGAGCTTTCTACTTATTTTTATAGTTCTTGGTGATAAAACAAAAGTAGAATAAGATGCACCATTTTGAAAGAACAGGTAACTTTGCATATTGGAGTTAACTGAAGATGCTTTAGCACTTAGGTGGCTTTCCTATTACAGATTTTGAAAGGATAACTACATGGTGAGGAAAACGCCTTTGGAAATGATTTACCTGGGAGTAAGGTATGCTTCTGAGTATAGGATTACACTGTTTTCTTTCATTCTAATTTTGCTATACCAGTAATAGTTGTCAGTTGTCTACTGTAAGACAATGCAGAAATAATATGTTTAGCATCTATTTTGTCATGTTTCCCTCAAAATTTCTTTTCTTTTATGAAGTTAAAATTAGTGTCTGCTTGCTCAAAATATTTGAGGACATTTGGTCCTGTAACACCTTTTGCCAAATAGTTTATTGAATGTGTGTGTGTGTGACAAGTGTCTCCCAACTCTTAATTATTAATTTGTCTATGGGAATTCCAGTTTTTGGTCAGAACCCTAGAAGCATCAGTTAGAAATTCATGTGTTTGCTCCATAGTTCTCAGATTCATTCATTTATTTTACTTTGCTGCTCCATTATACCATGTGATAGGGTTTTGTTTTGTTGCTTTTGCAATAAATGTGCTACCAATCATGTGTTTCCAAAAGGTTCTCCTCCTTCATTGGGAAGTTACAGTCAATTAACACTACAGTATTTTGTACTTGAGGAAATGCAGAATTCCCTCTAGGTGATGCTAAGACTGACCTCTGAGGTCCTGCTCCCTGTCCTGCCATTGATAAATTATATCAGAAGGTGTTAGTGTTGGGAAAAGGCTTTTTCAGTTGTGGTCTCACAACTTTAGAACTTACTGGTATGATAACTTAATTTGGCCCTCTGTTAGGTTTTAAATATTCCTTAACCCTCTTTTTACTCTACCAAACCTCTTCTTGGTTTTTAATGCTGGTTTTCTTTGTTCTAATTAGGTGCTGTTTTATGGGTTTTTATTTTAATGTCCTTGTTTCTAAATCATTTTCTGAAGGCTTGGCCCAAAAGGCAGATTGGGGTGGGTAGGTGTAACTTAATAAATAATGACAAATGGTGTAGCTTTGAGCATAAGTGATGAATGAAGAAGTCCTAGATTCAACCTTAGGTAAAGTTTATTAGGTGTTGTGAGACCATAGGCCTTGGGATTGGATTCACAGGCTCTGACACAGGAGAAAGAAGGGTGGGAGGCTTGAATTGGGGAAGCCTTAGTTGTAAGAAAGGGACCTCCCCTTTCCACGCTGGGGTGTCGGCTGTCCCCTCCGACCTTCCTAAAGAGCAGGGGTGGGTTATGAGTTCTTTGTGTTGTAAGTGTGTCTCAAAAAACGAAACTGATGTGTATAAATGTTACATGGAAAAATACGAGAGACATTGCATATACCTTTGTAAAACAATAAAATCCTTAATAATAATAATAATAATAATAATAATAAAGAGCAGAGGTGGGGGTGGGCTTTGATCAGCCAGGAGGGAGGAGGCTGAGATGGCTCAGTTGGTAGAGCATGATCACTATTAATATCAGGGTCATGAGTTTGAGCCACATCGGGAAAATATTGCTGCATTGGAAGGGGTTGGACTAGATGACCCTTATGGTTCCTTCCAACTCTGATTCCAGTGTTAGAAACTCAGATATATAAGATAGGCACCAAATGCCTCCTTAAACCAAGGTTACGCTTCCGTGCGCTGCTCTGGTTCGCTGCTCTGGTCTGCGGACAAACACCGGCTCCCTCAGCCTATAGAGTGAGATGAGCGCTGCAACCCCAGAGTCGTCCATGACTGGACCTAATGGTCAGGGGTACCTTTACCTTTACCTTTTACAGTCGCCAAAACGGGATGTCTAGTTGCCATTTTGGGGTAAAACTACTCTAAAGTCTTATTTTTCAAATGATGGGCTGACTGTGGTTGATTCTCAGTTAAACATCTGGCTAGTTCAGATGACAACCTTGAGCTAGATTAAGTACTTTTAGAACTTAAAGAAGAAAAGCCACTCAATCCAGGGGCAGTTCACAGATCTATTGGCCTATTCCTACCTCTTTTTGTTAGTGACTGCTCCTGCTCAGGCTGCAAAAAACGAACAAACCCCAGAAACAAAACAAAAACAAAAAACAACACGTTTTGGTTCTAGAAATTCATTCTGATTGTACTGATAAAATATAACTGATGGGATTCTACAGGATGGGGTATTGGTATGTGAAAACAGTCCAGATCCAATGAACCCCAGGCATGCAGCTCCAAATGATGGAGGTGCCAGACGCCATCCTGGTTCCTAAGCATCTTCACTTGGTTGCAAGTGGTTGAAAGCTGGGTGCAAAATGAATCTGGCACATGGATAATTTCGAACACTGTCTGATTCTATTATTCTAAGGCTGAAAAGGAGGCAGCAGCAACTGAACAGAAGCATGAACATAAGGGTGTTGTCTTGTGACCTAGAATCAGGTGCTGCCTTCACTGACAAAAATTGACCCATCTGCCCTGACAGCATGTGTTTGTAATCTCAGCATTCCCATAAGATGAGTGACTCTTGTTACTAAACTCAAGCATACCTTATCTGTAAAAGCTTGGCAGGTGGGGCAGGAAAACTTGTTGGGATACTTCCTTCTCTTACTTTTTATGCTCCTGAAATCCTGAATCATTACTTCTGAGCACTATGTCTGCTGCCAAGCCTGGACAGTTACATGCCTGAATAAGGATATCTTTCCTATTACAAGTTGAAGCCTTTGTCTGTGTGTTGTGAGCAGGGACCAGAGATGGATTAGGGGAGCACAAAGACTCAGGGTGCTGCAACTATTATATAGAATGGAAGGCAGGGGTGCTGAATTCTGGAGTGGTACAGGGTGCTGCTGAAATTACAGACTCCAAGGTCCGCTACTGCAGGGGCCATGACATTACTTGGCTTTAGACAAGCCGGTATCAGTCAGACACAGCCCCTTTCTGTTTTTTGGGTATTCTGGCCTATCTTCCAAGGTAGTCCATATTAAGACTGTGTACATAAAAAGCAAGGATGCGGGTGGCGCTGTGGGTTAAACCACAGAGCCTCGGGCTTGCCGATCAGAAGGTTGGAGGTTTGAATCCCCGCGGCTGGACCTAATGGTCAGGGGTCCCTTTACCTTTACATAAAAAGCATTGCATACTTTGGGGGGGGGAGCTGTTTGCACACTATTGCTGTGTGGAATATGAATATGTGAGTTCCATGAACTACAAGACAGACTCTAGACAGTCCTGGAAAATTGTCTGACCTGGCAAAATGCAACTTCTTACATTCCTCACTCCAACAGGAGGGCTGCTTTAATGATTCTTTTAAAGTGGCAAAAGCTAATTCTCAGTAGTAATGCCTAGGCATCGTGGGCTTTTAAAGCAATTGCTCTCTTTAGAGGCTGTGCATTGGAATACACATCTAGTTTCTTAAGACAGGTATAAGCAATTGTGAAGAGGCTGTGGCACTTTGGATTCCTTCTGAGATATTCCCAACCGCTTCCTCTTCTAGCTTTCAGTGGAAGTCTGTATGATAACTCTTTTACTTAAAGCACATCATTCTTCTAATTTGCTCAATAAGATGCAAATCTACTTTGCTACCAATGAATGAGATAATTGACAAGCACATATTTATATTCAAATTTTCTTATAACTGTTTAATCAGTTAATTGTTAATTGTACTTATATTTGAGTCTTTGAATTCTACCAAACTTTGACTGTATGGGTGGAAGAACAATGGCACAGCAATTTTCTCTCTCACTGCTCAATTTGTTACATACTGTAGAGCAAGTATGGTGAGCCTGTGGTCCTCGAGATGTTGGTGGACTCAAATTCCCATCCTCTCTTACCATTGACCCTGCTGGCCGGGTCTGAACTATCTTTTTTTGGCATTGTTAAGGGTCTTGTAGGAATATGACCCAAAAGCTAAAATTATTTGAAGGTATGGCGATTTTGAGGTCTTTACTTTGAAATCAAATCAATTCTAAGATAAAAAAATGTGTTTCATGGAAATGAATTTAATGGGCAATTCAAATCCCTGGTTGGCAGGGCTAAATAGACAAGTGGTAGCCACTGCTGCATCTACAACTCCACTACATGCACTAGTCAGGTGTGGGGAAGGCGGGAAGAGGCAAAAATGTCTATTTGCTATGTGAGCTCCCAGGCTAGCAAAGCCTGAGGGGTCTCAGTTGGGCTTGATGTCAAAGAGTTCTGTCTCAAAGTGTCTCATTTTGACGGTTACCATTGACTACTGCTGGCAAGGGGTACTGCAGGTGGGAGCTTCTGTCTGCCTTTTGTTTGGGCATTGGGGTGCTCTTTATTAGCAGGATTGGGCAGAAAGGCACCTCCAGCTCATCCACGCACCCCCTCTAGCATGGCAGATCAAAGCTTTGGGTTACTTCATCAGCATTGCAGCTGTGCATATTTGGACCCTTAGTAAAATTACTTTTAAGTTTTATTAATTCTAGTGGGGTTTACTTTCAGGTGTGTTTAAGGATATAGCCATTATTGTTTGTATCGAATGATCATATATAGCAGTAATAATAATAGTTGCTGTTGGTGGTTGTGTGAACGTATAAATATATGCTGGCTGGTGTGTTAAAATATACGTTATTATCTAATGGGGGAAATAAACCAGTGATTAATTCCAGATCTTTACATTCCCAGACATACTAACTAGACATGGTCTTATTCTTAAATTCTTTCAATAGGGGTCAAAAAGATCATTGTTGTAATTAACTTTCTGCATAACCAGTATCTATTTAAAATCTAGTAGACATACTGTCAGGGAACTGCCCTAGGCAGGGCGGGTGGTCTTGTAGATGTACCAAGAGCCCAGACACCTCCTCAGTAGTGAGACCTCAAGCGGGAAGAGCGGCACCTCTTCCAGTGGGGAGGGGCAGGCTGGAAACAGCCAGGTGAGACAAGGGCTTGGAGATGCTGCTGAGAGCCCCAACACTCCTCATGAGTTTCGCTCTGAGGGGAGCACGCCACTTCCGTCGCCCCAGTTGCACAGAGGGGTCAAAAGGAGACCAGGGAGGCGGCGCTTTGGGGTGCCAAAATTCTTATGTTGGGGTCACAGCCGGAAACTGGCACTCCCGGATTCTGCGAGTGACTAGGACGGTCATGTTTGCATGTTCTCTGCACTGTAAGTAATCTGCACCAATAAACTGTTAAAAGACAGTTGAGACTCATGCCTGATTACTCGTGAGCAACCCTAACGCAGACCTGACACATACCTTGGTTTTCTCTCTTATTTAAAGTTATGATCTGCCAAAATTTATTTTGTATAGCTGTTTCTCTACCCACACAATTGTGCAGGTGTAAAGTTTTGATATACTGATTTAACTTCTAAATAGCTTGGTCTTTAAAATATTCATGCAATTTAAAGTGTAAATATCTCGCAAAGATAAGGATGATCTCCTGATATTTACTGTGGAAGGAACATTATTTTCAAAGAACCTGTTTTATGAGTGCTTGAACAATGGTGCTTTCATCTAAGTGATAGGAATTTTTTTATCAGTTCACATCATTCTGAATGGATAGGATTAAACTCTTGCTTCTACTTTAGCATGTCAGCAAAAACTTATTACAATCTGGATTTAGACACACACTAATAATATGATATGATATGATATAATAATATTCAACTATACTCAGACTCTGTATAAAGACCTGATAAAAGCTCTCAAGTGTAATGTTAACACTTTAGGAAGTTTTATTTCACATATTTAGTTAGTTTAATTGAAGGAAAAGGTGAATTTTTCAGGAGACGAACTGGAAAGCGCATGTGTCATTTTTGTGTGAACATACCTAATAGTAATTATTATTTATTTATATATATCCCACCCATCTGGCTGGGTTTCCCCTAAAAAGGATAAAAGTGTGCAATCTCAGTTAAAACAATTGTTAATTTGAATAATCATAATTGTTCTTGTACCCTGCCTGTCTGCTTGGATTGTCCCAGCCGCTCTGGGGGACTTCCCACAAAATTTAACAAAACATCAAACATTAAAAGCTTCCTGAAATTAGGCTGCCTTCAGGTGTATATGAAAAGTCACATGATTGTTTATCTCTTTGACATCTGATAGGAGGGCATTCCATGGGTCAGGTGCAACTACCAAGAAGGCCCTCTTCCTGGTTCCCTGTAACTTTGCACAATGAGAGAGCTGCCAGAAGCCCTCAGAGCTGGACCTCAGTGTCCAGGTTGAACAATGGGGTACACCCCTTTAGGTATACAGGGCTGAAGCCATTTAGTGCTTTGAAGGCCAACATTTTACATCCTTATACTTAAAACATCAGAATTAACTGTATTGTTTGTTGGCTAAACAATTGCTTGGTTGTAAAGATCCATAGTGAAACTGGACAGAATCTCAGGCTGGGATCCACTTGTGTTATCCGTGTACTGAAACTGAAAGCTTGTTTGCCTTGCATCATCTCCAGCCTCCTGTTGGTAACAATCTACCTAAGAGGATCACACAGCTGCTGGTTAAGAGAATCTCATATACCGTGTTTCTCCTAAAATAAGACATGGCCATAAAATAAGCCATAGCAGGATTTCTATGCATTTGCAAAATATAAGCCGTTCCCCGAAAATAAGCCATAGTGATGCGGCACCTCCCATTAAAACAGCCTGGAGAGGCGTGGCTATGCAGCATACTGATGCGATGAGGTTAAAATAAGACATCCCCTGAAAATAAGCCATGCTGTGTTTTGTTGAGGGGAAAAAAATATAAGACGGTGTCTTATTTTAGGAGAAACACGGTAGCTGGACTTTCAGGCTGACACAGAATTACAGTTAGTGGGTTGTGTTTCACATTGACTAACCAAGTAAAGCCTGTAAAGCTTTGGTTAGATTTGGGATATGTTTAAAATTTAATGTCTCTAAGATAAAGTACTGTAATAATTTATTTTTGATATTGTTCAGGTTGGGATGTTTGCATATATTATAAATGATGTAATAGATGTAATTGGTCACCCCCTCTAACTTAGTGCCAATAGGATTGTCACCAAAACGGGATCATTGAGAAGGAGGGAAGAATTCCAAGGTTTGCAGAAGCATAGGAAAACTTTATCAACTCTCTAAACAGCAGGGAACCAAACAGCTCACTGAGGGCTGAGCTTTGTGGGTGGGGGAACAGAAAACCCCACAGAGGAAGGAATGGAATGGAGCATCTTGAATTGAGGGTGTGGCTGACTGGCTGGAATATTGAAGATGCACACTACAGTACTTTGCTACATGTTTCATTCATATTGTCTCCTTTATATGAAGTTTTTCTAGGATGACAAACTATTCCAAATGTATAGTTTGAACTAGTGCTTATAATGAATTTGCATAATAATCATGTGTATGAAGGACTTTATTGGTATACCCAGCTTTGTGATTTCAAAAGGTCAGGCAGTTTTGCACAGTACTTGTGTTCTGTGTAATGATTTTTTGTTTAAGTGTAAATGTAGAGCTTGAGCAGTATCCCAACTTTGCCTGCATAGGCAAGTTAGAGGTGCTGGAGTTTTTGGAAAGCTAGCTGAACCAGCACTTTGAATTGGGGTTGGGAATTGGGGTTGGGAACCAGTGAAAAAACTAAGTTTTTAAGTTATGTATTCTTGTCTTGTTAGAGCCAGTTACTATTCTGGCAGTGGCATTTTGAACCACTTACATTTTTGAACATGATTTAAAGGGCAATCTCATGTTGGCTTTGTTACAATAGTCCTACTGGGAAGTTACTAAAGTTTGCATTATTTTGGCAGGGGCTTTCCTTCCTGGAATAACATAGTTGCATTGTTGTGTCCAGAAAGAGATAGGCAGACTCTAAAGACTGAAACTGCTGTTGGAACACAGGCAGTGACCATTTCATGCAGGGTTCTGTACAAAAACACAAGAAAAAGGGTGTCACTTCCACCTTTGAAATCCCAGTACAGTACAGTGGTACCTCGGGTTACAGACTTTTTTTTTAAATCTCTCTTTATTATTTAAAAATACACATACAAGTACAAATACACATATAGACAAACACTAACACAACAAAATAAACATAAACATAAACAAACTGCTATTCTTCTCTTTTCTTATTTACAAACAAATTCTTGTACCTCCAATTATCCTCATTGCATTTTTAAACTATTATACCTATATCACGTACAGTTATGTATTTCATTTACAAATCATAGTTTTCCATCCTTAAGTCTCTATTTGTTTACCTTAAAGGTTCAGTCTGCATCTGCCATTAGGATACCACTTATACCATTATTCCTTAAGTATTCTTTGAATATCCTCCATTCTTTCCATACTTCCTGGCACATTTGATTCCTAACTTTACCACTTGTTTTTGCTAAGTACAGATGTTCTAACATTAAATTTTGCCAGTCCATTATAGTTGGTGCTACTGGATTTTTCCAGTTTCTGGCCACTAACATTCTTGCTGCTGTTATACCGTATAAGCAAATTACTCTTTCTGGTTTTTTGATCTCTTCCGGCAAGATGCTTAACAGGAACATTTCTGATCTTTTTTTGAATGTATGCTTTAAGAGTTTTTTATGTTCTTCATATACAGCGTTCCAAAAATCACATATAACAGGACACGTCCACCACATATGTTTGGTTACAGACTTAATTTGTTCCGTTCTTAACCTGAGGCACGTTTTCACTAATGGGGCCTGCCGCTGCACCGCCGGTGCGCAATTTCCGCTCTCATCCTGGGGCAAAGTTCATAACCCAAGGTACTACTTGGGAGTTTGTAACCCAAAGCATTTGTAACACAAGGTACCACTGTAATGTCTGGGAAAATCCAGGCGTATGATAGCCCTGAGCATGTATAAGTGTGCCCCGCACCATTATGCCCCTTTTCTGCCTCTTCTGGGTACCAAAGCCATTGCACATCCATTGGACGTGCCTAAAGTGGTCGTCACCTGTACCTATGGAGATTTTACTATAGGGGTTGGGCTCAATTGAAAGTGAGCATAGCTAGCTCACTACAGAAAATATTTACAGTATCACTCTTTAAGTGTTCATACTCGCTAGCCATCATGATTTGCCATATTCTCTACAAGTGGGTTACATATCCACTCTGTTTGTATTTTAAGCTCTTTCAAATGGCCTTCATCTACATCTCTGTTCTGCATACTTAATGTTACACTCCTGTCTTTTACATTGCTCGGCCTTCTGGCCCACTTTGTAATGCACATCTCTGTGTGTAATTTTCCAAATAAGAATAACATTTCAGGTCCAGCAGTGGAGGAAAGATTTGCTTTTTAGAGGCGGTGTGATAGAGCATTGGACTTGGACTGTGGAGATCCAGTTCAGTTCCCCACTCAGAAATAAAACTCTTTGGGCCATTCATCACAGAGGATGCATCACATATGCTCAAAAAACACAACAACCAGTCCCACTGAAGCAGGAGCCAGCACCAGATGTTCTTTCCTGCAAAGCAGCTAAGGACACAAGAACCACCCTGCTGGATCAGGCCAAAGAGCTATGTAGTCAGATTTTGTTATCACAACAGAATAGATACCTGTGGGAAGCTTGCAAACACAAACCAATGACTATAGAATTCTCCCCACTGGTTATTCCTGGCAACTGGTATTTGGAGACATACTGCCTCTGACAGTGGAGTTAGAACATAGCTTTCATGGCTAGTAGCCACTGCACTTGCTAAAAAGTGGATTTTTAGTCTCTCTCTCTCTCAATTTAACACACATATGCAAATATATATAGTTCATACTTTCTTGAAGCTTACAGCTGGTCACTTGAAAATACAGTGTTGCATTAGATAGAAAATTGGTCTTACCCAGCATCTTATGTTCTTAAACTCTTCGAAAATGTCTCAGTAAAATTGAGGAGCGCCTCGGCCCATATATCTCAGATTGATTACTGAGGTCACATGGAGGAGTGCTAATAGTTGTTTTGTTGCGTTTCAGAAGACCGACTGGCTTCAATTAGAAGCCAGGCGCTTAGTGTTGATAGCCACACACTCTTCCAACAGAGACTTGGCAGGCGTCCTCACTGGTAATTTTCAGAAGGCCTTTTTATGTGACAGGCCTATTCAGTTGTTTAATTTTTCTTAATGCTATGTTTTTTAAATAGTACCTATGTTATTCCATAAGAATTGTTTAGAAATTGGCAGACTGGCAATAGGTTTATTAGGACAAACCAAAAAGTAACAAAATAGTATGTTTTTTTTAGTTCCCTAGAACTCTTAATCAGGCTAGAACTTAAGTGAAGGGAGGAGCAGGAGGGAGAGAGAGGAAAGAAAAGAGCTGGCTTGATGTTAAAGCCACAAAGTCTATTTAGTCACTGTCTTAAGATGGGAGTGTAGGAGTAGATAACAGACTTAATTGGATTAGGATCAACCATGTGCTATGTAGATTTCAGGGTGCACCTAGGCTTGCTGGAACAAAGAAGCAAAGAATGTCTAATATCTCATTATTAAAATTACATGAAACCAAGGTTCCTTAAAATTAAAACAAAGGATACCAGAAAGCAAATTATACCCAATTTCTGCTTAGTTGATAGAAATTAGGTGCTCAGAACATTTAACATTTTAAAATCCTTTTATGTCTACACTCAGCATATGTTTGACTTTTCCAATCTTAACTACATAGAGGATGCTTGAGATGAAAATAATTTCTAAAGGACATGATCTTCTAACTTTTTCCACAGAAACCTGTTTTGAGAACTTGACTACCACTGCAGTAAGCAAGGGGGGGCATGGAGAGGACTTAATTTGTGGAGTGAAAAGTGGTAATGGATTGATTTCAATTGAAAGCAGATTCCTAGACTCAGACCTCACTTATACTATACATTTAAAGCAGCATTATACAGCTTAAAACAGTTGTGGGTTCCTTGCCAAAGAATCCTGGGAACTGTAAAACTGCAATTCCCAGGATTCATTGGGGAAAACCATGATAAGAGTTTTCAGCAGTTGGCTTAGAGTGGGCAAGCCAATCCATCCTTGTTACCAGATATAAAAACAGTTTTGAATGAATTACAGTGGTACCTCGGGTTACATACGCTTCAGGTTACATACTCCACTAACCCAGAAATAACGTTTAGGTTAAGAACTTTGCTTCAGGATAAGAACAGAAATCGTGGTCCTGCGGTGCAGCGGCAGCGGGAGGTCCCATTAGCTAAAGTGGTGCTTCAGGTTAAGAACAGTTTCAGGTTAAGAACGGACCTCCGGAACGAATTAAGTATGTAACCAGAGGTACCACTGTATTAGAATAGTGCTAGCGGTGACTCAAACTTCTTGGTAGCATTACCTTATATCTTGCAGCCAAATCCTGCTGTAATCTCCTTCTCAAGCTGTTGTAGAATACTTTCTTCTACAGAGGTAACCTCTTGATGTTGCCTAAAAACCAAGTCTTCCCTGTGGCTTTAAATTTTGCTCCAACAACAAATGTCAGGATAAAATATTCCTGAATCCCAATAATACTTGAAAAATGACTACTGCAATGGTATTCTATGTGACATAGCCCTAGGAGACAGTTACAAAGCTAGATTTATTACAGAATTTTATAACCTGGCTTCTGGAGGACAGACACTTATACCAATGTTTTGTAGCATCTGCATTAGCTATGGATATGGCACAGTAGGCACAACTGAAGGGCTTGTATCAAATGGTGATTTTACATTAAATGGAAAGTTCTTCTGTTCACACACCTAATTTTAACTGATCCACTCAACCATCTATTGAAGCTCTCTTTGCTGTATCCCATATTGCTTTGGTGGATAGAGGAAAATCAGTAAAAATCAGGTGCCCCACTTTGCATGAGCATAAGTGCTTTTCTATCAGTGATCTGGGTTTTCTGGAAAATTTTGAATTGGAAAATGTACCTATGCAAATTAAGCTAATTCTATGAAAAAATTGTGGTGTTCTAGAGCAGTCTTCCTTGACCTTCTGTCCCTAGATGTTGTTGGGCTACAACTCCTGTCATTCCTAGCCAGCATCGCCAATGGTCAGGGATGATAGTTCAAGAATATCTGTGGACCCAAGGCTGTTCTAGAGAGCTATCTAATTTGTTATTTTTATATAGTAAATAAAGCTAAAGCCTTTGATACTGCTAAGTTTGCCTAATGTTGTAGTTTTAATTGGCTTCCATTCATAGTTGCTAATAAACTTAAAAAAATATTTCCACAGAAAAAGAAAGCTTTCATTTGGGTATATTTTCTGCCCATCTCACTTTTCCCCTCTAATGCAAAGTGTCAGGGAACTATCCCCGACTCAGCGCAGAGTGGTGCAAGGGCTCTCAGGATGTTACAGAGAGCCCCAGTCCCACCTTGCCAGCCGGCATCCAGCGAGGAGGGGGAGGTCTCTCAGGGGGAAAGGAGCCGAGGCTCTGGGGATGCACGAGAGACCCAGCACTCACACTGTTCAGCGGGCGATACAGGGGGTGCGCAACTTCCGTCGCCCCAAAGGCGTTGTGGGGTGAAGCGAAAAGATGGGAGGCATGGTTTTCGTATCCCTAAGCTCTTTTGTTGGGGTCAGAACCGGAAGGGACCATTCCCGGATTCTGACACCGCTTGATACAGACATGAACTTTTTAGCTCTGCACTGTATATAGTTTGCACAATAAAAACCTTAAAGGAAACAGCGGAGTTCTGGCTGCTTACTCATGAGCAACTAACTGAGAACCTTACACAAAGCAAACTTTGAAAACAATCCAATGTGCTCATTTTAACCTATGGTTCTCAAACGGTGTGGTGCACCACATTGGTGTGGCAGGAGATGATGGCAAGTATGGCAGGAAGATTCAAGAACAATCAAAGACGCATTTTAACATTTCAGTATAGTATAGTATAGTATAGTATAGTATAGTATAGTATAGTATAGTATAGTATAGTATAAAAATGGGGTGGGGTGGGGATATACAACCAAAACAGCATCCATGCCTCTCTTTGAGAGCATTGGCTATTATTCTACACTTCTCTGTGACGTTTTGTGTGAACAGGGATTTTCAACTCTGACAAATATGAAAGATCAGAAAAGAGAAAGGCTTCTTTGTGTTGATGAGGAGATGAGTTAGTTTGTCTCAAATTAGACCGAATATAAATGAGATTACCTGGCATAAGCAAATTCGCACCTCTCAAAGAGTTTGTATATATACTTAAGGTACATATGTAAGAGGCTTGTTTATAATTACATTTTGGGAATGATTCATGTTCTTATGTAGCTAGGAGTTGTTCCTTTTTGTTTTCCAATGTATTTCTTGTTAATAAAAAAATTGGTGTGGCATGAAATAAAATTATTCTGCAAGTGTGATCCACAGAACAAAGTTTGAGAACTTTTTCTTGTATATTCTGTTGCTGCTTAACAGGTTTGCTCAGCCTCAGAAGTAGTTCTGTATCTTTTAAAAGAAATGTAATATATTTTTATTTGGATCTGTTATGAGCTGGAGAGTATTATTTTAAGACCATTTATTAGGCCTAAAAATCAAAAGTTTTTTTTCAGTTGACATGTTATCTGGCTTTTAAATAAATTTGCATATTCTGTAACCAAGCATATAAAGTAATGCCCTTTTATTTTACATGACTCTTAGATGTGAATCCTATTTTCAGCATTCTGCAGTGGCACATTCAGAAACTGACCTTCTAAAACAAGAGTATTGAAGCTCTGTCACCTATTTCTGTTTGGCCCACTGTTGAACTTTCAAGCCAGGACTTGGCTTCTCTCTTTTTTGGCATTCCACACTATCTTTATAGCAAGCGTCCTGGCAAAATTCATTTGTCCAGAGCCAGCTAATTGGTGAGATACATTTTCCAGATAGCTGCAGAATGATGATCAAGTTCATCATTCCTTTTAGATATTCCCCCCACCCAGGCTCTTAGTTGCATTATCCTGAGATGAAATTGAGTAAGCTGCTGAAGATCCTACAACTATGTATAATGTAGTACCCTGTTTTTTTTTAAAAAAAGGAAAGACTGGGCATAGGAGGGCATTATTGTTTTTAATGTTATGTTATTATTTTTGTGTTTTTATGTTGTAAACTGCCCTGTAATCTTTGGATGAAGGGTGGTATAGACATTTAATTAATAAGAATAATAAGAATACATTTATAATGGGCCCACTCTCTTAACTTGTTCAAGAAAACCTAGCTTCAATCTATATATATATATAAACGTTCAAGATGGGTCGTTTGATGTAGCCGCAATGCTCCGTAACTGCTTGACTCATTGCCTTCAAATTTGGACACAACATTCCTTGGCCATATGGGAAGGTTCTTAGGTACCTAGATTGCAAAAAAAACAACAACACACCTTTCCCAGGTAAATTCGTGAATTTGTGCAAAAAAGCGCCCTCCAGTGGACGTCAAAGACCACTGGCTATGATATATTTCAGAGCTTACAGGGTTAAAACTGCTTTGATCACATGACGTGCTGTTTTTCTGTGAGTCAGCATTTGGGACGCTTTCACTTTCTGTTCTGCTGTGCCGGGAGTTAGCCATGCCGGGTCGTTTGTGCTGTAAATAATAAAACTTCTACATAAGGAAGAAGCTGGCTCCTGAGAGATTTATTGCTGCAGCTCCATTACACACAGACCATCTTCCTGCTACGTGAGTGACTCTGAAATAGCTAAAATTGCTCTGCTAACAGCCCAAAAACTGGGAATGGAACATAGCAAAGCTGAAAGCATCCTGGACACCATTGCTGGTTCTGGAGAACCAACCCAAGTTTGGTAGGCGAAAGCAGGGTCGTGTGCGCGGGGGACGGAACTAGCATTTTTACCGGAGGCAGGCATCATTTCAAATTGAGAAACTGTGGGGAGGGAGGCGAAAACGGGGTCTCCTTCCAGTGAGGGGGGGTCAGGCTGCCCAGTAGGAGAGAGGAGAGTGAGGCAGGGGGGTTGTAAGAGGGAAGCCGCACACAAACTAAAGAGAGAGAGAGTTCGCTATGAGAGAGGACAGGGAGGGGGGAACGGGAGAGGAAAAAACAACAGGTGACGGGGAAGTCTTAGGGCTGTTTCCACAAAATTAGCCACAGCAACGCGTGGCCGGGTCTACTCTATATATATATATACACACATATATACACACACACACACATATAGATATAGATATACACACACACACACGTGATTGTGAGAGCATACACAGCAACAGCCACTGAATAATAGTACTCACTATTGTATTCTAATATGCAATATAAGCTACTGTAATTATTAATGATGTGTGTGTGGAGTAGTGAATAGTGTGATCTGATAGGTGACGTATTGGCCTCGGACTTAAGAGACCAAGATTCACATCCCTACAGATATGAAGCTTCCTTCTGCAGATTCTCGATCTGCGGTTTAAGGTGCCTCACAGGATTGTTGTTAGGATAAATTGGATTAACCCCATATGTTCTGCCCTGAGCTCTTTGGGGGAAGGGTGAACTATGAATGTAAAAAATAAATTGAAACCTTTAAATGTCCACACACATTTTAGTTACTTTCTGTTTTACATGTTTTCTGGATAGTTATAAAAGCACAGGTTTTTATTTTGTAATAAAGGCAAGCAGTTGATTTTATCACATCAGCAATCCAGAGCTCTTAATCAGGCATTACTCAAACATTAAGAATACATAAGAGCTACAGCCTCAGCCTTGATCCAACTGGCCATACAATGTTACGCAACTTTTCATTTATTTATATCCTTTTTCAGTTCACCTGATGTGGTTTACAGCCTAAAATAATGTTTTATAGGCAAAATACAAAAGAAAAAAGGGAAGAGAAGGGGGAAGGCAAATACTGATATTGATTCTGTACAATGCTACATAAAGGTCAAAGGTGGAATGGCCCAGTGCAGGAGATGATCCCGGAAGAGGAGCAGCCAAATAGCTGTCAGTCCCAGCCAGGCTAGTAGATGAGGTCTTGTTGTTTTCCCACAGAAATTGCTGGTTGAAATGACTGCTGATGGGCATCCTTTTTAGAATCACCAACTTTATTCTGCAGTCCCCTGCCTAAATTGACTGATTATGAGTATATCCCATCTTTTCTAAAAGTCAATATAGTTTTAACATTATCTGCCCATTTTTTTCTAGTAAAAATGTACAATGACTGTTGCTCTTTCAATGCATAGTTTTTACTGTGAAATTGTTAATCTGCTTCCTCTAGGACTGAACTTTCTAAACTGTGTGTCGCAACACATTAGTATGTTGGCTTCAGTGTGGGGGTATGTCACGTCATGCTGGACCAACCAGCCGATCTCCAGTCTTTTTGCCTGAGAATTACTATTCCCCCTCCGCTGAAGCAACTGAAACCTCTCTGGTGCAGAGCAGCGCACCCCTTTCCTGCCCAGCCTGCCCGTCTCTGCCAGCTGCACCACAGTGCACTCTGTCTGCCCTTGCTGCGCCTCCTTCAGCTGTTGCCACCCCTGTCAGGGCTCTGTGTGTGCAGGGTGGGTTCTGGTGTGTGAGAGGGAGGGGAGAGCAGCAAGGGCATACAGGCGGCGGAGAGCCCATTTAGCTTCAGCCTTGCCCTGCACACCTTTCGATCTGCAACAAACAGGCAGGTGATCTGTGCTGCCAGCTCCAGCGGCCTTTATTCCAGGTCAACACCGTCATTTAAAAGCAAACATCTGCAGGGGGTGATTTAAAGATCTGACAGTTTTGAACCTTTTTAACACTTTCCTCCCTTGAAATCAGCCCTTTTGCAAATGACTTGCTCCCTGGCTGAACTTGATGGTTGCAAAGAAATGAGATTCCATATCTGCATCCTCCCTTGAAGTCCAGTCCCCACCCCCTCTACTCTCTGAAAAACAGCAACAAATCCTCCCCTTTTTTGGAATTATTTACTCACCTTTCCTCCAAACTTACCAACCCCCCTCCCAACAATACTGCTCCTAGGAAATCCCAAAGCCATTTTTTTATTTCTCCCCAGAATAGCTAGAACAGAATAGGAAGGTGTTAGTATTTAAATTCCCCCCCCCCCAAAAAAAAATTCTCTGTGAGACCTGGGCCTCTCTAGGCAATGGGGCAGTCTCTAGTTTTAACCCTTGGAGCACCTCACCTGAGAGAGAGGGGGGGGAGAGAACTTATTTCCAGGTTTGCAGCAAGCAAAGCAAAGCAAACAACACAACTCTGTGCTTTATTCTTCCAGCACAAAAGCAGACACCAAGGCTGCAATCCAAGTAGCAAGGCTGCTGGGGTGGCGGCGTGGGGACATGGCAGCCGTTTGATCCCAGGCTAGGATTGAGGAGCACGTAGTTATGACTTTCTCATGCTGCCCTCCAAACCTTCCTAGGCAGCTCAGGGAGGATGGTGTGGGGATGTGGCAACCGCCGAGAGACCTCTGGGTATAGGACAGTATATAAATTCAATAAATAATAATTATAATAAAATTATGTGTCTTTCAATCAGGGTTCATGGCTGTCATGTCCCCACACCATCCTCCCCGAACGGCCTTACAAGGCCTGGATCCAAGGATGTTGGTGTGAGGAGGCTGCAACAGCCATGTGGCAGGGGGCTGAGTGCACACACCCTCACCCTGGACAGCTTGCAGACATGCTCTGCCAGTGGAGGTCACCTCTGGTTGCAAAATGATGCATGTCTAAAAAGTGTGTCACCAACATGAAAAGTTTGGAAATCACTGCTCTAGGAGGTACTACAGTCATACCTCATGTTGGGTCCACTTCAGGTTATGTGTTTTCGTGTTGTGTCCCGCAGCAACCCAGAAGTACCGGAACGGGTTACTTCCAGGTTTCACCGTGTGTGCAGATGCGGCGCTTCAGCTTGTGTCAGTTCCATGTTACGGATGGGCCTCCAGAACGGATCCCATCTGTAACACAAGGTTCCACTGTAAACGGTTTAGGTAGTCTGTGATTAGAATCATTATATTGTACGTGGTAGTTTCAAAAGCAATAGATATGCTAGCCTATGCAAGAAGAGCATGCTTAGTGTTCAAAATATAGTATACCAAGTACTGGGAGTATGAGATGCCATTGCAATGGTACCAAAATCATTGACAGTTTTCATATCCTTGGCTATACCCTTATGATTCCTGACTGCAGAAGACCAAAGAGCCTTTTTATAAGAAAATGGAAAGAAATTTTCTTTAGATGTTTCATGTGCTACTTCCATGATTCTATGATGGTCTTAACTTTTTAACGGATAGTGTAATGCACTCTGTGGGGCTGCCTATCAGGTAAGCATTCCTACGTGATATGTGGAAGAAGAAGTTATGTAGCAATGTTATTTTTGGAGGCATCTCAGCATCAAGCGTAATATGTAGTTTCACTCTGGTTCCCTATGTCTTTTCCCTCTTTATTCTCTTGCTACAGCTTAATGAATCTTTAACAGTATGAATGGACAGATTCCAGGCTTGTAGAATCACCTCACTGTGGGTGAAGAACTGGTGGCTTTGTTTAGAGCATGTCGTGTTATCTTCCTTTTTTGCTCCCCTTCTTTGCAAAGTATCAGGAGGTATAACATTCAAAACTACAATTGAATTATAGAAAATTACTGCCGCTGTTTACTGCTGTATTTAGCCACTGTTTAATGTTGCATTTAGTGCTGAGTGTTCAATATTTACATTATCACTAGAATATGTATTTAAATTGTACTTTGGCCTGATGTTCGTCAAATGTATATGCATCCTACCTAATAATAATAATAATAATAATAATAATAATACAGCATTGGAGGCAGGCAGCAGTGTGACATCAGCTCCAGGTTTTGAAGTTGTAAATATTGGCAAACAGAGTAGCTACATTTAGGAAATGCTGCTTATAGCATATAATGTAGACAGACTTCTTTGTCCTGAGTGTCTCCATTAATAGAGTGGCAAAGCAAGCATAAGAAAAACTGAAATCTAGCCAGTAAATAAGCAATTCAGTATCTGAAATGTTTTGATTTCAGTATTTTGATACAGTAGATCGCTCCATTGTGACTTGACAATTCCATAAATTGTCCAATTTCCAGTCTGTTGGAATGTCAGGTGAGCCAGAGTTAACTGTTCTTAATCACACACACAGCTGCTTTAGGATAGTTTTGAGGTTGTTCTGGAATCTAGCTGGATTTTTGTAAAGCTCTCCTGCAAAGATTTGTACAGGAAATTCAAGGAGTCTTCAACTTTTCTAACACTCAAAATTGAAATCTGTTATTTTTCTACTATGGGAAGTGATTGCTACAAGCACCTGTTGAATAGTGCCTATGGCATTTCTAGGTTTAACTGGTGCAACTTCTTTTCTGCAGTACTCTATGATATTGTTGCCTTTACTTGTTGCCTCTTAAAAAAATAGACAAGGTATCATTCTAGCTCATTCCACTAACCTTTGCAAGGAAGAAAAGGAAAGCCCCTCCTAACACTTCCTGAATTTCTTTTCTTTTAGTTTTGAAATTAATTTACATCTATGCATCAGAATATAACTCTTTCCTAATTGCTTAGGAAAGACACTCAGCAAATGATTATTCACTTATGGAAAGACATAACAATATTAGTGCTTTTATACCAACTCCTGTTTTAGTTGCTGTGCTTGACCTAATGCTTTAAATAGCTTAGATACCAAGATAGCTATGAAAGTGCCTCATTCTGTTTTGTCAGTATATTTCAGTGGTTTATATCCTGCATTTCTACATAAAGATATCCATGGTAATCAATACCATAGCCTGAAGGTTGTATCACATTTGGCAGCAGGTCCCGAGCAAGTGCCTTAGGAGTGTGGAGGAGCTCTGACTAGCTTACAGCTTATACTGATTTGCCATTTGTGAGCCAGATGTTCTGTGCGAGTGTGGCCTGTCCCCAAGTCCATTGATAGTCTTCTGAGGCAGCTGACAGCAAGTATTAATTAGCCATCAAATTCACTGAGAACTCTTAACGCCGTTCTGTGAATTGCATTTGGAACAAGTAAGAGCACACTGATCTCCTTGGTGGTTGTGCCACAATTTATAAAGCAACTTCCTTTGTATATGTTGGCTTGGAGGGCAGGGACACAGTGGTGCTGTTGACTTAAGAATTCCAGTCCTTTTCCAGGTATTTTGTCTAGTGGACTATCAGTTTTGAGTATATGTATCTGGTATTGGGATCTTGAGATAGGAGAGATATTCTGGTGGTGTACAGGCCACCCTGCTGCCCGCTACCTAACAGAATTCTTACCCAAGCTAGCAGAGGGAGTCTGGGTGGGTTGGGTGTTTAGGATCCCTTCTCCAACCAGTGCAGAGTGACTTGAACACTCATACCAAAGCCCGCTTAGCAGTGGGTGCTCTGGCTTTTATCTGGCTTTTACCTTGGGTGTATTGCTTATGTTTATTTATATAAAATGTAGCCCATCTTTCCACCTGCCAAAAGGATTCCAAGGTGACTGACAATAAGACAAAATTTATACGCCACAAACAAGCATTACCAGTATATTTTCTAAAAGAGAGAGAGGTGACTTCACGTGTGATGATGTAACATGGGTGGGAAGCCTTAACTCTCCAAATGACGTTGGACTCCAGCTCCCATCAGCACAAGCCAGCAGAGCCAATTGTGAGGCTAGCTCCCACCAGCAGAGTCAATCACCACCCTTCAAGCCTCCAGATCACCTCTCTGAGGGAGGCTTGGAGGGTGGTGATAAGGAAAGAGGGCCTTTTCAGTTGTGCTTCCCCATTTGTGGAATGCTCTCCACAGCAAGTTCTGTCTTCATTGACATCTTTTTCACTTCTCTTTCCCCCCTGTTTTGATAGACCAAGATGTTGTTATTTTGTTACTAGTATGCTGCCAAAGCTTCCTGTGGCTGTTAGACAGATTGGTTTATTTTCTTTTTATGCAGTGATGTATTTATATTTATGCTTTAAATTTGTTGCAAGTTGCTTGAAGACATTTGAGTAACAAGAGACATAACAAGTAATCTTCTTCATACTCAGACCTCGGCTATCATTGCAGGTGCTCTTTGCTTTGGCTATTCAAACTGCTGTTCTTCAAAGGTTTGATATTTTGACAGTGATTTATAGCAGGGTTCCCCAAACTTGGGTCTCCAGCTATTTTTGGACCACAATTCCCACCATCCATCCATTGGTCTTGCTAGCTAGGGATGGTGGGAGTTGTAGTCCAACAACAGTTTGGAAACCCATGTTTGGGAAACCCTGATCTATAGGTAGGGAATGTTTCCCATCCGTAGAAGTATGGTTAGACTGGCAAAATGCTGTGGTTCTCCCACTGCTATATGGTTGTGCATTTCTATAGTTGAAAGACCGTTCTTTTTAATAGAAGTATTCAGAGCTAAGGGACAGTGTAACCAGCAGCTGACATGCAATGTGTATTCAGAGAGCATCTGAGAATCATTGAAGCACCAGAAGTTGGTTGCACAGGTCAGGTTGAATTATTTTAAAGGGGAGTAGCTGTTGTTAATTAAATTTAATAAAAAATAATAACTCTTTGGTTACATCTTCAAGACATATTTACACTTTGAAAAGGGAGAAAAAACATGTATTATTTTTAATGAGGTGTTTGATAAAGAAGGACAACAAAAATTCTCAACTCAGAATGCTGAACTACTCAGTGGCTACTTGGTTGCAATAACTACAGAGAAAAGGAAATCTATGAGAAGGCATTTATCATTATTGATTCTGAGATAAAAGTCCTTCAATTTAGGAAGACCTACCGGTAGCTACAAATTCATTCATGCAGTGAAAACCATGAAAGCTGTAAGCTAATGCACTTGCCATAAGTTCATCTCCACAAATGCAGTAAACAGATTAAACAGTCTCACATATTGTGTCCATTTACAACTTCCAGTCTTCCACTCGAAAAAGTAAGGGGTATTTCTAAAATCTCTTCCTAGTTGCAGATTTGTGCCTCAATGTTTTTCATGGCATTCAATGTTTTCTTATTATTATTTATTAATTTTGTATACCGCCTTTCATTTGTAGATCTCGGGAGGTTCACAACATAAAAATACAAGAAAAGCACACAAAATACACAATAAAAACAAGAACAAAAAACCCCACCCACAATACCACCCTCCCCGCCCCCACCCTCTCCCACAAACACATTTTAAAGGGTATAGGAATGTTTTCACCTGGCGCCTAAAGGTGCATAATGAAGGCATCTGCCAAACCTCCCAGAGAGAATTCCACCAATGGGGAGCCACTGCAGAAAAGGCCTGCTTGTGTTGCCACCCTCCAGACCTCTTGTGGAGGAGGCACATGAAGGAGGGTCTCAGATGATGATTGCAGGATTTGGGTAGATTCATATGGAGAGAGGCAGTCCTTGAGGTAATGCGGTCCTGCTCCATTTAAGGCTTTATAGGAAAATCAGCACTGTGAATTGGGCCTGGAAATTAATTGGCAGTCAGTGCAGTTGGGCCAGGATTGGTGTAATATGCTCAGGCCATCTTGTTCCAGTGTACAACCTGACCACTGAATTCTGCACCAGGTGAAGTATCCAAGCCATCTTCAGAGGTAGCAAAGCACTCAGAAGTACCTCCAACCTTCGTACCTGCTCCTTCAGAGGGAGTGTAGCCCAGAGGGAGTGTAGCAGACAACTTCCCATCCATCCTGTCTAGGGAACCATCTGCTAGCAGTGCCTCAGTCTTATCTGAATTGAGCTTCAGTTTGTTGGCTCTCATCCAGTACATTACCGGGGCAAGACAATGGTCCAGCACATCCAATGCCACACCTGCAGATGTAAAGGAAAAGTAGAGCTGTGTGTCATCAGCATATTGCTGACAACGTACTCCAGACTTTGGGATATCAAGATAGTACCTGTCTGTTTCCCCTACAGGTTATTATTATTGTATTTCTTTTACTATTTTTTGTTAGGAGCTTCCCAGAGTGGCTGGGGCAACCCAGTCAGATGGGCAGCATATAAATATTTATTATTATTATTATTATTATTATTATTATTAAAGAAAAAGCAGCGTAACCATATTGGTCTGTGGTTTCTCCTATTCTTTTTACAGTTTAGATTGTAATTTCCGTTTAATGTTGCTTGAAGTCCAGTACACCACTGTAATAGTACAAGTATGTGGAGCAGAGTGATGACTCATGTAGTGCTGGTGTTGACCTATAAAGCCTTACATGGCTCAGGACCTTAAGGATCGCCTCTCTCTGACTTAGACCCTGTGCTTTTCATCTGAGGCCCTTCTCTGTGTCCCCCTTCCCAGAGTGTTTGGAAGGTGGCAACAAGAGAACGGGCCTTTTCTGTGGTGGCTTCCTGATTGTAGCATGCTCTCCCCAGAGAGGCTCACCTGGTATTTTTTGTGGGGGGAGGAGAATTGGGGTTGGGTGAAGTGCAGCAACAAATATTGATGTGCCTAATGCTAATCCCACTCCCAAAAACTTTACATTGTTAAAGGGAACATTTGCAACTTAAACTAGGAATTGCCAAAGGGTTTGAGGGTTCCTGGGCAGGAGAGTCATTAGTGGTCCATTAAAGTTATAAAAGCAAGTCAGGCATAACATTTCACTTAATTTTATATATGAAGCTTCAGCAAAAGTATGGATAAGTTACAAAATACATTTTTTGTTCTCAATTTTTATTACAACTGGAGTGGAGAACACTAAATACATTCTATCAATACTACATAGTAAATACATAGATATAAGACATAAACAAAAAGAAGCAAGCCTTTACCGCCATATGTAATGCTCTTACATAAACAAAAATAAGGTGGAGGGGAGGACCTAAAAAGCATATGGTACGATTTTATGGTAAGAGATAAGATGAATTGATGATAGCCTGCTCACTGATAAATAATGGTACAATGATTAAGTGATTTAAGAGTCAATGTTCTGTTACCCTGTTAAATGAAATGAACTTTTTCGAGACTTATTTGAAGCGAAATCCTCAATCAAATCACTGTTATTCAAACTTCTGCTAGTTTTATGTTCAATTGAAATCTGTACAAATCCTGCTGGGTGTTCTTGGGCTACTCACACTTCTTTGAAGTGTCTCAGCCCCACTCACCTCACAGAGTGTTTGGTGTAGGGGAGGAAGGGAAAGGAGAATGTTAGCTGCTTTGAGACTCCTTCGGGTAGTGATAAACCAGGATATCAAATCCAAACTCCTCCTCCTCCTCCTTCTTGTGACATAGAGGAGCACATATCATTTATTATTATTTTTTATAAATTTGAACTTTGAAATTATCCATTTGATGGGTAGGTTGACAAAAGTATGGGTTATCCTACTGATTCTACATAAAAACGTACAAGGTTGGTGAGATAAGATAAGGCAAGCTTTCATGTTTCATAACAACCTTCATCAAACAAGAAGTATTCTGAACAGAGTCAATGCTTGGACTTGTAATTGTAAAAATAGTATTCCGATTTCTTTAAAATAGACAATGCTCACTATAAAGCTTTGTCTCATTGTGATGTACCAGTAATCTATGCAAGTTACAGACTGGGGAAAATTTTGGAGAAAAAATGTTTGCTTATCGGTTGAAATAGATTTCTGAGAGATAATGCATGAGCTCTTATTAAGACAATAGAATCTTGCAAAGCTGTAAAAAAATCTTTACTGGTATCCTTAATTGTATATGTATCTAGTTTATGATCTTTTGTAAGGCTTACAATTCCATCTGCTGACTATCTCTCTCTGCTGCTTGCTTTGTTCAGTGAACACTGACTTTGGTTGTTAACAATACTTATCAAGAACAGTTTCTCCTAGTTTTCTTCACTATAATTTCTTAGCAGTAGGTTGTCTGACTTCAGATCACATTCTTTGCCAATATACTGCTATATGAAAACTGTCACTATCATAGAATTC
Organism: Lacerta agilis; assembly: GCF_009819535.1. Lineage (NCBI taxonomy): Eukaryota > Metazoa > Chordata > Lepidosauria > Squamata > Lacertidae > Lacerta > Lacerta agilis. The sequence goes on from NC_046315.1 coordinate 55,872,578, forward strand.
TGTAGGAAAGTCATTACTGATGACAATTCCTGCTTGGAATGAAAGAAAATTGAGTAGCCCTCGTTTGCAGGTTTGCATAAATCTGTGGAAACCATTTTCCAATAATGGCTGTTAACCAACTTTCTGCAACACCTATTTCATGAACCATGACCCCTATATCCATAAAATACATATCAAACTATAAGTATTGGGATGTTTCAATAAGAGTAAACATAATAATAGAATCCTAGAACTGTAGAGTTGGAAGGGACCACGAGGATCAACTAGTTCAACCACCTGCAATGCAGGAATCTTTTGCCCAATGTGTGGCTCGAACTGCTGACTCTGAGATCAAGAGTCTCATGTTCTACCAACTGACAATGCTGTTGTAATATAACTAGAAAAGAATAAGGAGCTGTGAATGTGTACTTCAAAATGAGCTTTGGGCCACCACAAATGATCTCCAGGACTAGTGGTCCAGTAAAGTGTCCTCTAGTGTCCTCTATGAGATTACACTGAAACATACCTGGCCCAGTGTTTTGTTTTGGCGTAAAGGTAAAGGGACCCCTAACCGTTAGGTCCAGTCGCAAATGACTCTGGGGTTGCGGCGCTCATCTCGCTTTACTGGCTGAGGGAGCCGGCATACAGCTTCCGGGTCATGTGGCCAGCATGACTAAGCATAGGATGCTCTAATTCCTTATTCTGATCTACATATTGTAGTTGTCATTGGCATGGAGAAGCCATGCTTGATGGTGTCAGATGCCCAAATGGCTTCCCTAGACTGATGCCAACCATGTTATCTACTCATTTTTATTCATTCCAGACTATGACTTCTGTGTCACAAAAAACATGATGACTTCTTCAGCAGTCTAATCACTCAGGACAAAACATGGGTCCATCATTATGACTCAGACTAAATTCTAGTCCAAACAATGGAAGCAGTCTGCCTCACCACCTCCAATGTAGGGACGTGTCCAACTGTCAGTGGGCAAGGTCATGCTCACAGTCTTTTGGGACCAGTGTGGAGTAGTGATGATGGATTTCCTGGCACAGGGTACCACAGTTACTGGGATATACTACACTTCACTGCTGCAGCAATTGAGGAAGGCCATCAAATCGAGAGGCGTGGTATGCTGACCAAAGGTGTCTGCCTCCTGCAGGATAACGCCCCAGTTCATAACTCGCATGTTGCTCAGTGGTTATGAAATCCTTCCTCACCCCACCCCTTATTCTTCCATCCTTGCACCATCGGACTTCCACCTCTTTCCCACCATGAAGTTATTTTTAAAGGGCAAGCTTTTTCCAGACGATGAAATGCTGATTTCTGAGGTCAAATTGTGGCTTCTGACGCAACCTGCCGACTTCTACAGACAAGGTCTTCACAGCTACATAAAGCCATGGGGAAAGGATTTGACTCTTTCTGGTAGCTATGTAGAGAAGGACCAATAACTGTGCCCAGTTTTGTTTGTCTCAGTCCACGGGAAGTATGTCAGGGATAAACCTTCTTGAATGCCCCTCATAGTTACACCTTTATCCTGCTTGTCATTCAGAATTCAAGGTTGTGAACATTGTGTTTCCTTATGGTCTCTCATCAAGGCACTGACCAGATTCATACTTTAGCAACCGTGTGATTGGGTCAATAGTGCATGTGCATGTGTGTATATATAATATGCTTATATTTTTTGCCTAGTTTGTTCATTGAATCTTGTTTTGTGGGCATGTTTGAGTTTAATTCCAATTACAGCTACTACTTTATTCAAACATGGTATTAGTCTTGGGATATTGTAGGAGAGAAGAGATTTGATTATTATTGCATTAGGAAATTGAGATCATTGATTGGCTTGTTTGCCTTTAGCATGCATATCATAAAGACTGCAACTTCTCTGGAGCTTACTAGTGGGGAAGCAATATGCATAGCTGACTGGATGATTTATTTGATAATTTTGCTGGTAGTGCTGGTAGTCACTTTGGCTTAATAACAAGCACTGAGAGAACTGTAGAGGAGTCTTGACTCCTGTTAATTTGTTAAACCTAATATGATTATTCGGGCTGAGGGGGGAAACTTCAGTTTTTATTAATAACTTGTTGACTGGGTTTGATTTGTCTGTATCTCTGGCCTCATCACATAAGTCTAGAATCTACTTTATCTTCATTTTAAAGAACCACATGAGCACAATCCAACCCATTCCAGCCTGCAGCACCTGCAAGAAGGGGTCCACATAAGATTGAATCAAGCTCTTCTCTCCTTCGGCCCCTTTCTCATCAATTCTCCCATATGTGGATAAACATTTCTCATATCTGGATCCACTCTTCAAGTGAAGCCTTACTTGCATATATATCCCATAATAGGTGATGATGACTAGCAGTATTGCTCCATTTGTTTATGCTTGCACACAGCAAGAACTGATGAGAGGGAGGAAAAGATTCTATTGAGGATCCTTTCCCACAAGTACAGTGGTGAGAACTTTATGCACAGGAGGAATTGAGTTGTGTTCCATGTCTCTAGATGCTTTATGAAATCTTGTAAAATGTGTGAACAGATGTCAATTCCAGCAGGGCTTTCTGTAGTCTAAATAGGGCATTGCACAGTTCTTCCTACTGTGCCATGTATAGAAGAGCTGAGTTGCTTGATCCAGCTGGTCATTTGAATCTAGCTTTTTAGTTGTTTAGTATTCACATTTCTACAGGCCAGATTTTATCCACCTTCATAGTATACATCTGTAGTGCAGCATTATTTATTTAACTTTTATAGGCAAAATGGTACAGTTGAGTGATAGTGTAATAAAGAGCTGGAAACTGTTTGTATTCTTAGACCACAGCAAACATTTGTAGGAGCCACAAAGGATTAAACTGTTTGATTGCTGTAGTAATTGTTAGGCAAAGTGGGGGAATAACACTGAAGATTGAAAGACTTGAATGGTTGTGATGAAGAACAGCAAGCAGCATTGTGTATGCTGTGAGAGAGGAAAGAGTTGAATATCTCTTCAACTGCGACCAGGTAGGATGTGTGGGTGGGATGATGCATCTGAGCCTCATGAATACAAAATACACTAACGTTTGTATGTCCTGTGCTCGCGCTTATTCTGTTAGGTGGATAACCTTTTGAGGACTACAAAGTTTCCCATTGTGCACTGTTTTCTGCACTTGCTTAGAGGTCAAAAGATGATGTCTTGTTCTATTCTAGCTCTTGCTACTCTCTGCAGGACAGAGTGGTAACTCCATGGTCCAGTGCCACATCAGGCCCAAGCCCCTAGTTGATCAGTGCCTTCCAAAGGTGGTACTTCTTCACCTTGTGAAAGCTTCTCCTCAGTTTGCCTGGCACCGTTGCAAGGTCAGAGGTGCTTAAGAAAGAGCACTCCTTCTTGTTTCCTGAACAGTCAGTAACATCTCTACCCCAGTGCTGTGCAAGAGAAAGAAGGGGTGCCTTTGGAAGGTATTCTCTGTAGCACTCAACAGGCGTGCATGCTTAGAAGAAACACTGTGCTTACTCTTCACAGATCATTCTGTGGAGAACAAAATACTGTTCCTCCCCTCCCACCACCACCACAGAGAGTGATGAGAGTGGAAACCCTGTCTTTTATTCTTCAGAGGTGGTTCTGTGAAGAGCAAAATACAGCATTTTCCCCAGCTGTGAACAGAGTGTTGTGTGCCTGTGTTCATGCTTTACCTGCATATGCGTGAGTACATGTCTGAAACTGCCAGATGTGTGGATTTGTGTGTGTGTTGAGTGTGCCTGTGCTGGGCAATACAGTGGTACCTCAGGTTACATACGCTTCAGGTTACATACTCCACTAACCCAGAAATAATGCTTCAGGTTAAGAATTTTGCTTCAGGATAAGAACAGAAATTGTGCTCTGGCAGCGCAGCGGCAGCGGGAGGTCCCATTAGCTAAAGTGGTGCTTCAGGTTAAGAACAGTTTCAGGTTAAGAACGGACCTCCAGAACGAATTAAGTTCTTAACCTGAGATACCACCGTATCTGGTTTTCAACATCGTGATATATCACCAGCTAATGATCACAGTATAGTGATATATCACAATGTGTGAAATAAGAAGGGGTGGGTGGGCTGTGGAGGGAGGGCTGTAGAGGGAGCAGAAGGCGCGACCAAGAGGAAGGAGGCAGCCTGCGTACTCAGGCTCAGGCAGGCAGACGAGCACCTTTCTCTCTGCTGAGGCCATCACTCTTATTAAAAGAACCTCACGCAGTCCTTCCCAAGGCTTATCTGCAGTCCTTCCCAAGGCTTATCTTTTCTGTGTGTGATCATCACCTGACATACTGGTAGCAGCTGGGCTGGAGGGAAGGAGGAGCAACCAAGAGGAAGGGAGGAAAAAGGAGCCTGCTTGTTCCAATGAAGGCAGGCAGGCAGACAGGTGAGCACCTTCTTGGGCTCCCTCTGCTGCCATGGGTGAGCACCATGTTATATTCCGAGCTCAAAAAATTTGAAACTGTTATTGTGATCTGAACCTCAAGCTGGTTTCAATGTATTGAAATACCACCCAGCCCTGATGTGCACAGGTGTGTGGTCCTCAGAGTACAGTGGAACCCCGGATTACATACCTCCCATGTTGTGGAAGTTCGAGTTGCGAACACCCGCAACCCGGAAGTGTTTCCAGAGTGCACACAACCCCCGGATGCGCAGAAGCATTCTGCGCACTTCGTGCATGCGCAGAAGTGCTCAAATCACGCTTCTTCGGGTTTTGGGGATTTTTTATGCGTTCATGATACGCACCCCCGCGTTACGTACCACAACCCAGAATGGATCGCTTACGTAACCCGGGGTATCAATGTAGTCCTTCCTTAAAGCTACTACAGTGGTACCCCGCAAGACGAATGCCTCGCACAACGAAAAACTCGCAAAACGAGTTTTTAGTTGACTCGCGAGATGAATTCGTCTATGGCTGTGCTTCGCCAGACGAATTCGTCTGGCGAAGTACCACTATAAGCCGGCACCGGACCACGCCGCGCCGCGTTTGAAAGCTGCAGTGAGCGAACAGCGGCGCGGTCCGGTGCCGGTCGGATGGGGTGCCGGCCGATCGCGCCTGCCATCTTGCGCGCAGTCGACTGCGCGCAGTCGAACCAAGATGGCGGACGCGATCGGACGGCACCCCTTCTGACCGGAGCCAAAAGGTAAGACTTTACAGCTATGGCGCCGCGCCACGTTTTAAAGGTGCAGCGGGCGAACAGCAGCGCTGCTGTTCGCTCGCTGCAGCCTTAAAACGCAGCGTGGCTCCGGTGCCGGTCGGAAGGGGCGCCGGCCAATCGCGCCCGCCATCTTGGGTGGGCGGGCGCGATCGGCCGGCACCCCTTCCGACCGGAGCCGCGCCGCGTTTTAAAGCTGCAGCGAGCGAACAGCAGCGCTGCTGTTCGCTCGCTGCAGCCTTAAAACGCGGCGCGGCTCTGGTGCCAGTCGGAAGGGGCTAAGATGGCGGGCGCGATCGGCCGGCGCCCCCAGACTTTTTCCCCATAGGAACGCATTAATTAAATTTTAATGCGTTCCTATGGGAAACGGTGCCTCGCAAGACGAAATTTCCGCAAGACGAAAAGTATTGCGGAACGAATTAATTTCGTCTTGCGAGGCACCACTGTATCATGGATGTCCATCTGAATAATTATTTAAGTTGATCACAAGAGCAGTGTTTTCTTCTGGAAATGGTGTTATATGCATTAACTACTTCTAAATGTCAGTGATATCGAAATGTAGCTATTTTAGAACTGTTCCATCTTTATTAAACCCTAAAGTGATCATTAAATTGCTTAATAAGCTTTATCTGACAATTGTTGTTTCCAGCTATATATAGCACTAAAGCCAATCCTTTGGCAGTAGAATGTTTAACTAGCTTTCGGCTATAGAATGCTTAACAGGCTTTAAGGCTGATTTTATTTTTGCAAGAGCTTTAAGACTACATACAGTGAATATGCATTTCTCTTCCAATGAAACCATCATAAGAATTTTAGAAACCATAACAAATTTTTGCATATAGTCTAAGAGCCCATGTTGCCTAAATCTAGAAACTAATGCTGTCAAAATATATATATTTAGTCCTGTAAAAAGGGATTCTGTAAAAGAACTTTGAAGTTATACAGGATCACTTTATGCACTACTGTCCTCCTTCACAGAAGTGAGACTTTTGTGGGAAGAAAGCATATATGCTACAAGTGTACCTTCACATGAGATGAGCACAGTTACCTGGTATGTACAAGATGGCAAGCAAGCTATGGCATACTGAGGCTGCACAAGCATGTGGGATCTCTGAGGCAAGCTGACAGCCACTTTTTCTCTCCCTAGTCCCTCTTAGTGCTGTGCCATGCTTAGCATGTCATTCGAACTGGGACTCACGGTTCAGTTCTCTCCTCACTAACTGTAAGCTGCAGCCAAGGTTTGTTCTTGAGTGATTTGGCTAATGAAGTAGGGACAAAGTCCTTTGCTTCAACTATCCCAATTTTCATTGGTTGTAATACTTCCAGAGGTCTTCTTTATTCAGATATATCTATACTGAAAGTTTTATATGTTGTTACTGTATTATGACAAATTAATGTTAGCTAAACTTAAAGCATTTGTTTCTTTTGGCATTACCCAAAAAAGCACAGAGCAGAATAAGAAAGTATGTTTTTATTATTTTACATGAAAAATCTGCATGGGATTGAATTGTAAACAGATGATCAGCCAAGTGATGTTAGTCCTTTGGCTTAATACTTTAAGATTTTGTTTGTAAGTAATACAATAACTCCTCTGAAGATTGATACAATAGAATAAAATTATATATACAAGTTCAGGTGATACTTCTGTGTTTCAAGTTTAAATACTTCCTGGGGGAAGGAAAATACAAATATATTGCAATACAATAGTGTACTTGAAAACAGAGACATTTAAGTGAATGAAAGTTGGTGTGCACATTCAGAATAACATTTTGTGTTTCAGATCTAAAGCCCATTTGAAGCCCCAAATTTGTTTTATTTGGGGGGGGGGGGCAGGAGAGATATCAAATGCAATTTAATATCTGACTCCTGTACCTGTTTTTAAAGTGAGGAGAAGCAGCCTTGTAGACAGATATATTGGAGTGAAAGTTGACTTTGTTATTTATGTTACTTATTTTTTATTTATTAGATTGGTATATCGCCCTTCATCCAACAATCACAGGGTGGTTCACAACATAAAAATACAAAAATAAAGTACATAATACTTTATATGTGCTTCCAAGCAGGTATATGCCTGCTTCTGTATATGCTTACTCTTCATGGGCCAGTTTTGGTATGTTTTGGGGATAGCTGTACAGGTATAAGTGAAAAGACTATTTGATTCTTACATTGTAAAAGGGATTTTTGATGCCTCAAGTGATGTCCCACATAGTGGTCATGTGTAACTGGTGCTCATGGCATTTCCTCAAAATGTGCCCACTTGTCCAAAAAGGTTGGCAAACCCAAAATATTTTTAGTGACTTCTATGCTGATGTTAATTCCAGAAACGTAAGCTTTGGCAAAACTGATTAAAACCAATTAATAACCATAAGTTAATATTTAGAATGATGGGTTTTTCCTGTATATGACTAAATATCACTGTAGACCTCTCAAAATTTCATGTTAGTAGTAGTTAATCAGATGAAAAAGAAAAACAATGCTATGTGTGAACTATTTTGCAGCTTACACTCAATTAACAATGGTTTATCTTCTTTTCTAGGGGTCCATTCAGTGTTGTGCGGCGATGTATCAACAGAGAGACGGGGCAACAGTTTGCTGTGAAGATTGTCGATGTAGCAAAGTTCACCTCAAGTCCAGGATTAAGTACAGAAGGTGAAAATCAGTGGTTATCCTTCCTTCCTTCCTTTCCTTTCTTTTTGGTTGTACAGTATTTTACACACACACACACACACACACACACAGCTCAGTTGGTTAGCATGTGGTGCTATTAATGCCAAGGTTGCAGATTTGATCCCTGTATGGGACAGCTGTATATTCCTGTATTGAAGAGGATTGGTCTAGATGATCCTCAGGGTCCCTTCCAATTCTACAATTCTATGATTCTATATCTTTAGTCTCCTCTTGCTATTTCTGTGCCCAGGGGCTCAATGTAAACTTCAACAGTGTGCAACAGCAATGACAAAGGCAAATGCTAGAAATAATTAGAAAGGAGACTGAAAATAAAACAGCTGACATTGAATGTCTTTATATCTACAGTGAAGCTACATTTGGAATCCTGTGTATATTTCTGTTCAACCCATCTCAGTCAGGATATTGTTGACCTAGAAAAGATAAAGAAAAATGCAACTAGAATTATCAGATAGTTGGAACACCTTGTAAGGGAAGATTGAAGTGCTTCCAGAAAAAGATGGTGGGGGGCATTCTAACAGTTTATAAAATTTATTCTTTGCACATAGAAAAAGAATCCAGCATTCTTTCTAGTTTTCCCATAATATTAGAGCTTTGGGTCACCCAGTGGAATAATTAGCAATAGATTCTGGACAGATTAAAGTACTGCTGCAAAAATTACATAGTTAATTTATGGAATTTGCTACCACAAGATGTAGTGATGGCTTCAGGTTTACATTTACAGTATTGCGGATACATCTGTCTGTGGTGACGTAGTCATGATGGTTATATGGAGCATGAGATGCAAAATCTGCCATGAATGCCAATAGCTGGAGATCAAGAGTGAAGGAGTACTGTTGTCTTTATGCCCTGCTTGTAGGCTTTCTGGAAGCATCTGTTTGGCCACTAAGTAAAACGCGGCGCTTGACTGAATGAAACTTTGGTCTGATTCAGCAGGGTTCTTCTTAGTTCTTAAAAAAAAGTTTGCATATTTTACCCAGTTATACAAGTGGATTTATAATCTACATATACTTTTATATGCTGATGTCATGTATACTGGAGTTTTAATCTTCTGGAGTCTATAAAGCAGAAGCAATATTCAGGATAAAAAAATAATCTTTAACATATTATATATTTCATATTGCTTGTATAGATCTATGGTATCGGTTTTTATTACGAGACAGTAGCTTGCAAATATGTAAATATATTTGTTAAAATCCTGCTGTGTCAAACAGGCAAAGAGGAGGGAATCCAGCTCTGTTCCAGTGATGTAAAACCTCCAGACCATAGGCTTAATTAGACCCACCAAGCCGCCTCTTTGGCCTGCCTTCCTCATACCTGGTGTCTGGAGTGGGGGACAGGGTCTTTCTGGGATGTATTTCTCCCTCTCCCTGTTGTTGCTCCACTTCCTGTCTAGGGTTTGCTTGCTATGGATATGGGATCTGTCTACCAACCCCAGAAAACAGTAGGAAAAGCATATGTGGCATGGTGAGGCAGTCACCGCCTTTGGTAGTTGCATGACAGAGGAAAGTAAAGAAAGTGTGCTAAGCCTCATTGCTTAGTGTCTATGCTAGAGGCAGCATCATATGTTGTCTGACAGACTACCACAGAGCTTGCCAGGACATAGGACCCCTGCTTGTTTCGCAGCTCACAGGGAGCATCTAGTAGTGTGCTGGTCATGGTCAGTGTTGAAGAAGATGGGGGTGAGTCTTCCTCATGGTTTGCATGAGATGGGCAGTTCCTTGGCCCCAATGATTGTACCTCTTGGAGAGGAGTCTGCTGAGAAAGAGAGTGGAAGGAAGAATGAGTGGTGCCACCTTAGTGTTCAACTATTGCTCAGGCTTCAGTCACCACCACCACCACCACCCCATGGGGAGAGGGGTAGATTTCATTGACTGTGAATCACTTCCCGTCTGGGAGTTTCAGGACTCTGTATATGTTGTGACAGTTTGTTTTGCTCCATGTGTCTGTGATCCTGCAGGGCAAGCTTGCTCATGAGTTGGGCCAGCAATGCTGATGGCTGAAGCAGAATACCTGGCTTTTGTCAACAGAGTGCTTAGCTCCACATGGGGCTGCGTGCTTCCACTGTGTAGAAGACACTGGTTCTCGCTGTTGTGCTGGGGGTGGGGGGGAGTGTATGCTGTAGAAATATAGTGGTACCTCTGGTTATGTACTTAATTCGTTCCGGAGTTCCGTTCTTAACCTGAAACTGTTCTTAACCTGAAGCACCACTTTAGCTAATGGGACCTCCTGCTGCTGCTGCACCGCCAGAGCACGATTTCTGTTCTTATCCTGAAGCAAAGTTCTTAACCTGAAGCGTTATTTCTGGGTTAGCGGAGTATGTAACCTGAGGTACCACTGTACAGTTCAGACAAGATCTAGGTCAGTGTTTTTCAACCTTTTTTGGGCAAAGGCACACTTGTTTCATGAAAAAAATCACGAGGCACACCACCATTAGAAAATGTTAAAAAAATTAACTTGGTGCCTATATTGACTATATATAAAGTAATTTCCCATGGCACACCAGGCAACATCTCGCGGCACACTAGTGTGCCGCGGAACAGTGGTTGAAAAACACTGATCTAGGTTGTGCATCTGTCAAAGGAGTTAGAGAGAAAACATGGAAGACTGTCACATCAGTTACAGTTTGCAACAAATGTTTGCCCTTTCCCTTTCTTGTCTATGTGAAGTGCTCTGTTCTGACACCCAGCAGTTTGTTGGAGTGAAGTGGTGGCTCTTGTTGGGTATTTGGGTCTAGAGTCCCAAAGCAAGGTACTGGTTAGAGATCTAGTAAGAAAAGTTTTAGCAAATTGCTTACATTCCTATCTGTGTTTTGGAGAAAGGTTGTTTTATGGAAAGTGCTCCCTTTTCTTACAAATAGTTTCTTACAAATAGTTCACAAATAGTTGTGAGCCCTATGTGTACATGACATGGATCCAGAGGGGTGTAGCCCTATGTCACATGCCCTACTGTCATCTTTCTGTGTTGCGTTCACATATACTGGTGGTGAGCTGTGAAAAGGTACTGAGATACACCATTCCTGTGCACATTCATGGCAACATGAGTTGCCACTGTGGAAGTGGCTATTTGTAAGTTTCTCCTTCAATTGATTTTAATTGGAGATAAATTGCTTGTACAAGGTCTGGGCCAGTGTAAAGTTGTGTCATTGAGTGAATGGCTTCATGCTTTATCTGTTCCAAAAGGGTAGCCAACATGATGCCCTCCAAATATTTTGGACTTCAGCTCTCATTAGCGCCAGTCAGCATGGCCAATGGTAGATGATGATGGGCATTGTAGTTCAAAACATCTGGAGGACACCATGCTGGCTACCCTTTCATTCTGGCTAACATTATTAGCTGTCTTCAAATATTTGATGAGCTGTTGTGCAGAAGATGGAGTGCACTTGTTTTCCATTGCTCAAGAGTGCAGGACCAGAATCAAATTGCAGGCAAATAAATTTCATCAAAACAATAGGAAAACTTCCTTAACAGTACAAGTTGCTCAGCTATTGAGCAGATTGCCTCAGGAAGTGGTGGGCTCTCAATTGCTTGAGGTATTTAAGCATAGGCTAGATTGTCACCTATCAGGGATGTTGTAGTTGCAAGCTGCATTATAGTTCCTTCACTAAGCAGGATTACATCCAATACCCCTTCCAACTCAGTGATTCCTAGTGCATGTGTTCAGAGCAGGCAGAGCTATAGAGCTCCTTCCTCTGCCTTTTAATTATGTTGCTTTTCATCCACACCCATTTCCTGCCTTATTTGAATTACTTATGAGGATGCATCTCGCAAGGTCAAGTATCACATTTTGGCACCTTTTTCTGAGACAGCTTCCCAGTCTTCTGATTTTATGGAGATGGCAGGAATCACAAATCAGGAGAACATAAAAACTGCCAGTGTAAATGTATCTTTTTGCACCAGTTGCATCTGTTTCTTGTTGGGAGGATAGGAGGAATCAGTGATAAATTTTGGTCAGTGATAAGAGGAGAGGTGGTCATCTTCTTGAATTATTCTAGCTTTAAATCATGATTGGGGAGCACTTCTTTTGAACTAGGGCATTGCTAATTTTGACAGACAGAAGTCTTCACTTCAAAACTACATGTGCCCACATATATAACTTTATTTTTTTAATCTGTCTGCTCCAACACATACAGCTATGTTCATGCACAGCCATTGTTCTGTAATCAGATACCAGGCATTCATATCCATGTTCATTCACATGCTCCCCCCCCCTTTCTACTAAGGAAGCCACAGTGGACTGTAACAAAGATGCTTCTGCTTCTCCACTAGAAAGACAGAAGCAATAGTGGAAGCAAAGAAGATGAGAGAAGCTCCTAAACTGGACAATGGTTTATGAAATATTACTAGCAACAAGCGTTCTTAATTTATGTATTACATTTATATCCCACAGAAGTCAAGGCAGCACACAGCATTCCCCCTCTCTCCATTTTATCATCACAATAACTTTGTGAGATAGGTCAAGCTGAGAGTTAGTGACTAGCTCAAGGTCACTCAGTGGAAATTGGAACCCTGGTCTCTCAAGTCTTAGGCCACCTCTCTGACTACATCACACTGGCTCGGAATGAATAAAGTTTTTAGAGACTTAAATATAAATAGAGCCTACCGTTTTTAATCATCAAGCACTACATTTGATTTTATGCACATTATGAGAATACAGATGAACAAATATTAAAAAATGTCCTTTAGCAAATGGAATCTTAGAGCCTGGCCATAATAATGTTTTCTCAGAAGTTCTACTGATTCTACTAGAACTTACTTCAAAATAAATGTCCACAGAATCCATCTCATTCAAATTCACAATGCTGTTGCCATTAATGATTGTGGTATAAATCATACCCCCCATCACATTTTGAAAAATAAAAAGGCCTAATAGGTTTTTGTTTTTTGCTTTTAAAATAATACAATTACCTAAGAAATTGATGCTTCATGGGGGGAAATGAGTATTATTTCATTGATCCTTCTTAATGGTGAAGCAGTCACTTTCCATATATGCATAACACATAAACGAGAGGAGGGAAATTATCAAAGTGTCCATGTAATGCAGGTATCTTGTAATGGAACAAAAATTGTATTAAATGCCTTGTAATGAATTCTGACAACTGGCAAATCTAGTATATGCAAAATTCTATTGAAGCAAATATTTGTATTCATGGTATTTGGTTCTGTGTCATCAGTCTTGGTAGTGTTGTAATTTATAACTTCAAATACAGTTCATTGACACTTTCTCAGTGTTCCAGGAAGTAGCAGAATCTACTGGGCATTATATGTACCGGTATATGTGATGACAGAATCAGTTAGAGTATTAGTATTGTTTGGGTCATATAAAAGTATACTGATACTATTTGGGGTTTAAAAAAATTAAGCTTTCAGATACTGTAGTATAAAAAATGATTCACATATACAAATATCTCAGTGCATCCACAACCACATTTTCAACATCTTTGCTAGCCTAGGCAGCTGTGTAGACTGTGAGGACTGTCAGTAGACTGGTCTTGAGCATCTGTGACCACTTGTGACAAATCCCCTCAAATATTTTACCCATAAGTTTTAGAGGAGAAAATCACTTTGAAAGCAGGTTTCAGTTACTGGGACAATTTTAACCATCACACCAATACTCTTTTCTCCCCACATCTCTTGCCATTATTGCAACACTGATAGGTACCTACTGTGCATGCCATGCTGCTAAATCCAAAGAATGCCTAGCAATCAACTGGTCTTTATAATGTTATCAACATGGCCATTTAAAGAACCATGTGCCTTTTACCAATGACATTTGGAAGGAGGTAAAACAGTCCAGAAAGAATTGTAATAGAAAGAATTGCAACAGAATTGATTGCTAATCAATGTGTGGAGACAGAGTGAGAAGGAGACAGGGAAAGATACATGTTCAGTTGGCCCCTTGACAAAGTGCAGTGATTGCCATTTGTGAACAAAAGAGGGTGGGGAAGTGGTTAAGAATGAATTAATGTGGATGTGCACAGGAGGAACTATGACTATTGCCTGGACACAAAGCTGAGTGGAAGTTGTAGAACTTGAGAAAGCATGGTTCATTTATTCCGGGACATTTCAGTGTAGTATAGCATAGTACAGTATCAAAATAATTATTTTGGGATATACTGTACAACCAGAAACAGTATCCATGCCTCTCTTCAAGAGCTTTGGCTATTCTTCTATGGTTCTCCACGCCATATTGTTGTGAACAGGGATTTTCAACTCTAACAAATATGAAAGATCAGAAAAGAGAATGGCCTCTTAATTTTGATGAGAGTTTGTCTGTCTCAAATTAGACCTGATATAAATGAGATTACCTGGCAAAAGCAAGCCCACACTTCTCATTAAGTTTGTATACATACTTAAGGCACATATGTAAGAGGCTCATTTATAATTATATTTTGGGAATGATTCATTTTCTCGTATAGCTGTATTGGTTTATACTTTCTGGACGTCCCGTGATCATATTATAAAGTAGTTGTGTTTTATGTTATAAATCAAGTACTGCTAGGAGTTGTTTCTTTTTGTTTTCCAATGTATTTCTTACTAATAAAAAGATCAGTGTGGTGCAATTGTTTTGCAAACTTTTATTCTGCAAGTGTGGCCCAGAAAAAAAGTTTAAGAACTACTGGTGTTAAATATTGATTTCAAATTCAGGAAATGCTCAACTATATTATTTTACAATTACAATAAGATTGTAGTGCTAATTTTTATAGAGATGGTAACAATAAGTAATATCTGCTGGTCAAGTGATAAAAGCAACCATAGTGGCAGTAAAATAAGATAAAATCCTGAGCACGTTGGCAATAAGGTATTTATGAATACATTACACTGTAGCAATGGTGACAGTAACTCATTGAAGGTGTGAACGATAAACCCAAATATAAATTAACTTCAATACCTTGTCTAGGAATAGGAACTAGAGATGATATTCAGGGAATGGCTAAATATGTACATGAAAGGAGGTAAGAAATTTGCACTTAATTAAATGTCTGCATAGGATAATGGTTTGTTTGGATGATTTCTCAAATCTAAGCTTTGTGGGTGTGTTTTTGAAAAAACCTGGACCAATTTTGTGCGACAGACTTCTTTTCTGTCACACATCTAGGATGTTGAAGGAAACAGAAAAGCTTGCAGACATAGTCATATATTACAGACTTATGGTAAAGGTAAAGGACCCCTGACAGTTAAGTCAGGTCGCAGACGACTCTGGGGTTGTGGCGCTCATCTCGCTTTACTGGCCAAGGGAGCTGACGTACATCTTCCAGGTCATGTGGCCAGCATGACTAAGCCGCTTCTGGCGCAACGGAGCACCGAAACCAGACCAGCTGACAGAAATGCCATTTACCCTTCCGCCCGAGTGGTACCTATTTATCTACTTGCACTTTTTGGCGTGCTTTCGTCAAGCTGGCCACATGACCCAGAAAAACTGTCTGCAGACAAATGCCAGCTCCCTCGGCCTATAGAGCGAGATGAGCGCGCAACCCCAGAGTCGTCAGCGACTGGACCTAACAATCAGGGGTACCTTTACCTCCCTTGGTCAGATTGCTCTGTGCTAAAGAAATTGTGCCTGGTATTTTCCTATACGTTTGTAGTTGTAGGGTTGTCTTTAGAGTCAGCTGTAATGAGGAACTCAAGCAGGTAGGGGGGAGACTGATAATCATACTCTTGATGCACAAGATCATCCCCTTTCCTTTTAAAAATATGTCCACTCAGTCAGATGAATTGGATTGCTATGTTATGAAAAGTAATATTTTATTTCCAAATCTGGACATTTATTCTTCCCCCTTCCCTCAGATAAGTGAATATCTGTGAAACTTCAGTAGTGAATTTTTAAATGTCCTTGGGCACAATCCAATTAAGCAGATTTTAAGTTTGATTCTATTTGAGTCAGAATTAAACATGCTGTACTTTTGTCTGAATAGTACCTCTTATTTTTATTGTTCTCTTGTGGTTGTGTTCCTTTACAAAATAGCTCTTTTCCACTGTATTTTGAAGTAAGCTATGTCTTGGAGTTGAAATTTCTAGCTATTTTATTGTCCATCTTTGCTTCTGAAAGGCTTTGATTAGCTCTGAGTAAAAATGCACTGCTCAGTAATTTGGCCTTTTGTTATTAGTAGGGTGTGGTGAGTCAGAAGTTATATTTGTAGAATTCTCTATGCAAAAGAGTGTCTAATTATGTAAAGACCTATGCTCCTGTTTTCCCCCTTCATATGCATTACTGGTTAAATTCTAGTAATTGCCTAAAAAGAAACTACAGTATCTTTTAAGGCCAACAAACCATACATATTCATTGTCCTCAAGCACAGTTCTGTGTGTTTGCATGCTCTGGCATGTCAGCCTTTAAATGCTTTAAATTGCCTATCTATCCTGTGCAAATCGTGTCAGCTGGTTCTGATAGCGTCTCAATCCTATAAAATAATCTTCAGCTTATCAGAAAATAGTGTGGTATTCAAAATAGCATGACATTTCTCCTCTTCCCTCATGCTCACCCCAAATATGCTCGGGGGGGGGGGGAATCCCCAGAACAGATTTAGGGGGCACAGAGGGAGGAGAGGGGGAGATGATTTTGTCTTTGCACAGCAGAACAATATTCTTAGCCCTATATTGAATACAGCACATACTAACTAGACCACATTGAAGAACCTTTTTGGCTCCATGGACTAGATCTGGGTGGTCCAGCCTCTCAGACCAAGTGAAAATGCAAGACTACTTCAGTACAGAACCTGTGGGCCACACACCAAATTAAATTTCCATATCGTAAATTAAAGTGTTCACAATATAGTTCATATTATTTAATATACCAAATTAATAGATTTAATGTATTTATTTATTAAACAAAATTTAATGTACAAATTATTTTAGAAGGCTATGCACTGCCTCCCTTCCCTCCCCTCCTCACAGGACCACTGGTGCCACCACAGAACATGCGAGCATTATGGGAAGGCTGGGAGGAAGGAGCAGAAGGAGTACCAACCGCTGCCACTGCTGTTAACTTCACTCATACACACACACCCCACCCCACAAGAATGCTATGGGACAGTGCAGCCTGCAGCCCATCCTCTTCCCTCATCCACCCACCTGTGGCCCTCCAAATGCTTCTGACCTCAACCTCCCATCATCTACAATAAGCACAGACAATAGGTAGGGATGGCAGGCCAACAACATTTGGAGGACCATAGATTCCCCATCCTGGTCGTAAAGGTTACCTATTGAACTTGTGTGCAGTTACTCAAGAGTAAGTCCTATTTATTCCAATGGATCTTACTCCAGAGTAAGCTGAGATTGCATCCCACGTGCCCTTAACAAAAGCTTCATCCATCTACAGTATTAAAAGCGGGGACAGGAATGGATACTTGGGCCACCTTAACAATGACCTGCTGCTAAATGTTCCTGTGATGCATAGAAGAGGAGAATTAATTGTCTGTCATTAAATACTTCAGTATGTGTAGCTTTGTGCTTTATTCAAGGCAAGAGGAATGTCCTTTTTCACTTACCGTAGTGTTCTTTATGCATGCTGAGAGATCAGCTGTATGAAAACATTTCCCATTGTGTCTGCTTGTTAACTGAAACTAGTTATTTTCCTCTCAGAATATACAGAACAGTGATTAAAAATCCCTGATACTGCTTTTCCAGAAGATGGAGATCAGTTCATTCAGTGGTTCTTAATGTAGGACATGCAATAAAATAAAAAATTGTTGTCTTTATCATGCTCCTTTAGAACAGAGATAAGTTAATTTCAGAAATGTTTGGCTCTTGGAAATATTTTTTCCTACAATTAGCTATTGTTTGGATTTCAGGTTGGTGGGATTTAAAAAATCTGATTCTTCTTAGAATTATCTCCTGTGAATAATGTTTACTACCCAAGGCACAGTTACATGGAATGTACTTCTGCTATATAGAAAATGATTTGAAATCAAGCTTGCAAAATGTAATTCATACAGTATGAAAGGCTTTTTGTTTTGTTTTTTGTTTTAGTTTCCTTTAATCTTCCTTGATTTGACTTAGAATTGCTAATGAAGTCGGATTCCTGTGTTTGATGTCAGCTCTGGTTTGCTGAAATCATAGTCAAGGTGTAATTCAAAGGACAAGTAGCAGGTTTTAACCTAGAAAATCACCTTTAGGCCAACATAGGGACAACTGCAAGCTGTTGGGTGGCTAAGCAGATATGGAGAATTGTCAGGCAGTAGCTCAGTCTTTCCTCTACCACTCATTGCTGTGCCAGTCAAACTTAACAAAGTATTATATGATTTTGGTGCTACAAGAAAATATTGTTGTGTTGTGTGGACACATGTCTTTGTCTAGCACAAACTTTTTGGAGTTAGCAAGCTGATTGACTGCAGCTTTAGAAGGCTTGGTTAAAAATCAGGGACCTTGGAGGGGTAATTCTTCATTTGGCAGTAGCAGTCATCTATGGACCCATGTCCTGTTGCCCTCAGCAACCGGGGATTTCCTTGTATGGTAGTGCCTTGATTGTGACATCATCCTGTTCCTACATTGACCTCCTGGAGCTGAAACTGAGAGCCCACACATCTATGTTGCAAAACTTACTTCTGTATCCAAGCATCTTGGCATTTGAAGAATTGTAATGGAATACTAGTGGTCTGGACTCACTGCCCCCCTTTTTGTGACTCAGACACTAAGACTTGTGGTCCAGGTTGTAGGGTCATATATATTCAATATAGGTTGCCTTCCCCATCATGCGAGGGAAACTAGTAGGTCTGAGGATTGTAGGGAGCACCGGATCCCATATTATGATAGTCAGAAAGATAGTGCACATGAATGGCTAGTTGGGTACACATGAAAATGCATACAGGAACTGACAGTTTACTTAGCCTCAACGTGCATTTGATGAACTTACCACTTAATGGGAAGTGTCTGATGCATATATTTTCAAAATGCCAGTTCTGCAGGAACATTGGAGGCAGAAGTTGTTGGAAGTGACTGCTAGATAAGTTTAGCAGTTGGAGCAGGGTGACAGTGAGTGTGCATGCACACGAAAGCTCATACCAAGAACAAACTTAGTTGGTCTCTAAGGTGCTACTGGAAGGATTTTTTTTTTTTTTTTTACTATGGCAGACCAACACGGCTACCTACCTGCAGCTAGTGAGTACTAGGTTTGTGACTGTGTCTATCCATTTGTAAATTGAAAAGAACTACACTCTGAAACCTACTTGATGGTGTCCTGTTCACATGCCTGTTGCTTTCTAAGGATATGTACTCTGCCAGGCCTGGAACTGATTGGTTGGGATCCTTATGATGAGATTCAGGTGTTTATATAACCTTTACAGATCTTTTCACACATATGTTAAACGTCCTTCCATTGCTTGGACATTGGCAATGCTAATACACATGCTGCTCATGAAGATACAGAGACCGGCAGACAGCATTTGGTCTCCCAGGCCTGAGGTTCCCCACCCCTGCATTATGGTCTTCAGGGTGTGCAAGTACTTTGAATGGTCTTGGTCTGAGGAGTCCAATGATTGACTTAGATGTGGAAATATATTATTGATTACCCACTTAAGTATAACATATAAGTTTTAAAACCAACCAACCACAAACCACTGTGTAAGCCAGTAAACCAGTCTCTGACCATGGCATGGCTGCTTGTTTCTCCAGCTTGTAAGCACTACAAGTACTGAAGCAAGTTGGTGTTTATAGTGGAATTAGGATCACAACTTCTGTAGGAAGTGCATGCAAACTGTTGCATAATTTTATAACTTCACATGAGTTTGAAAACACTCAGCTTTCTTTCATTTATATTTGCAGGGTTGTTCTTTACTGTGTGTCTGATTAATCATCTTGATTTTATACCATTTTGTGTGTGTGTGTGTGTGTGTGTGTGTGTGTGTGTAAAATGTTGCATTAATACTTCAGCCAAAAGGAGACAGTTCAACATGCCAATCCTTTTTAAACTCTTGAAAATGATTAAGAAATTAATCCAGTACCTTGGTGTTAAGTATTCAAATGGCTGTGCATCATTTGTGTGTGTTCTGTTATCAGTACAAATTATACAGCAATGACTTCTCTCAACAGATCTGAAAAGAGAAGCCAGTATCTGTCACATGTTGAAGCACCCTCATATTGTTGAACTTTTGGAGACCTACAGTTCCGATGGAATGCTATATATGGTTTTTGAATTGTAAGTTTTACATTTATATATTACATACACACTCTTCATATGTTTTCTCACATGGTCAAGCATGCACTTAAAGCCAGCCAAAATGGGCTAACACGTTAGATGGGTAGTTTAGGTGGGTAGTTAACCTTCTTTCATAATTTTTAAATTGGATTCAAATAGTTGCAAACAGTTCCTTCCAAGCTACTTGTGCTATATATAATAAAACAGTATCATGAATTAATATACTGAACTATAATTATAATACACACATTCTAACAAAGCAAAACCTTAATGTTTACTACATAAGAAAGGTCCAGCCAAATTTGTGCAAGTCTTGTGGATGTTAACACAAGAAAACTAAGCACATGATAAACTCCTTTCTAAATTAGTAGGACATAAATGTGCTTGTCTTAGTTGGATCTTTCTGAGGGGATGAGATCACAAATGTTGGTTTGTTTGCTTGCTTTATTAAATTTGTATACCTCCCTATACCCCCATAGATCTCTGGGTGTTTCACAACGTAAAATTCTAATATGTTGTGTGCTGTGTTGCTTATATGCACATGCTTTTCTGCTCTTCTCTCCTTCTGTATCCTTTAATGCTTGTAGAAGTATCACCTGAGAGAACCTTAGAAGCTATGCATGATGCAATATTGAAGCATCTAGTTCTCACTGTAGCCAGCATGCTTGGAAATGGTTATCACTCACATAGTATTTGGATTCCAGACAATATATTTATTTTGTTGTTCAGTCGTGTCTGACTCTTTGTGACCCCATGGACCAGAGCATGCCAGGCACCCCTATCTTTCATTGCCTCCCGCATTTATTTATTTAGGGTTATATATTAATATATCATTATTTATTTAAAAGACTCTTGCAGATAGTAGCATTTCTTTACTTTAATGCAGACTGGGCATTGCACAGTTACTTCCCTTAACATTTTTTTTAATTTAATGGATTGTCATCATATACCAGGCAATGATTTACTGTGTAATGTTAAATGCTATTAAAGCATGAATTTTTTAATCCAGTGATTATACTTACAGTTCCACTAGCAGTTGCTTACTTTTCCTTACCCTGATCAAACATCTATGAGGAAGGGGAACGGAAAGGGAAATATTAAAATCTTATTACGGTGTCTGGTCCTTGGACACATTGTAAAAGTGCACTTTCTTATTTTTGTGAAACACTAAGAATTCTCATGTGGCTGTTAACTAAATGACACATCATTTAGTTAGGAGTTTGTCTCCATCTACTGGCAATAAATTTATTACATCACCATGTTCCAAACTGATAGTGTAAATTTTTTGTTTGGTATGTGAAGTATAGTAGCATGCAGTGTTTGAGATTTCAAGATAAAACTGTCTTTTTTAAAAGTAAATTGTCATTCCAGAGACAATTATCACAACAGCAAATTTTCTAAAAAATAAATAAATAAATCATATTATGAATTTCCACATTTGGCAGAAAAAGAGTGTAGGAAATGAGATGTTACCTAACCACCTTTTGCTTACCACTGCTTCTTCACCCTACTTCTTCCCTTCTTCCCTGGTTACAGACTTGGTTTGTTGCATACACAGGTTTGGAATCCCAGCTGGTAAGGGAGAGTTGCAGTGGAAAAGTGACAAGTTCGAAATGGGTTAAGCACCCTTCTTCCTCTGAGCACTTTACTGCTTCTTTAGATTGTCTCCTCCTGACACTGCTTTGTTTAAAGAAGCAGTGGCAATCACAAATTGGCTTGGTAATAATGTCTTATTTTTGGCGCAGTATACAGAGCATACAGGAGTATACATGTAAAAATGGTTCATGTGGATTCTTTACATATTTTAGTTAACTTTGTTTCCAACTGTACCCATAAGCATCTAGAAATACTGATAGCTGTTCATGTTTGAGACCATTCTTCACAACTCTATTACGTTTTGAGCTACACTAAGCTTGCAATAAGAAAGATGGTTAAGACTTCAAATATTGTTGGTCATTTTAAAAAGAAATTGTGTCTTAGATTTTGGTTAGTGTGATGTGTGAGATTTTTTAGAATACTTTTGAAAGTATAAAATTGGAGCATTATCATTATTACATTTCTACTTCCTGTTCTACAATCACATTTTTCTTACTTTTTTAACCTGCAGTATGGATGGTGCAGACCTCTGCTTTGAAATTGTAAAGAGAGCAGATGCTGGCTTTGTGTACAGTGAAGCTGTAGCCAGGTATGTATTCTTATTTTAATTAAATTGTTGGGGAGAATGGAGGGGGGCATAAATGACTAATATTAGATGCTTAAATATCCAACATTGTGTGTGTGTGTGTGTGCGCGCGCGCGCGCGCGTACACACACACACACACACAAATACTGCACATATAGTGTATGTTTTTATAAGCAACTTCATGCATGTTAAAGTATGAAAGTGGACTAAAATGCATTTGTGTTAAAAATCCAAAGGGTGGTTGGTATGATTTCAAACTTCTGGTGGGATTAATTTACATTGTTGCTAGTCAGTGTGGAACAAAATGTTTTTGTACCAGTGCTGTCTCAGCAGTTTATACTGCTCAGCTATCTCACGCTGCTGCTGGCAATATGTTGTCAATCATACTTCTTTTTAAATTAAAAATAGTAAAAGAATAAAAGGCCCCGGTCCAGCCAAAATTCAGCAAATGTAAATTAAGAACATAAGAACCCTGCTAGATTAGGCCAGTGGTCTGCCTGCTTCAGCATCCTGTTTCCAATAGTGACTAGTCAGATGTTTTTAGGAAGCTGGCATAGTCCTGCCTGTCTGCCCTGTGACAACTGGTATTTAGAGGAACACTGCATTAAACTAAAGAGTGGGTGGAATGGTGCCACAGAGCTGCCCCTTTGACAGCAGTGTTGCTGCTGCTTCCCGAGACTGGCCAGGGTCAGGGTGGTGTAAAAGTCAGGGCTGTGCAGTTCACTGGTAAGAGCACCAGATTGGCTGTGCTGGTGTGCCCATGCAGACCCAGCCTCACCTCTGAACCATCCTGTTAATCAGCAGTGGCACTGGTGACTGGTGTCACCATATCAGCTGCTCTCATAAGCTGATGTTGAAAGATCCCCATGAATTTGCTCTCCCCTCTTAAAATCATGTAAACCAGTACCCAGAAAACATACTGCCTGCATTTGCGTTAGTCTCACGGCAGCTCATCCTTGTAACACTAAACCATGGCTTTAGCATTACATGTGAGGCAGATAATTCTATAACTGTGTATTGAATGAAGAAGTTGTATTGCTTAACTCTTCTGGTTGAGCCAGCTGAATGAAATCCCACTAACACCGTATTCCAAATTTCTGAACTACCTCTGTGTGTGCGTGTGCTTTAGAAAGCAACACAAAACGTCGTGAGTTTTTTCTCTCACTCTTTTTACACATTTGTAGGTTATAGGTAGAAGTTCAGTGTTCAGTGGCTATATTTCCCAGAATTATTTACCCTTTATAAAGTTTAATTACCTAGCATTTCAAGAGTTGAGGATGTCTGACATTGGGAATATTTTCAAGCTAAAAAGTATATGAGTAAGGATTAATAGATGATAGATCATAAAATGTTGCAGAGAGCTTTCAAGGGCACAGAGTTTATGGCAATTAAAGGGAGAGGCAGGGAAAGTAGTTTAATATACTCAAGGATGAAATCTAGTGTGTCTGAAAAATGGTTTGGGTGCATTTGATTGTATAGCAAAGGGTGGCAATGAGTTTAATGGGGGGAGTGAATAAAATGAATGTACAAAATGGGGTGCAATGATCTTAGGAGAAATATAGTTTTCTCATGATTGTAGATTTTGTGGAAGATTCTTAGAACAGGTTTGAGGAGAATATAATGGGTGGTTTTTATTTGGTGCTTTTCTGTTCTACCTGCCTAGTGAAGCAAGGTAAACTAAAAGCATGGATGTTATTTTTCAGGTTGGTTAGAGTAGGAGTTTTCTTGAGGAGCTTGTTGCTTTAAAATTGGCATTATGGTGTAAGCTTGATGTGTAGGTAACTAAGGAATACTTAAGTGTAAGAGGATTTTAGTTATTTTTAATATAGCTCCAATACAATCCATACATTAATATATTTCCTTTAAGGGCAAAACCCTCTCAAGGTGGCTTACAATTAAAGTATAATATGCTACAAATCTAACATTAAAACTGTTAATAGAAGCCAGCAAATAAGACAGTGAACTTCCAGTCCAAATACTAAAATGCAAAATATAGCATTCAACAAGATTGTAAACAGGAGAATAAAAGCAGCTCAAGAAAAATCCAACAAAAGCAAGTTGGCTTTTTGTGCTTTCCCAAGTATCTGAAGGAATGGTGTTTGCTGAAGTGTAGTTGGTAATGCATTCCAGAGACATGGGACCACTACAGATAAGGTCCTGTCCATGTTGGAGGCAGGCACATGCAATGAGCCTCCACTGTCAGCCTTAAAGTATGTTCTTCCCTTAAAGTAAGTTCTTCCCTGAAAATGGGAAAATGCATACCACCAAAGTTTGCTTTGAAGAGTTATTCCACTTTGTATTGCTTACCTGCATGTAAATTATTTCAGGAATCAAAGCAATATCTGTTTTATGATGCAGTGTAAAGCAAACGTGGACGTTGCACTGAAATCGCTTGGTTCCAGCAGCTGCTGCAGCGCTACTAAGTAATTGTTCTGGGCATATGACCCATATAGTCAGATGGGGTCCACATTCATCAGTTGAAGCTGTTAATGGTGCTGCTGCTATGTTTTTCTGTGAGGACAAAGTTTAAGTGGGTCAGTTTAGATGTAGCAACAAAATGAAAGATCAGCTTTCCCTCAAGCTGATCCCTCAAATAGAGGAAAGTTCTTCCACAAGATGTGCATTTTGGCTCTTTTGGAGTTCTGTAGGCAGGCTGAGACACTTGTTAGTTCAGTTGCTGTCTTATGTTCCATAATTGCCACTGTGTTCTGTTGATTTTTATGTTGTGCGGGTTTTTTGTTGTTGGCTTTAACTGGATTGCTTTTAATTTGTTTCTGTTTTGCTTTAAATGGTCTTTAAACCCTTGTTGGGTGAAAGGTATACAAGTTTAGTAAATAATAAGCAAACTGAAAACTAGGATGTATTCTTACACATGGAATAAATTTTGCGTCTTTTATTCACTATAACTTTTTCAGCTCTGTTTTGAATAAAATGTAGCAGCTTCGTAGCAGCTTCATAAAAGGTAGCTTTTCAGAAGTATAACATATACTTCTGCAAATCTTTCAAAATCCAGATTTTTCACACCATTCTGTATGTAGTGAACCTTATTTTGGCATTAGTTTAATACAGAGTAGAAGAGTGCCATCCACTGGGCAAAGTAAATTGCAGCATGGGGAAAATAACATAGTGATGCATTTAAATACAATTGTTGTTTCAGAGCATAGGTTAGTACTAGTCCCTAGGGGAAATGTTATTAAACATTTATATGCCACCTTTCACACATACAGCCTCCCAAAGTAGTTTACCAAAAAAAAAAATGAAAATGATACACTATCAATTAAAATGTATACAATTCATTAGATTAGCATTTAAAAGCCAGATAAATCCAACAGACAAAACTAGGAGAGTTGGAAGATTAATATTATGATAATTATCAACAGCATAGCTTCATCACTGTGTATGATGTTTTGCAAAATAACATAATACAGTTTTCTGCCTCAAGGAGCTTACAGCTTACTTAATAAACAATTTTGAGGTGAATGGTAGAGTGCACATTGGAAATTTTAGTATTGAAGCAGACAAAAGGCAAAATCAATGTTAGGAATTTCTAAAAGATAAACCTTTTGTTTCTTCATTTATAACATTTCTATTCCATCCTTCAGTTCAAGATTTCCAGTGCAAGGAACTCCCATTTGAACACTGTAATTTTGCTCTGTGTCCAAAACTGCTTTACTTGTAATGACAGAGAACAGTTTTCTCATGTGGTGCATAACTAACAGGGAATTAATTTCCATAAGATGTAGTGATGACCACTAGTTGAGTTGATTTTAATAAAGAACTGGACAATGTTATGGAAAATAAGTATATTAGTTAAAAATAAGGTGTGAGCCTGGAAGCAGGTGTCTCACTAAACCATAGCTCAATGTGAAGTCCAAATGCAGCTAATATTTGCATGTTGCATACATCATATGCTAGTGCTTGATCCAATCTAGCAATAGTAGATACTGCATGCACAAAGGGCTGCTATGGAGAGAAACTAGGAAATAAACCACTGGATTTAGATATTTTGTGCACTAATCCATAAGTCCAAGAGGGCAGCAGAAGTCTATAAATCATCTCTGTGGTTGGTTACAGGATGACACCTGGCAAGACACCTTTTTTCTCTCCATCTCCTTGTCAATTGATAATCCATTTGGCTGAGAGAGGGAGGTTGTCTGCTCTTTCTAGGGACTAATGGTGAAATTTTAGGTTTACTCAAATGTAACACTGTATCCAACAGAGCTTATTCCTAGCAAAGTGTATATAAGATTGCAGCCTTGGACCTTAAAATGGTCTCAAAAGCAACATGAGCACAATTCCTATGCTATATTTGTAAGGCTATAATAATTTTATTTATATTTTGATTTTGCAGTCATTACATGAGACAGATACTGGAAGCACTACGCTATTGTCATGATAATAACATAATTCACAGAGATGTGAAGGTAAGTCATATTAACATCACAAAAATATTTACCCTTTACTGTGTTAACAGTAAAGTGTGGCATTTATATTATCTGGCTTTTTCTTTGTTGCCATGTAGTTTGACCCATTCTTGGAAGGTAAGGCAAAGCGCCTGTTTGCAACTGGGACTTCCAGAATCATTGGTACAACTGCCAAAATACTGAAAATTGTAACATTAGCAAATCGTTTATGCATTCACACGCGCACACACCACACTTCTTTTCTCTTTACATTTTTTGGCCTTGAATTTATGATCCTTTAAAATACGTTGCTGCTGTATTTATCTCCGCAGCCACATTCTTTAAAATAGAAGCTAGAACATAAGGCTACAAGAAATGCATATGTTCCACAGGCTATGTATTAAATTCATTTGTTTCCATAGCATCTATTTATTGTTCCAGTTGAGTGCAGGTTCAATGCACAGGGGAGTCCTTGATGATATGTATTATTAATGTTTCATAAAACATAGGGCTTGATCCAGTTGAGTAACTTGCATGGCACAAAGAGGGAGGGCTTAGTGAAAATGTAGAAGGTATGCATAGATCTCCCATGCTCTGTAATGCTCCTGTGCACCTACAAATGTGAGTATTGCTGTGGTAGGGAATGATGAAAACAGAGCTCTATTAGTGTTGTAAGACTCAATGGGCTTGTTTGCAAGTAATGCTAAAACCATGCTTTAATACCACATGTTGTATGCGCTAGAACGAACCCATGCAAAGCCTCCAGTTCTCACACTCCTCCCTCTTCGCCTCCAACTTGACTGGGACCAGTGGTGGAGGAAGGAGGTGCGGTTCACCCCAGGTGTCATCACTGAAGGGGGTGACAAAATGAGTTTGTGGTTTTTTTAATAAAAAAAATGGGGCTCATGAAACTTTTTAGGAGTGACGTGGTGGCTTAGGCGCCTGCAGGTTCCGCACTGCCTGAAATGGCAGCATGGGACTTGTGACTGCCTCAGCTGCCTTACAGCTGAGGGGGAGGCGGCGGAGAGGCTCCAAGTGTAGGAGAGGCTCGCCCTGCCCCCACGGGATGATCATCCCACCCCCATGGGCATGGATCGCCCTGCACCAGGCTCCCCAGCGGCTAGCTAGACCTCTGACTAGGACAAGGAGTTCTGCAGTGTTTAGATAATTTTGCACAAAACTTGGTTTATTAAATTAGAACCAGAGAGCATGATTAAAAACAAACTCTAGTCTGTTTCAGTACAAGTCATGTTTTTTGAAGCTGGCTTTTTAACTTGCCCGTTTGTTTAAAATCTTTGGCAACAGAGAGCTAGAATTAGTGGATAGTTAAACTAAATGCTAGGGACACAGGTGGCGCTGTGGTCTAAACCACTGGGCCTAGGGCTTGCCAATCAGAAGATCTTGGTTCAAATCCCCACGATGGGGTGAGCTCTCATTGTTTGGTCACAGCTCCTGCCAACCTAGCAGTTCGAAAGCACGTCAAGTGCAAGTAGATAAATAGGTACCGCTCCAGTGGGAAAGTAAATGGCATTTCCGTGCACTGCTCTGGTTCGTCAGAAGCGGCTTAGTCATGCTGGCCACATGACCCGGAAGCTGTCTGTGGACAAATGCCAGCTCCATCGGCCTATAGAGTGAGATGAGCGCCGCCCCAGAGTTCTCTGCAACTGGACCTAATGGTCAAGGGTACCTTTACCTTACACTAAATGCTATCCAAGTTCCTGGCCATTCAGGAGAGGGCAGGTGTGCGCAGGGGTGGCGCATGTGAGTGCTCAAAGCTCCATGCAGCACATGTATGTAATGCAAAACCATGGTTTAACATCACATGCAACCTGGACCCATGCGTGGGTGCTGTGCCCACATTTGAGTGGATTAGTCCCTAAATATTATTCATTATTTGTTTTATTTCTAATGATATTTCTGCCTTTCTACCATCTCTGGTGCCAGTGATGATGTTCCTATTAAAGTATTACAGGTACAAACCTCCTTTTCACTTAGTTTTCAATATTTTTGCAGCAAGTGTGATATGTTTAGTACTTGAGGTTGAATTGCTCTGTAGACTGTACAAACTTTATTTAATGACTAATAAATGCTAATAAAAGGTTTACAGAAATCTCATTCTTTGCTAGGTTTACGGAAATTTCATTCTTTGCTGAATATTTATTACATTTAGAGCAGGTATGAGGAACTTTTAGCACACCAGATTGCTAAACTAAAATTTCCATCAGCCCCAGCAAGCAGAAATGCTGGAAGTTGTGGTTCAGCAACTTCTGGAGGGCCAGTGGTTCTCTGCACCTGATTTAGAAGCCGCACTTTCATGCATGTCCAATCCCTGCTCAAACATCTCTAAACTCCACTAGCAGTGTATGAAGAAAGATTCTGGGGGATTCTGCCTTAAGAGTTTTGCTCACAGAGAAGGGGAACTTTTTGACTAATGTGTAGACAGCAGCAGTGAAGTGCTGCTGAAGATACCGTATTTTCCGGCGTATAAGACGACTGGGCATATAAGACGACCCCCGACTTTTCCAGTTAAAATATAGAGTCTGAGATATACTCGGCCACAGATTCTCCACCTGGCGTATAAGACAATCCCCGACTTTTGAGAAGATTTTCCTGGATTAAAAAGTAGTCTTATACGCCAGAATATACAGTAGTTGTTTATGTAGTCATTTTGCTAGGGAAGGGGATACATCAGCTCTAAGACTGAAAGGAGAGAGCTGATTGTAAAAGCTATGCCTCTTAATAAACCTTATCTGTGCAGCAACTTGGTCTTGCTCTTTATCCAGACAAAAACGCTATAATCTACACAGTAATAAAGGGGTATAGAATTACTTTCTGCTTGTTTTGATTTAGGGATATGATATAAGGATGGGGGAAATTCAGTAAACTGTTCATTAGACTACTGAGGAGGCAAGAAAATAAAGGTTGTGAGGCCAGAAAGCCTTAGAAGTACTGGCTTGTACAATAATCGAAGGATAATTGTTTTAGCTTGTTAAGTCCTCTTTTGTTTACTCTACCCTCTTTTAATGTAAAGTACATGTCATATGCTCTTTCAAAAAACTAAGTAGTCAAACTTTAATAGAATTCATCTCTTGATTCACACAAAATCACACCCTTGTCTTCCATGTTAGTTAATTTTAAATAAATGCTATGGGTGGTATTCAACTAAGTCCTACTCAGAGTAGACCCATTGATATCAGTAGACAGTATTCAATGCTAGTTCTAATCATAGACAGCTACATATTCCTGCATTGCAGGGGGTTGGACTTGATGATCCTCAGGGTCCCTTCCAACTCTATGATTCTATGAGTTCTATGAGTCTATAGTTCCAGTGAAGTTAATGGATATGACTGTTGTTGTTCAGTCGTTCAGTCGTGTCCGACTCTTCGTGACCCCATGGACCAGAGCACGCCTATCCTTCACTGCCTCTCGCAGTTTGGCCAAACTCATGTTAGTAGCTTCGAGAACACTGTCCAACCATCTCATCCTCTGTCGTCTCTATCTTGTGGAATTACAGATTTCTGCTTGCTTGTGTTCACTAATGCCATAAGCTAGGTGTCGCTGTTTCATTCCTTTGAATACATTTGATCAGGGGTCGGCAAACTTACCAGGCCTTGGGCCAGTTCCTCCAGCGCCGATCGCGTGGAGGGCGAGGGAGCACGCACCCATACACGTGCGCACACTATTTCCGGCGCACTTCCGGGTCGGCGGAGCACCAGAAATAGCTTATGCGCATGGGCCTCCTCAGACCCAGATGTGCACCAGAAATTACGCTTGCGCATCTGCACAAGCTATTTCCGGTGCTCCGCCAACCTGGAAGTGGGCAGGTGGCGGGGGTCACCGTGGGCCGGATAATTGAGTTCCTCGGGCTGTATCTGGCCCGCGGGCCTTATTTTGGAAACGTCTGCATTTAATCTTCAGCTGTGTTAAGACATAGAGTAAGTCCTTATCAAAGAAACCCAGTCTTGTTTCACAGTTATAAGGAATTAAACACAGAACTCCGGCGAGTCAGCTTTAATTGGGACATAATGAAAATGTGATGAATCCATGTCTGTAGTGTCCTTTCAATTCCTGGTGTTGCTGTACTAAAACAGAAAATTCTACATGTGGTTGCATTACATAACATTTATTTATGTATTTATAACATTTATATAATGCATTTTGTCAGTGTGCATATATTCAGTTTTTGAACAGTAACTGTTTAAAAATTATTAAAGCTATCAACTAGAAAATTTTAAAAAAAATCATGAATGGTTCAGATGATAGTGGATTATATTTTATTTGTTAAATTTTTATCCCACCCCTCCTCTTAAAAGGGCCCAGGGTGGCAAACAAGTGATAAAACAATAAAAATCTTGAAAACAATTGCAATACCATTATACTGTATAATAATGTAATGTAATACATAATAATAATAATAATAATGTACAGAATCTTTTATGATGCTTAGGAATTAGATTTGGTCACTATTAACTGGTATTTGTTAGCTTAGCTTTAGTTAGTGTCATGTAGATCTTCCTTAAGATTTGACTTTGGTAACCACTTATATGATTTTGTAATAGCTAGACTTTTAAATGTCTGGGTAGGATTTTGGAGATGGAAAATTATGCAATAATTCTTATATGCATGTATTCTTCAGTCTTTAGAATAAATGTTATTTTCTCTTTCCATGATTTCTACAATACTAAGTACAACAAACTTTTTTTAATGTGTTGAGGAAGGTGCAGAAGTCACAGGGTGCCTCTAACCGCTAAACAAAAATAGTTGCTGTGTGATACAAGTGAGGTTAACAACATGTGAGTCAAGATAGGTTAAATCAGTGGCCAGAATTCAAAGAACTCTTCAACTAACTCCTTGCATTGAAGGGAGTTTTGAGCTTGCTCCAACTGCATTGGAGAGTATCTGATGAAAATCTTCTATATTTAGCAGTGTTTTGCTACGCATCAAATAAAAATGAAAATATTGTATGGTGCTGCCTATAGATGGTTTCTGTAATCTGTTAAAAATGCTTTGGTGTTTTCCACAGTAAGATTTAATTGTAAATTATATTTATTTCCCCCCTGTATTTTGTATATGTGTTTGCAAGTTGAATAGCAGCATTAGTATTGATATACTAGCAGAAATTGAGAGTAGAGGTCTGTTCTGTTGTTATTTTTAGTAGAGTGAGAATTTCCATGGCTGCATTTTGATTGAGCACTGTTAATTAATTGCATTGATATATTGGGCATTATACAGTATGTGGCTTTTCTCAGCACTAATTTTAAACCTTTTAGAGGCAATGTAGTAAGTAAAATAGTAGGTATATCTTTAGCTTTGGTTCTTACTCAGAGCCAAAGAAATAACATTAGCAAAGGCATGGTATAGAATGGAAACACTTAGCATCCTGCATGTATGTTGATGTTTAGAACTGGAACTTTGAGGCTTATAGGCACAAAGTCACTAAACGGTATCTCTGATTGCTACAGATAAAGCAACTTCTGAATTATGGCAAGCTAGGGCTAGGCAAACCTATTTTGCTTAACTTATGCAAGATTACAGGTAGGTAGCCATGTTGGTCTGCCATAGTCAAAACAAAATAAAATAAAAAATTCCTTCCAGTAGCACCTTAGAGACCAACTAAGTTTGTTCTTGGTATGAGCTTTTGTGTGCATGCACACTTCTTCAGCAAGATTAAACATCTTCTACCCCACTTCCTGGATAACAGCTTTGTCTCAAGTTCACTTAGTCCTTTTTGACTGAAAGATTGTGGCTACCCAGTGCTGTACCTCCATGGTGACATGGCCAGGGTTCTTCATTGTATAATTTTGCCAGCAATGGATCCAGTTATGGGCTGAGACCCCAACACAAGTTGTGATGTTGGAGCCACCATTTCACCTATTTACGGCCATCCTCTAGACATATTATACTGCATAGAAGCCTGCTAGGAAGTGAACTTTGCAATGCATGTTACAAGCTGATCAATAAAAACATTACTGTATCCATAATACATGCAACAATTGTTTAAATTATTGTGGCTCAGGAAATTTTGGTTGCTAACTTAGACAAATGCAGAAGGGAGCAGTCAGCTGCTGATAGTGTTATTCAGTTGGGATCAGAGGAACCAGATACAGTATCTGACCCTTTTCTATTCAGGAACACCACAATGAGATTTTAACCACTTGCAGGGGCTTAGAATGCCCAAACCCATTCAAAAGGCACTACAATTTTTCTCATTTTATTTTAATCTTATTTTATTTTATTTTATTTTATTTTATTTTAT
This sequence comes from Lacerta agilis, assembly GCF_009819535.1. NCBI lineage: Eukaryota > Metazoa > Chordata > Lepidosauria > Squamata > Lacertidae > Lacerta > Lacerta agilis. The sequence continues at coordinate 55,905,353 of NC_046315.1, forward strand.
TTTAACACAGAGATGTGTTTTAGGGTTCTACTATATGTGAGGTATGTGTAATGTAGGACCTACCAGCTAGAAGACAAAAATTAAGTGTGGGATGTCTGCATATTTCATTAGGGAATATTTCTTCTTTAAGGTACCGGTAATCAAAATGCAAAGACTGACAGTGCTTGAGTTTCAGCAAATGCAGCCTTTTCATTCTTGCATGGCAACCTGCACATGCCACTGCCCCTTTTAAACATAGCTGTGAAAGGATCCTCAGCCATCTCCTGCTTGGTACCCACACTTGGCAATACAGAGTGCTTTCTAATCATTTCTAATTCAGTAGCGTCGGCAACAGGTTAGTAGCCATAATCAGGAGAGTGCAATATAGAATTTTTACCCGCTCTGTTTCAATTTCATTGTTAAGGATTCATGGTTAACAATTCATTGTACGTTTTCTTAGTTACATGTGCAGTGTAATTCTAAGCATATTTACTCTGCTAGATTCTTATCATTTTTTTCCTGCTTTATGTGGTAATTTTTATTTTATATGTGCTTTATGTTAAAATGAAAAGAAATGAGTGAGCACACTAACTTGTTTTGTAATATTTGAGATGCTTGTCTACATGTATACGGTATATAGATATAATAGTTTGGAATCTATTGACACATAGTTTTAATTAATGTAAGTCTATAGTATGCAGTACAATTATAAAATGTTATTGATAATTAATGCTAACAAACATCATTACATACACAAGAGTCTTGTGGGGAGTTTACTTTCTGTTTCTAATATACTTTACATGCACACCCTTTCAAAAGTCTACTGCATCCACAGCTATTACTACTTTTTCATCTCAGAAATCTTACTCTTAAATTTAAAAGTCTTAGCTATTACAAAATTATATATGTGGTTACCAAAGCGAATTTTTAAGGAAGTTCTGCATGAGAGTAACTAAAACTAAGATCATGTAAAAATGTTATCTGTGTTGACAGGATTTGTTAACTTTAAGCTGCAATCCTATTCACTCACTGAACTCAAATGGAAGTTACTTCTGAGCAGAAATATATATTAATTGTTAATCTTATTAAGATGCATTCTGGAATGGTGACTTGGGATTTCTGAATTATCTTGAAAAGAATGTCCTTGTTTTGTCTCTGAAGTACTCTCATTCACACTTGAATCCACATGAAGCCGCTTACAAATCAGTTGAAGTACAGTTTTCCGGACACTTCTGGACATTAAGAAATACATAACTGGATCTAAGCAGCTGTTAAATGATGAGAAGACTAGTGTAATCTCATTGTATTTGTGAATGATCTGTTGCCAGTAACAAGGGGTTTTTTGTAGTTGTGAAGTGATATAAATTAATCTGAATATATGATAAGGAACAAAGCATAATGTGAAAATGATAAGTACTATGAAAGATTTCCTTGCAATGGCAACATATGTTCTAGTATTAGGAAAACTTGTTCTCTTCTTGGAAATTTTCAGAAGATTATTTGCAATTTTAACATACGACAGAATCAGTAGAATGAAAACAATCCAAAATATTATAACAAGAATATAATTAACACCTGCTTCCATTTTGGCATTTTGCTTTTCTCTGTAATGGAAACATTTTGATGAATGTTTATCTTCCTTCCTGGTAGACTGAACAACCATCAGTATAAATCCCATTATTGCAACTGTCCACAGCGTACAACACAAATATATGCTTTGTCTTGCTGTTAACACTCTAGGGCGTTGTATAGATTTGTTAATCTTTACATAACGGTCCCAACTAATAAGCCCTAGTAGTACGATGCTAATGTACATGTTCATATAAAATAAGTTTCCTATAATCTTGCAAAAAATCAAGCCCAACAGCCACTTGTTCTGGGCTATGTGATAGAACATTCGGAAAGGGAGACAAAAGATCAGTAGGAGGTCTGCGATGGCAACATTAAGCAAATAAACATGGATAGAGTTCTTCTTGCAAGGAATGCCCAGAAAAACATACAGGGCAGTAATATTGCCAACCAATCCAATTACAAAAATGACCGAATATGAAAATAGTAGAGTTAAAGATAGTGATTTCTCTTCCGTATCACAGTAAGTAACAGTCATTTCTGTGGAGTTTTTTCCAGTTTCGTTTTCAGCAAGTGAAAAATTCATGTTCTTCTCTGGGGTTTTCTTGTGCATACAGTATAGAAGTCAAAATTCTTAGTAAAACTTCACTTACACTTTTCTGATATTGCCTGGAATAAAATGGAAGACAGTGCAACAAGTACAGTGTGGAATTAACTTGATTAACTTTTCAAACAAACTCAGAAGCTTTCCTGTCTTAAGCCTTATTTTAGTCATGCATAAAATCAGCAAAATAGGGTCTTCTCCCAGAAACTATTTATGAACAAGTTTGCAATTATAACTGCTTTGTTTATGAAAACATTTTGGTCCTTTTATTTCTCCTCCTTTTTTAAAGTAAGGAAAGAACGAAAAGTAGGCTTCCTATAAAATCTGATATCCATCCAGTATCCCCAGTGCTTCGATGATTGCATTGATAACAAGTGGTGATAAACAAATACTTCGTAAAGTCTCCTTTGGCACATTAAAAACAAACAAACTGTGGTTTCAAAAACAATCAAAAATACAAAATGTGCCTTGATATTAGCTAGGTAGTATCTTAGGAATGTAAGAAGCAGATCTTGTTTACATACCAAATATAATTATTTGGAATTCCCCACTGTCTTTGGTGGCTGAGGCTGATGGGAGCCCGACAGTATCTGGAGAGCCATGGGTGCCACACCTGGTTTAGGCAAGGACATGTTAGAAATGGAACAAAGATCTTGTTAGGAAGCTGATAGATAATTTCTGGCAATATGCTTGATCTGTGGCTATGAGAATTTCCCCATGCGTTAACTTGATTGAGAGTTCCTGCAAAAATATTTGCATGTTGATACCTGAGACCATAATAAAGTGAAATTCCAAAACCATGCCAAAGCATGGTGACTTTGTCACCATAAAAACAGATTCAGATTATTTAAGGGTAGATTCAAAATGGGAAATCAAATTCTACTTTGTGTTTGTAGTTTAGAGTATGATTTCATTGTTAGAGTATGATTTCATTACTAGTGTGTTTTAATATAATATATATATTTAGACTAAAGTGTGTGTGTGTGTGTGTGTGTGTGTGTTCTCTCTCTCTCTCTCTTTCTTATGGAAGCAATCAGCACTAAGCTCAGAGGGGCTTACTCTATAGCGATGAATGAGGTTGTGCTGTATTCACACTTACTCAGCAGCAAAACCTAAACTGCCTGTTGTTTCAAATATATGCTACTACTTTGATAAAGTTGCTTGTGAATGTTATTCAGGTGGCAGTCTTAACATTTCTCTGCCTTTTTAAAAGGAAAGATAAAGATGTGAAAGAAAAGTAGAATATGTTCTTGAGAAAAGTGCTTTCTCATCTGTCAAGAAAGTTGCACTAGAAATATAAAACTATTTATCTACACTTAACATATGAGCAAAATTGAACTATAATAAAAAGGAAATACTCACTTTTGGGTTAGTGACGGAGTCTTTTCTACTGAATTCTCCTTTCAGCACTTGTGTTTAAGGAAGGAAGGAAGGAAAGGAAGTCTGTCTTATTAGAAAGTTGTGACTAGGGTTGTTTTAAACTGGTAAGAATCAGCTTCATCAGCTATTTTAGTCTTTCGTGCTTTCCTCCAGATAACTGTAGGAGGATTGGGGGATGGTGATGAGCTTTTATGTTTAATCATAATCTCTGATGCATGAAGATGCACCGCGGGAATGGCAGGTATATATAAACACACATTGGGATATGGTGAAGGACAAAATAGGAACACTAAATACAGGGGAATGCAGAAACGCATCCAAATAAGAGAGCTGCCATGGCTGAAAACAAAAGCACATTTAAAAAGAAATCCCAGTTAGCTCTAACCATGATTTTAGCATGCTGATGAGGCAAAGCTTAATCAGAGTTAAGGCAGCAGAAGGGGATACTTTACAGAGTGGTTGGGTTGTGTGTTTTCCTGGACCTACTTCCAATGTTTTAATCATGATTAAGCGTATGTCTGATAAATGATTACTTTTTTATGATTACTGAGAGAGAATTGCTTTTTCGGTGAAAGAAATATTGCCTACAATCCTTTTCCAGGCACTAAGTAATGCTGTCGAATTTCATACTTCAATCTTCCATTTAAGCTATTCTTCTGATTGTTGTTATAATGTCTAAATAAAATGTCGAATCAATAATGGTATGTCCACCTCAGAATACAACTTCCCTCCCCTAAATATTTTTCGTGCTTCTGCAAAACTTGTAGTTCCCCAAAGCCTGCTGATACCTCCTCTTTGTGCATGATCGTGCTATTTTGGCAACCTAAGGACAGGCAGCTAAGATAAATGAGATCACTGTTTGTGTGTGGTGAATTTTGCGGCTGATAGGTTAGATGTGATTTACAGAGGAGTATTGTCACAGGGGTGGATGGACAAAATATACACTGGTTTTGTTAACATTTGCTAGGTGTAAAACAGGGGTGCTACTAAATCAAACATATTCAAAATGAGAACTTGTTGTGGAAAGGTAATTTAACAGTAAGGAATTAGGCATATTAGAAGAGCTTTTCATTTATTTATTTTAAAGAAGGTACAGGAGAGTTTGTGCAAATTGAATTTTGCAAGAGTTTTCCAGCTCAAAACAAGTGTGTTGCTTATTTTAATAAATTCTGTTTTTGCACCAGATAATAGGGACAGTGCTTCTTTGATATGTAATAGGAAGGAGTCCCAAAGAATAGGTGCCACCACACTAAAGGTCTGATTCCTACATTGTTTGGAACAGACCTCCTGATGAGATAGTATCTTCAAGAGGTCCCAGTAAGCAGTTAAACCAGTGCCTTTTGCACTAGCTGCAGGTAGCCAGAAGTGTGGTATGCAAGTTGACACAGAAATTTCTATTCTTTCTCCTAAAGTACAGTTAAAGACCTCTCTGCAAAAATAGGCAATAGGCTAATTGCCTTTTATTGTATTGAAATTCAGATTTGCTCTGGTGAACTAACAAATTTTCATTAGGAATAAAATCAGATAAGTTTAGGGAAATAACGCTTCTGTTGGTTGAGTGTGTTATGTTGGTCACAAAAACACATAATTCCTCCACCACAAACAAATGAAAATAAAAATCTGTGTTTTAACTTCATTCCCTTTTTTTGAGGTTTTTGGCATTAAGAAGATGTGATGTTACCTGAAATATGTTCACATGCAGCATGTCTTGTGACCAGTGTGTCCCTATATTGCATAAATGTGCAGTCCCATTTGTCATCTAAACCTATTTTTATAAATGCACCATATGCCATCAGTGTAGGGAAACCTAACAAAGTAACCAATCCCTTGTTGTGAACAGTCGTATTTGTGCCAACAATGAAGTAGCTGGATACCTCTGGAAGACATAGGTTAGGCTGACGATTTACACAGAATCTTCCTTATCCTCCTGAACATATTCTTCATTGGTTGAGCTTGTGCTATGCAGAAAACTAAACCAGACTAGCGGAAGAATAATCCGGTTAAGTTGAATAACAAACTCAGTGAAACTCTTGTGAGGGATTAGAACAGGAGTGGGAAACCTTTTTGACTCAATGGGCCAGATTGTTATCATTCCTTGGCCCCATAGGCCATCTTTAACAGGTGGGCGATAAACCACCTGATACTAGACAGTTGACAGGTGGGTTGTCAAAGTTCCTTGTGCAACATGTCCCAAGCACCCAGCAACCACCTGGTTGTCAGGCACTTGCAAACCGCAGCATGATGGGATTTGCCAGCAAAGTGACAATCTGCTGTCTACAAAGACCAGCTTTGCAATTGAGTTCCCTACAGGGAATTCAGGCAGGGAGCCAATCCAGCGGGGTTGAACTTAACTGCCCATCAGCTAACTTCAGCCCTGCTTTCTACAGGGATAGGCTGCAGGATTGAGTTTGCCAGAGGGTGCTCAGTTGTGTAGCAGTTCAAATGTATGTCTCCCTACCCTAAACATGACATCACATATTACATCAGGAGGAGGCTTGCCATCCCTGGATTGAAATCTAACAGGTTTTGGGTGCTTCTCTCCTTGTTGGTAGAACAGAAATTTACAAGAATAACAAAATTACTTTCTCAACAAATCTCCACCTTCAGCTTCCCCAATATCACCTGCCAAAACAATGGTTCTATTCAGCTGATGCATCCATTGATGTCAATTGACACACTTTCTAGCCTTAATACCATTACCAAATATGTGTTGTGTTTTTGTGAATACTGAAAGCCGAGCTAACTCTGTTGAAGACCTACACCAAAGAATACTTTGCCATTTATATGGTGCTTGTGATTGTTGTAAAGGCATAAGCTTCTTTTCTGTTGTCGTAATGTTTTGTTTATACAAAAAATGTGTTTTTAAATTAAATATCAGAGGGGTTTTTGTCTTTTCAGCCGCACTGTGTGCTACTTGCCTCAAAGGAAAATTCAGCACCTGTGAAACTTGGTGGTTTTGGTGTTGCTATTCAGTTAGGAGAATCGGGACTTGTTGCTGGAGGTAAGAAATGCAAGTGTTTCAAAAGAGGTGCTATGGAGCTCAAAATGGCTAATTAACATTTCAGGCACTAACTACCATATATACTTGAGTATAAGCCTAGTTTTTCAGCACATTTTTTGTGCTGAAAAAGCTGCCCTCGGCTTATACTCGAGTGAGGCGGGCGGTGGGGGCGGCGAGAAAGAAGCCCTTTCTCTCCACTCATGCTGCCACCCGCTCTCCCCAGTCAACCATTCCTTAAGAAGTGTACAAGAACAGCGGTTCTTTACTCTCCCCAGGCAGTTTGTTCCATTCCTGAACTGCTCGCATAAATGCAAACTTGGCAAAGGAGGAAGAGGAAGGAGCAGCCCAAAGGGCTGCTTTCGGGCTGCTTGTTCCTCCTCCTCCTCCACAGCGGCAAAGGTGAATCGGCTTATACTTGAGTCAATAAGCTTTCCCAGGTTTTTGTAGGAAAATTAGGTGCCTCGGTTTATATTCGGGTCGGCTTATACTCGGGTATATACGGTACCTAAAAACAAAACAAAATAAATGACTATGGCAGACCAACACAGCTACCTACCTGTACCTAAAAACACTTTCACTTCCCATAAGTGTATGTGAGGGAGGGATTTTTGTGACAGTCAAAATTAAAGAAGATCCATGGTGAGAATGTTCCCTTCCTGAGATTTTTTATTATTATTCATCACCTCCCCAATGTCTGTTGACTGTCTTAACACCTTTTAAATAAACAATCCTTGAGCTACTTAACCTTACCATGAATCATGTATAATTGGGGGGGGCAGAAAAAACCTTCTAGGCCTGCGTTTGAGGCCCCTCCTTAAAAGTTGCCAGTTTGCTATTCTACTTCAATTAAAGGCAGGACGTCTGTTTTCATGTCATGTAACATTCAGTGGAGACAAAGCAAGGAGGAGGAGAGACGAAAGGGGTGCATTTACTGGGCCCCGGGCCACTGAGATCAGCCAAGGTTCTGGTGTCATGGGCTGTTCTTGCACTGGTAGAACTGTTACAGGCCACCATGTCTTTTTCCAAGTAGAAGCTGCTCAGATCATAGCTCCATCTTCAAAAACTAAAGTCATTTTTGTATTTTCCTTCAGGACGGGTAGGGACACCTCATTTTATGGCCCCAGAAGTAGTAAAAAGAGAACCATATGGAAAGCCTGTAGATGTGTGGGGATGTGGAGTGATCCTTTTTATTCTGCTCAGTGGTTGTTTGCCTTTTTATGGAACAAAGGAAAGATTATTTGAAGGCATTATCAAAGGAAAATACAAGGTATGTTATATTAATTGCTTTTCTCAAGGAAAAAGAAGTCTGAATTTTTATAAAATGTATTTTGATGCATTAAAATATCAAAAAAAAAGCCTGGAGTTTGTCCACCTAAGAATGAATCAGATCAGCAGTCTCCTGAACAGTTGTACTCTGAGCACTGTGGAAGTACAGAGCAACTAGAGGGGCCGTTTCTCTCTCCCAGCTCCTAAGTTCAGGAAGGGTGCTGGGACTTGTCATGGGCATTCACTATGAATGGACCTGTCACACTCATCATGGATACTTGCCACGAAAAGCATGGCAAGTGAGTTTGCAGACACCTGACCTGTATCATCTTCATCCCTAGTCATTTGCTGTTGCATTTGCACATCAAATTGGAAGTGTATGCTTCAAACACCTTACCAAAAAAAATAAAAAATTCCCCTGATCCTACATGTAAGATGGCATTGAAAGCACTGATGGCATTGAAAGTGTTGTTGTTAGCCAGGTTAATGTGCCATAATTTTTAAAGAGCTCAAATAAATCCTCTTAATGTGTTCACTTTTTAAAAAGGTCATTTCAAGTATTGAGCCTTCTTACAGTACTGTACCTCGTTTCTGATTTTATTAATTTGCTTGTATTTTTGGAGTTGCAATCATATATCATTTGGTAACAATGAACACTTTTTACATAAAATTGGTGGCATTAAATCACATAAATTAAAGCATATTAAAATCATTCTGTGGGTAAGCTGTCCTGTGTTTCCTTACTACTCAGTTCTTCTTTTGTAGAAAACATGGAGGAGCTAGAAACCACATAGTTTCCAAATCACAGTGGTTTAACAGTAAAGTCTAGTTTCAAGTTTACAGTTTCACTCAAAACTGACATTTGAAAAATCCTAGTACCTGTTTTCAAAGCCAAATACTAGGTTTTAGTTTATAGTTCATCAGCTGGGGAGTCTGCTTTTTTTTTAAAGAAGAGCAACAAAAATACTTTCTATAAAGTGATTCTGAAGCATTTTTTAATATAATAAAAGCTGCACAAAGAAGTTGGGTGTTTTCCATCTGTGGCTTGCTGAAATTTTGTTTACTTTGCAGGGAATTAAACCATCTTTAGTTAATTGTCCTTAGTTTGCAGGAATATTGAGTATGTATGTTATATTTCAGAGGCAGTGTATGTGTACACTTCAAACATGCACACACAGAAATCAGAAACCTGAACTTAGGTAACAGATTCCATTGAAGAAAAGTTCAATTATGTAATTTGTACAATATTATTCAAACTGAACACATACATACATACATATATTATTATTTATTTATTTATTTATTTATTTATTTATTTATTTATTTATTACTAGAAACTAGCTAAATATTGCATGCAAATATGAGTAATGAAACCCTGATTGCTCTTTTCTTTTCTGGGAGGACACTTAACCTTTTCTCTGCCCCTCACTTTTGCATACCAAATCCTGTTACTGCTGCTACTTTTCAGTGCATGAAGTTTCAAATACATAAAAATATACTGTTGGAGCTCATGAAGGAGAGAAAGTGACATGGGTGGGTGGATGGTTTGTTAAGTATCTTATACCCTAAATCGCCACCACCTGAACTCTCTTTTATTACTGTTTTTTTAAATGCCCTTGAGAGAGTTTCTTTATATGCATTGTACATAGTGTTAAGTTAGGCCCTCGCTGCTGAGGTCTAAGTTTAGCTATTCAGCGATAAATAGAGAAGTATTTTGCAATTACACTGTTTCAAAGTGTTCAGTATTTTTAAATATTGGAGAATTCAATTGACTTGATCTGGTAGATTACTTGGTGAACTGTTTCAGTTCTTACAAAAGTAGTTGTGCAGTAATCTGCACAAATGTTTTAACTGGGATTGATGTTTCCAGCTTTTTAACAATCTACAGCATGCTTCTGGAACTCTTGTTGTAAAGACCCCTGTTATGTGCCTTAGCTTAACTTACTCTTTTTGACCTAGATGAATCCAAGGCAATGGAGCCATATCTCTGAAAGTGCCAAAGATTTGGTACGACGTATGCTTATGCTGGACCCAGCTGAAAGAATAACTGTTTACGAGGCACTCAACCATCCTTGGCTGAAGGTAAGCAGTATAAATGGTGCAAAAGAACAGCAGCTCTCCAAATCTGTCAAGGCTTATAAACCTTTTTAACACTCTTGCTAACTTGTATGAATTGATTCCAAGCCCTCAGATGGCATAATAATAATAATATAATTAAACAAAACATTATAAAAATATATGAGCACATTTAATATTTGAAGCCAAAATAATAGAAAAAATAAAATGTCAGTGTTCTAAACACTGTAGAAAAACATGCAAAATAAAAAGAGTTTACTTCCTGCCTAAAAACCATCAGGGATGCGACTAAGCTTTTTCCAGAAGGGAATCTGTAATTGTGGTCTTGCCACAGAGAAGGTTTGTCTCAAGCTGTCTAAAGGCATCCAGGGATGGATTCTAGGAGGGTATTTTGTAATGTTCCAATTTTTGTCAAAAATCTACAATACTGTCCTTAATTATTCTCTTCTGTTTTCTGTAATTTCACATTTTTGTTCCTAACTTTATGGCAGCAATGAAGAACCATTTTATTTCAGGGGGCATTTAGGGTCCTCTGAGTTGCAACTCTGAGCTTGTGTTTTTCTGTTTTTGGTTGTCTTTTTTCTTTTTTTGTCTAATGGTTGTTATTAAATATTTTTCTAAATGATTATGAGCTATCTCAAGACACTTTGTGAGAGATAAATATCTTTTAAAAGAGAGAGAGAGAGATTCCTGGGAACTGCCCTAACTCAGATTAAAAATTACAAACATACATTTTTCAGGGGATGTTTGTTTGTTTGTTTGTTTGGAACATGTGTTTGAGTTAATAGCTTACTCTAACTGAATACAGTTCTAAATGATATTAATTCATTGTTTCCAATATTTTTTTTGTAGGAACGTGATCGCTATGCATACAAGATTCACCTTCCAGAAACTGTGGAACAGCTGAGGAAATTCAATGCAAGAAGGAAGTTAAAGGTAAAGAAAACAAGCAAACTACTTATATTTAAATATTCCGAAATAGCATTCAGGTGATCGCCAATGTTAGTTATACCCACACCAGACTTGTATATTACTCTGAATATGACTTAGTTGAAAATCACTCCCAGAATAGTATTCTAGTTGTTGGCCTTAATGATATTGGGCTAGGGGTGATTTGGGGGGGGGGAATCTTCATGAAAATAATGTGGATAGTCACATAATTTGAATTATTTAAATTGGAATAAAAGAATCAGCAACAATGAAATCCATATTATGTTATAGAACAGTTCCCAAGCGTCTTCTCTTGCAAGCTGACGTCACCAACTTGCATTTCAGCAGAGCGAAGCAGTAATAGGCCATTTATGCAGTCTCTGGGTGGGCAGCAGTTGCAGCCTGTTTGCAGCAGACCCTCAATGCCACAGAACCAAAGGCCTCTCCATTGTATGGCCAGCTGCTGGGAAATTGCCCCACCAGCTGCAAAGGAGGGTGGGATAACCCACCATCTCCTAGTTTTCGAATCAGCCAATCAGAGGGCCAGAGGGCCCTGCTATATAGGCCAATTGTGCCCAAGTTCAGGACTTCAGTCAGCTGAAGAACATATTACTACTTGGAATTGTGCTACAGAGAATAAAGCTTAATGGATACTCTGGTATTGCACAATCTTTTGTTTCAGCCATAAACACTTTACAGAAGTAAAGAACTTTAAACCAGTTTCTGGTTCAACTGATTCATCCTAGAATGGCTATTAAAATATCCACAGAGTTGGCTCTGCAAAGGTGTGTTGGTTTCATAGGTGACCATTTGAATACAGGTTGCAAGCAAGCAACTATTTTTGCTAGTGCTAAATTTAGAATCCCCTTTGGCCTTAAAATGATGGCTTTAGGATCTGTAGTATTGAGGGGAACATTACTGATAGTGCACTTTGTGACTTTAGCTTTTTGTTTATTCAGGGTGCAGTACTAGCAGCAGTATCAAGCCACAAATTCAATTCTTTCTACGGTGATCCCCCTGAAGAACTGCCAGACTTCTCTGAAGACCCTACCTCCTCAGGTATTTCCATTTAAAAGAACATTACTCTTGTGACTTTCGGTCAGACATATTCTATTTGTGGGTGGTATCAAACAGAGCACTTCTGCTAAAACCAGAATTTCCGCTTGCACAAGAGATATTTTCATTGGGTGTCAGACCACCACATGGGTGACTATCGCCACCTGGCATTCAAAGAAGGAAATGTTTAATGATGTAATATGATCCCAAGGAGCTGAACTACTCAGTAGTCTACCAGCCACAGCTTTAAAAAAATACATGTTTGGAGAATGTGAGAAACAGCAGAAGAGATTCCTGCTTTGTCTTCCTTTATCTCTAAACTTCAGCTCAGACTAGGAAGTAGGAACATAGAAAGCAGCCTTAATTTATGTCAGACCATTGGGACATCTGGCTCAGTATTACCTATGCTGACCAGGAATGGCTTTCCAGGGTTTCAGACAGGAATCTTTGTCAGTTGTACATGGATATTCCAGGGCAGTGGTTTTCAACCAGTGTGCCATGGTACCTGGGGTGCCTTGAATGATGGTCAGGGGTGCTGCGGGCAACACTGACCTCTGTCCTTTTCCTTCCTTCCCTCCCTTCCTCTGATGCCCTCTCACATCTCTGCCTCCCAAAGGCCTGCACAGCTGTTTGTTGCAGCAGCCCTGGCTACAAGCTCCCCATGTGAATGGTGTCTCTGGTGCTGGTCAGGGGGTGCTTCCCAGGCCTGTGGGACAGTGTGAGGAGATACCTCTCTTTGGGACATGGGGGGCAGCTCAGAGACCAGGGTGGCAGCTGCGGCTGCCCAGAGGACTCCCAAGGAGAGGGGAGAGAAGAGGACACTTGAGAGAACACTCCACAAGGGAGGGTGAGAGGCTGCCAGCTCTTCAGGCAAGGGGTGACACAGCTGGGCTCCTGAGCCCCACAGGGGTGCCACAGAAAAAAATGTAGTTGGTCAAGGGAGCCGTGGACCCAAAAAAGGTTGAATACTTTGGTTCCAGGGGTTAAACCTGGGGCTGGTTGTACGTGAAGTATATATTCTGCCACTGAGCTATGCTTACCAATTCATATTGGGAGCAAGAAATCTCTCTGTTTCAAGTCCTCTAGCAAGTGCTCTGGCTGCCTATTAGTTCAGTTAACTCAATTTAAAGTGCTTTTGATAATGTATAAAGCTCTGAACAACTTGGGATTTGGGTATATGAGAGAATTCCTCTGCCAGCACCAACCTGCTGAGTCTTTGAAATCAGTGCCTGTAGTCCTGCTTTTTGTCCCTCATGTAAATGTTATTCACAGTGTGGGGACATAGGATAGGGTCTTCTCAGTGCTGGCACCCCAGTTATGGAACACTTTCCCCCTATTAGCACAGACAGCTACCTCCTTGATGAGCTTCTGTCACCATTTAAAACTTGCTCAGGTTTATGGTGGACAGGATTATCTGTTCTCATCTATGGATCTTTACATTTTAATGCTGTCTGATTCTGTAGGTTTTATGATAACTTGATATTGTAGGATGTCTTACTGTTTTTATTTCAGTTGTTTAAAGTTTATTGTTTATATTGGATTATCGATTTTTTGTGAACCTCTTTGTAACCTTTTTCTGGATAAAAAGTGGTATGCCAGTACTTCAATTAATAAATAACGGCTTGGGTGAGAGGTAGTTTCAGTTATTTACACTGAAATTTGGATAAGTTAAAAAGAGCAAAAGTCTCTAACTTCTTACTTCCATTATACTTCAGTACAATTGAAGCAAATCACTGTCTTTGTCCCCAAGTCCTTTACACATACTAGCTGACTACTACTACTACTACTACTACTAATAATAATAATAATAATAATAATAATAATAATTTATTATTTCTACCCCACCCACCTGGCTGGGTTTCCCAAGCCACTTTTTGGGGTGAGTAGTTGTGGCAAGGAAAAATAGAGGCCTCCTAGTAACCCAATCAGAACCAAATAACAAGAACAATTAGGAAGAGTAAAGGAACCTTTAAGGTGATGAAAAAATAATCCTGAGATTGATGTAACAAATGCATCTCCAAATTGTTCAGAATATTCTTTCCTATTCTGTATCTTGTAAGTGGTTCGCAGTTTGTATGAATTTTCTTTTTCTCAAAGAATATTTATAATATGAACATAATTAATTCAGTTAAGTAATTTTACTGCATGCCATATCTTGATAAGTTGTTCTGTTACCAAAAGGAGCACTTACTGATTACCCACCCACAAACACTATTAATACATTAACGTATTTCCCACTAGCTGTTATCTCTGATCTCTAAAATGTACTATAGTGCACCAAAAGTCAGTCACAACTTTGCATAATACACATTTTCACTTCAAGATTTGAGCATTATGCACTATATTTTTCAAGAGGCATCTATTAAAGCTTCAGGAAGGCTTTCTTTCTACTGTTTCCTCAATCTTGATAGAAGCAGTAGCCCACTTGCGTAACTGCCCTGTCATCTTTCCTGTTCTAAAACTTGCATGGTTCCTCTTATTTTCTGTACAACATCAGCATGATACTCTTCCTCATTTGAAGATATCAGCATGTATTAAAGCAAAGGTTCATAGTTAGTTTACTTTGTCTCCCTGTGCATCCTTGTGCCTTGAATATGTCAGGTGGAAGAGTTATGAAACTGGAGAAGCCTCCTTCTCACACTAGGTTGCAGGAATGTATTGACGCTGTATAGCTCTACTAAGCGCTATATTGCTATGTGTAGTGCCATCCTACTGTATTTTGTTTTTGTTTTTCCAGGGGCAAGAAGGAGGGGCTTGAATGGTTTTTTGACACTTACTTAACTGTTCTCACTGGAGAATCCTTCAGGGGATTTTATTTTTAAAAAATATGATTGTCTTAACAGAACTCTTATCACTCAGGAGTTTGAGTTTTATTTTTGGATATGACGAATTGAGTTTGTCACTGAAGATTTAAGTGCTTTGATTTGCCACTAGATGGCAGAGAGAATGAACTTTCTAGGACCATTTCCTTAACAGGCAAATGTTAATGTTTACTTGTATACTTTACTGCATAAAATGATGCAGTATGCAGTCTTTGAAGCAGCAGAGGAGAGCCCCAAGTCCACAGGTATAATTAGGTCTACCAGGCTTCAGACAGACCCTCTGACTGGATCCAATTTCCCACTCCTGCTTTAAAGCACAATGCTTTCTTAATGAGCTAAAATATGTATGTGCATATATATAACATTCTTCAGTAGTGTTGTGGCCTGAATGAAAAGAAGCAGATGGATGAAACTGTGGCATTGTGGTTGACATTATTACAACAAATCTAGATGCCAATTTTGACCTTGTATCTACTCTAAAGGATCTAATAATGTCAGCAGAGTCATCTGCCAGCAATGTCTTTCTGTATTCTATGCAGGATGAACAGGTCAAACACAAAAAGTGGACCCAAATTTGACATCAGAAATTGTAATATTAGAGAATATTTTGACATACCAAGACACTTAAGACAGTCATCCTCAAACAAAGGAACTTCGGTGTTAGACTCCATCTTGAAACTGCTGGACTGCATGTTGTCAGGAAATTCAATTTGATCAGCTGTGATTGTCACTGTAATTTTCATGTAATTATTACTGCTCTTTGTGCAATTTGCTTCCCTCTGACCTCACTCCTCTCCAGCCATCCTACCCCCAAAAGTGTCTCCCAATTTGGAATTAGACTATACATCTTTTTAAGTAGATTCAGTTTCCAAAACTTTATGCCAGAATTTTTCAATCTATGGCCCAGGAATCCCAGGTACAGTATAAGGTTTTGACTAGGCTGATGCCAGCAGCAGTTCCCTGCATGCACTGTATGTTGACATGTGTTTCAGCAGGAGATTGTTAGGGAGCAAGGCTAGAGCAAGGCTGTAGTAGTATGCAAAATTTGAGGGAATGGAGGGAAAGGAAAGAATGAGAAGGAAAGGGAAGACGTGGATGACAGGTAGACAGTGTGTCATGTGAATGTGAGGGAAGGAAAGGGAGTAGGATGTTCTGGTGGAGAGGATAAGTGTCTGGGGCCGCTGTTGTTCTGGCCTCTTCTTCCCCTGTAAGGAGTTATCAACACTCCTCCACAAGGGAGATGGAGCTGGTTCTCATGGGGACCTATGTACTGTTACTACTACTTCACAGACACTGAGAGCAGATATGAGTGCCCTGAAACAGTAAGTAGTGCTCTGATCTGCTATGAAGTTTCCCAAGTGCTGAGCAAAGCCCAACATGTAGGAAAATGGGTGCACACCTTTCTGTTCCCAGAGTGACCAGCTCTCAGTAGTGGCTAGAACAGTGTTTCTCAAACTTGGGTCCCCAGCTGTTGTTGGACTACAGCTCTCATCATCATCCCTGACCACTGGTCCTGCTAGCTAGGGGTGATGGGAATTGTAGTCCAACAGTAAATGGGGACCCAAGTTTGATAAACACTTAACAGCTACCTCAACACAATAGTGGAGCTTCACAGTGGTGCTTTTGTAGCTCATGCGGTTGCTGTTTGAACCTATCATCTTCAAAGGTGGTATTTTTAGTAGGATTCATCCTGACCAAGAGAGTGTGCTGTGAGCCTTTCTTTTAGACTTCTTGTACCACATTTGGCACTGCACAGAAACAGTCATGCTGAAATCTGACATCTCATGTCGACCCAAAGTTCATTCCATCTTAATGAGCCTATAGTTCTAGAATTTTTCCCAAACCTGGGATTAGATAGGACAAAGCAGTGCATACTTTGGATGTTTGCTAGCTTTGTCCTTTTAGTTGTCCAGGACCAGATCATTGGGAGAATCTGCCACCGTCAGTTTGCTGTGGGTATGCAAAACTGAGTGAACTAGTCTCAATTCAACATTTCATTCACTGAGTGTCCATCCTCACCTCTATGGACTGGCAAAGCTTGCTGCTCTGAAACAGGTCCAGTTTTATTCCCATGGGCTATTGTAACTTTCACTGGGTTCTTTCAGGGAGTTGCACTACTAGATATTTGGCCCCCTGCAACATTGCAGCCATTGTTCATCACTTCCTGCTGGATGTGAGATCCCAGACGGATGCCTTCTTTGTCTGTACTCAACTTTTTGCTTTCTTAGCACCTGTCCCACCTCCAGTAAGCTTGCTACTCTACCGATATGTGTGACTGCACAGAGACTTGTACCTGTTGTTCTTTGAGTGGTCATCTGTGCAGGCACGCAGCCTGTCCCCTACTGCTGGTATTACTATTTTTCTACATGGCTCATTTATATATGTGTTGTGACCATTGGAAATTTGAACTTGGTGGGAAGGTGGGTGCATTGAGGATGGAGTGCCTGCCAAATTCTAGCTTATGTTGAGAATGTTCCCAAATGAGACTGTGCAAAATCCCTATGTGTATCTGCACAGATGACTACTCAGAGAACTGGCATTATAGGTAAACAGCCTGTTCTTTGCATCACACTTGTTTTATTCTTCTGCCTGATGTTGAATACATCTACTCACCATAATGTTTACATAATGTATTTGTTTTCCTGTCTGAGCAGTTTTAAGATCATTTTTATAATAATTTTCCTAGCTACTCCAGCTACACAAAAGTCCAAAGTTTTCTCACAATTAAATCACAGATTAATGTTTTGAAATTATGATCAAACTGCCTGATAGATTAAATTTACAAAAGATGTGTAAAGCTATGATGCTATATAATTATGCACACAGATTTTGCATATATATCATGTACACTTGTACTTCCTTACTCCTATATGGCATGACTGATAGCAAAAATATTGTACTTGTTTTAATTTCAAAAATTATACAACTGCCAGAAAATCAGGTGTTTAGGGAAAATGTATGACAAGGTCGGCTTCCCCACTTTTTATTGCTTATTTTAACCAACATATTAAAATATAACCTATAATAAATAAAAAGTGTTTGTGTGTTCATCTTTTTTGTGGCTAAGCTAGTGTGCCAGGTTGTAGCTTTTATAATTGCTTATTTTGAAATCTTCATGCTATTTGTTGTTTGTCCAAATGCTGCCTTTCCTGCTAGGACTTCTAGCTGCAGAAAGTAGGTATCCCTTTGTTTTCCTCTAAAGCTTTGCATTCTGCTACTGTGTTTGGCTTGCATGTTTAAATCTGCTATTTTCTCCTTTACAATATCCCAGTTTTATATTGCCTGTGCTTAAAAGAAACATAGAAGCATTCTGTAATTGTATACACTATTTGGTAGTTAGGCTATAATAAAAAATGTTTCTTCTGGATTTTTTTTGCTATTCTTGATATAGTATTAAGAGTAAGAACACAATTCTTCTCCAAGCAAGGGTGCAAAACCTGCATATGGCAGGATTCCCCAACTAATCAATGCAGCTCTGTTTCTCTTCCTCAGTTCAAAGCACAAAGTAGCGCACAAAGGCCTAAAGGCAGGCATAGGCAAACTCAGCCCTCCAGATGTTTTGAGACTACAATTCCCATCATCCCTGACCACTGGTCCTGTCAGCTAGGGGTGATGGGAGTTGTAGTCCCAAAACATCTGGAGGGCCGAGTTTGCCTATGTCTGCCTTAAAGGAAATGGGAGGTCTGTCTGCCCCACCCTCTCTCCTCATCTAATTTTAAGTTACTGAAAATCAATATATTGAGTAACTTATAAGACACAGAGGAGAGGACTAGATCTGGGGGAATGTGGGAAGTTTGTTAGTTTGTTTGTTTAAACCAGTGTTTCCCAGACTTGGGTCTCCAGCTGTTTTGGACTACAGTTCCCATCATCCCTGACCACTAGTCCTGCTAGCTAGGGATGATGGGAGTTGAACTGGAAACCCAAGTTTGGGAAACACTGATTTAAAAAAAAAAAACACTTCTGCTGTGTGTAGTCCAGTTTCCAAGATAATTTAGTTGAGGCACTTGAAATTTTCCCTAAATACTGGTAGCCACATTACATTGATGGTTAACTAATCACTATTTGCATAT
Organism: Lacerta agilis; assembly: GCF_009819535.1. Taxonomy (NCBI): domain Eukaryota; kingdom Metazoa; phylum Chordata; class Lepidosauria; order Squamata; family Lacertidae; genus Lacerta; species Lacerta agilis. Next base: position 55,924,106 of record NC_046315.1, read on the forward strand.
TAAAGCATGATAATGTTCATGGAATCTCCCTCTCCCTGTATATACAAATATATGTACATTCATATTTACAATTGAAGATTACTGGTTGTCTATATATTTTGGGAATTTTGGTGTTTGTTTTGTTTGATTTATAGGTTTATTTTCAAAGGTTTGGGGAAACATACACGAAACCACCAACAAAATATATATGTACTTATCAATATGCAAACTTAACATCTCCCTATCTCAAATACCAACTTAATCCTGACAACAAGTGTCAGGGTGCTGCCCTCACCTCACGGCAAAGGGTTGCCAGGGCTTTCTCACTATCGCAAGCCCCCGCCCCACCTGCTCAGCAATTCGTCTTCCTCCAGTGAGGGAGGCAGTGATCCCTCTAGTGGGGAGGGAGAGACGGGAAGGGGAAGTAGGAGTCAGGCCTCTGACAGGGAAGGAGACCCCTCGCACCAAGCAGGGACTGGAGGTGAGGCGCCTCTTCCGTCTCCCCACTTGCGCGGGGGGGGGGAGGACGCAGAGGGGGTAGGCGGGGGTTCCGCATCCCACGGCTTTTATGCTGGGCAAAGAACCGGAAAGAGTCATTCCCGGACTCTGCCGAAGGATGAGCTGGATGTACTTTTGTTGCTGCACTGTACATATCTGCACAATAAAGAAACTTTGTTTTAGAAACCTCGGCGTCAGGCTGGTTACTCATGAGCAATCACTGAAAACCCTTACAACAAGTATCAGCCCAGAGGTAGAGAGTGTACAGGATTTCCACAAGATGTTCTTGCTCTGGCTTTGAGCTTCAGTTGCCAAAGGAAATAGTAACTAGGAAACACACATAGAAAACACAATACCACATTGAAATACCCTCCAACACCCCACTGATCAAAGTCAGGACGCTCTCGCAGGAACACAAAACAAAAAATACCATCTTTAGTACTCTGGGGCGAGCCAGCTGACTCATGCCAGGATGCCAGACCAAAAAACAGGACATTCCTGGATCCATTCAGAAGCCTATTACTGTTTCTGTGATTTTTTTGGTAACAGAAGGTACTGTTCACCAACTCTTCCTACTGAGCTGCCTACATTTTTTTCTTTCAACTCAGATACGGAAACTGCCGTTTAAGAGCATAGGAAGCCACCTTATTCTGAGTTGAACCATTTGCCCATCTAGATCAGTATTATTTATGTTGACAGGCAAGCAACTCCCTAGGGTTTCAGACGGGGGTATCTCTCAATCCTGGAGATGCCAGGAATTGAACCTGTGAGCTTTTCATGTAAAGCAGATGTTCTAACACTGAGCTACAGCCCTTTCTCTGTTCTTTTGCAATCTACAGGCCACACTGCTGTAATGCACTCTACATATGGTTACTTGTGTTCTCTCTTCTCCACACTCGCATTCAGCCCCCACTTTCATTGTTTGCAATAATTGTAGTTTTCCAAAATTGTGCAAACTATGTATAGCATCAGCTAGTGCTGCTTCCAAATTATGGAAATCATAGTTTGGAGACAGTTCCTGGTTAGTGCTAACCATAGTTTTGCCTGATTCAGATGCCTCACCAATTGCTGGTTATCACAGCCCATGGAGCAGAAAGGAGAAGCTGCATGCAAAGCTGGAGTCGGGACAAAATGAACTTTTTGCTTTCTTAGCACCTGACTTTAGGTCTTGAGTACCATACTTCAGTTTCTGCTCTGCAAAATTTACCTTTTCCCTCTTATGTGCTTGTTCACAAACTGCTTTTCACAAACCATTTGGTGGTGGTGGGATTTAACATTTTAGATTGGGGGATGGGGGTGGGTCCCTGTGCCAGAAGGGCCAATGTTTACTTTAATTTTTGCCTTTGCTCACCTAGTACATTCCAGACATGTGGGGCTGCAGCTAGCATCAGCCCAGCTAGCACTTACAGTATCTTTGCATATTAACCAAAGTTAATAATTTATAACAAATTCTGTTCAGTTTCAGAGCAAGCTAATTTCAAACTGTGCTTTCTGAAGCTGATTGTTAAACTAACCATGGACTGTTACAAACCACAGTCACAGACAATGGCAAGATGAGATTGGGGAAACTGAAACAGAACACTGCCAAAGTCGCCCTTCTGGCCTCAAGGGAAGAGGGGAAGGGAGCTTGGAGGCCTTCCAACTCGGACATACCATGCTACACCGTGGATTACACATGATGTATGAACTCAACCAGTGAAAAATGTTGGCTGCTCTTGCATTTCTCATTTAAAACCAATACGTACACTCTTGTCAGATCATGTTACAGGCTTAAGCATATTTGGATTGCAGTGGAACCAACTTTAGATGCTTTGTGCTGACAAACACATGGTTGGATTGGGGAAGCCATTTTTAAATGCTATATGAAAATTGTTTTGTGTTAATGTATTTTTAATTTATAGAATATAAATACATAAAAATATGTTCATTATGTTCAAATAACAGTTGCTCAGCAAAAGTTACAGCTTTCTGTCTTGTTTCATTGACAGTGAAATATTCTTGTTCCACTTGAGCCCTCAGTCTTTTTTTCTGAGTAGTTTCTTCTCTGTTTCCTTGGCTGTAGGAGCAGTCTCACAAGTGCTGGACAGCCTTGAGGAAATCCATGCGCTTACAGATTGCAGTGAAAAAGATTTAGATTTTCTACATAGTGTTTTCCAGGATCAGCATCTTCATACGTTACTAGATGTAAGTATTTTCCTAGGCAGAAATATTTGGTTATTGAAATATTTTGAGCAAATCAATGTTTCTTGGTTGTGGAGAATATAAAAATTGCTATAGATCTTGAAACAGCTTGGAGGAGGAAGTGTTTAAGGTACCCTGCCTAAAATTTCCTTAAAACATTTCATGTCAAAATCGTGATCAGTGCCTGGTATATTTTAACTGGTTCTATAAATGGTCATAACAGCCAGCATTTTGAATTGTGCATACACCTTAACTGGAAGCCAGTATCACTCCTTGAAAGCTGGGGTTCTTCCCTACTTGCTACCACCCAGTGTCTCAGACACCAAGGATTCCCTTCTTTGTCTAGGAAGTAGGCTCTTCCAGAGAGAAAGGCTTTACCAGGGATTGGGCTCAGTGGCACCTCTCACTTGAATGCAGCTAAAAAACATGGCCATTGGCTTCATGATCAATTATAGTTTTCAAACACATAGAAAACTCCATAAAATGTCTATAACAATAATCCAGTCTGGAAGTTGTCAAATCATGAATCACAATTATGGTTTCTGTTTTAGAATTGCTCCCATGTAAAACTGTACAACACTGTTTCTTCTGAAAAGCAAACTGTGAAAATTGCATTGCCTTCAGTAGGACTTTCATGCAAGTACTCTGTGGAGCATCAGTGCTTTTATCTTCTTAATTTATATATGTACCTTAGAGGTGGTCATGAAAATATAGCACAAATTGATTTGTTTTGATTCATGAAACTTGTAATCCTCACATAAGGAATTTCCATTTTACTTCTCTTATGAAAGTGATATTCTGCCCAATTTCCCACACAACTGCTGCGAGTAGGGGCGGGGATGGCAGCAACAAATCCTCAATTCACTAAAAGTTCACTGCTGCCTACCTTGGTGGGCACAAATTAAATCTATCTTATAGAATCAAGCAGTTTAGTCATCTATCAGGGACAACTTACATGGGTGATTCTGAATAGAGATGACATTCGATTTACAAGTTAAATTTCTGCTTAGTGATAGAACAGTATCAGTTTTTTTATATCCAAGGCTGGTTTGTGCTGCCACCTTTGTCTGTCCTGAGCTCTATAACTGGAAATATATGAATAATCAACTTATGAAGTTAGTGTTTCTTTTTATTTCATACACAGATTTTAAGGTAAGGGATATTTGTACAACGGTTTCTATGCTTGTAAAAAATAAATCTTGAGTTTTAATATTTATTTAGAAACAAATCTTGCAGAGTTCAGCACAGCTTAACTGTTTCATAAGTGTATGTTGGCTTGCAGTCTAGCTAGCAGGACCAGTGGTCAGGAGTGATGAGAGACAGCTCTAGCCACTACCATTGAGAGCAGGTCAGAGCACTCTGGAAACAGGAAGGTGTGCACCTGTGTTTTCTGCATGTTGGGTTATCCCTAGCACTTGGGAAACTTCATAGCAGATCAGAACACTACTTACTGTTTCAGGCCATTCATATCTGCTCTCAGTGGCAGCCACTAGAGGAAAGGCACTTTATACAACACTACTGTGTCCAGTAAATTGTGTTGGGGATTGTTGGCCATCAGAAAAGGTTTGTGGCCTTTCCTATTCTTTAGCATAGCCATAAGATATAACCATTTTTGTATGTTGCGTGGTTATGTTTGTTTTGGAAACAATTTTTTGAGATGTTTTAGCAACAGGTAGACTATGTCAGTGTTTTTCAACCTTTTTTGGGCAAAGGCACACTTGTTTCATGAAAAAAATCACGAGGCACACCACCATTAGAAAATTTTAAATTTTTTTAACTCTGTGCCTATATTGACTATATATAAAGTAATTTTTCAATTTTTCCCACGGCACACCAGGCAACATCTCGCGGCACACTAGTGTGCCGCGGAACAGTGGTTGAAAAACACTGGACTATGTAGTTCTGATGTTTGTGTTTTTCATTTTAGCTCTATGACAAAATTAACACAAAATCTTCACCGCAAATCAGGAATCCGCCAAGTGATGCTGTACAGAGAGCCAAAGAGGTAAGCATTTTAAACATGTTTGAACTGGTTGAATACAGACTTCTATGTCCTAAATCAGTGTATTAAGAGTACTCCAAATGAAATAACTGCCAAAATGTTACCCATGGTGTTGTGGCATGCTTCATGCACAATGTTCAGCTTATAACTACAGTGGTATTAGAGTCTTCAAAGATACCTAATATGATTATCCTAATGGAACTTGAAGATGTCAGTGATATCCTGCTGATCCCAACTGTGGCAATAACATAATTGGTTTTCCCCCTACAGAATGATGTTACTCATAGCTGTCAACTTTTCCTTTGGGGGGGGGGGAAATTCCCTTATTCCAGCGCCGTTTCCCATTGCAAAAAAAGGGAAAGTTGACAGCTATGGCCGTTTCCCAGTGCAAAAAAAGGAAGGTTGACAGCTCTGGTTGCTATCTAGTAACAACAAGGAGCACATACCTGTGTACCTCTCCCCCTCTTCCTTTATTTTTTCTCTCTCTCTCTCTCTCTCTCTCTCTCTCTCTCTTTCACACACCCCACACAAACTAACCAACCAACATACCTCTCCCTCTTTCTTTTACTCTCATAAAGACATAGACCACACAGATCTACCTACTCCGATTTTTCCTTTCTCACACATGCACACACTACATACCAACCTATCTAGCTCTCCCCTTTTTCACACATACACCTAGACTGCACTGATCTACCTGACCCCATTTTCTCTCACTCTTACAGACACAATGCACAGCTATCTAAATACTTTCCCACTCCTTTCTATCTCTCACTCACATATCCCCACCTCTTCCACAAACCTATCTACCTACTCTCCTTTTCTGTCTCTCTCACACACCTGCTCCCACTTTTCTATTGTTCTCTCTCTCTCTCTCTCTCTCTCTCTCACACACACACACACACACACACACACCAATGATGGATACACCATACTGAGTGATACATCCACACCCAACAATCATCAAAATCCATTTACAGGGTGGAGCCCTCTCCCAATTAGGAAAGTCCCTTCATGGGTAAAGCAAACACGTTGCTGTTCCTACCACTACTGCACAAGTCTCTGTGTCCTGACACTGGCATATTAGCATCTGTCCCAGGACACTGTGGGCCTTCTTAAGGAGCTTGTTGTTGTTGTTTAGTCATTTAGTCGTGTACAATTCTTTGTGACCCCATGGACCAGAGCATTCCAGGCACTTCTGTCTTCCACTGCCTCCCGCAGTTTGGCCGACTCATGTTGGTAGCTTCGAGAACACTGTCCAACCATCTCGTCCTCTGTTGTCCCCTTCTCCTTGTGCCCTCCATCTTTCCCAACATCAGGGTCTTTTCCAGGAAGTCTTCTCTTCTCATGAGGTGGCCAAAGTATTGGAGCCTCAGCTTCAGGATCTGTCCTTCCAGTGAGCACTCAGGGCTGATTTCCTTCAGAATGGATAGGGTTGATCTTCTTGCAGTCCATGGGACTCTCAGGAGTCTTCTCCAGCACCATAATTCAAAAGCATCAGTTCTTCGGCGCCCAGCCTTCTTTATGGTCCAGCTCTCACTTCCATACATTACTACTGGGAAAACCATAGCTTTAACTATGTGGACCTTTGTCGGCAAGGTTATGTCTCTGCTTTTTAAGATGCTGTCTAGGTTTGTCATTGCTTTTCTCCCAAGAAGCAGGCATCTTTTAATTTCGTGACTGCTGTCACCATCTGCAGTGATCATGGAACCCAAGAAAGTGAAATCTCTCACTGCCTCAATTTCTTCCCCTTCTATTTGCCAGGAGGTGATGGGACCAGTGGCCATGACCTTAGTTTTTTTATGTTGAGCTTCAGACCATATTTTGTGCTTTCCTCATTAAAAGGTTATTTAATTCCTCCTCACTTAAGGAGCTATTTCTGCTAAAGTGTGGGATACACATGGCTAGTAAGTTATGCAGATCTGAGACTATGAATCTCATGTGGACTCATCCAGGTTCCTTGGAGGGAATGAGTGGGAGATAAATGTAACAAATAAATACAATGCTATTCATAATTAGCATTTTGCTTTGGAAATAAATAATTTGAATTTGTTTAATTTGAATTGAGAGATTTCATTTAACACTCATGATTTCATCTGTCAAAAGAAAAATAAGATATTTTAATTAAGTAATTCAGTTCTTTTAGACCTTCTGTAGAGTTAACATTCATATGATAGGGCTTATGGGTGATTGGGGGAGTTAATTTGTTTAAAAGTTCAGTTCATTTAATTAGCATGTCTGCTGTTTTGGTTCCCAGGTATTGGAAGAAATTTCATGTTACCCTGAAAACAGTGATGCAAAAGAACTGAAACGTATTTTAACACAACCTCATTTCATGGTAAGCAAATTGTTTGTTTGTTTGTTTTAAAAATGTAAAACAATTTTATATTGTTTTATAACCATAAAATGTTGCAGTGGCCATTCTTAACATTTGCCGTTGAAACCTCTGCATCAGAGGGAAAAATTCCATCTGAAGCCTGTGAGCATTAAAACAAAAATCTAGCTAAGCGCACAGAAGTATGCTCATCAATCAACCATTTGGATTAACTCTACTAACATTTTAGTTGACAGTGATCATGCTTGCCAATGGCGTTTGTCATCTTCTAGTCATAGTGACAACAGAAAAGTCCAGAAACAATTATTTTATCTAAGGCTGCAATTCTGCATTGGGAACACCACTGAATTCAGTGGTACTTATGAGCAGAAACATGTATAGGATTGAGATGTTAGTTAACTAAGGTAAAATAATTTTAAAAGCAAATCTATTGAGAGGAATCAACTATCATAGTATAAAATTTGTGATAACTAATTAGCAACATATTATTATTTAAATGTATTTATTTAACTTATTTCTGTCCTGCTTTTCTGATATCTAACTTAGCCATTTTGGCTAAGAGGAACCCTGTAACTCAAAGCCTTGACACTGTGATCAGCCATAGCTGGACTGCGGCATGGCCAAGTTAAGACAGGAAATGTGGAGCTAATTTATTATGTTATGGAATAAACTAGCTAGGTTTGCAGTGGGCAAATGTGACAAAATCTACCCACTCCACAAAAGGGGGGGGCACCTGGGAAAGGAGGCCATTTGCCATATTTTCTCTGCACGTGGATGAGTATTGCTGCTATCGCTTGGAACTCCTTCTCTTTTAATTAAAATAATTGCAGCTCCCTCAAAAATATCAATCAATCTACCCACTCTTTAGTTTTTGTTTTCACTGAATTAAGGGTGCTATTAGGAGCAAACATTATGTCATCATTCCCATAGTGTACAATACTCTCGTTTCCAATAAACCACAAGATTTTTTAAAAGGAAAGTTAAGAGGTGTGCATGTGTGTCAATGAAGTACACACACATCACACAATAATGTAAATACAGTGGTACCTTGGTTTAGGAACAGCTTAGTTTATGAACAACTTGGATTAAGAACGCTGCAAACCCGGAAGTAGGTGTTTTGGTTTGTGAACTTTGTCTTGGAAGCAGAACATGTTCCACTTCCTGTTGAGTGTAAATTGAGTCCCCCCACTGCTATGGGAAAGCATGCCTTGGTTTAAGAATGGTTTGGTTTAAGAAGGGACTTCAGGAACGGATTAAGTTCGTAAACCAAGTTACCACTGTAGCTTGGGTTTTGAAATGTGACAAAAAAGGTACAGTATGATTCTGAGACACGATCATTATGTATGTAGAATATGTTCAGTCCTCATACATGTAGAGTAAGCACAAGAAATTGTGGAACATCATAACTGTTATTTTCTTACAGGCCTTGCTTCAAACTCATGATGTTGTGGCACATGAAGTTTACAGTGATGAAGCATTACGAGTTACACCACCTCCCACCTCTCCATATTTAAATGGAGATTCTCCAGAGAGCGCCAATGGAGACATGGACATGGAGAATGTAACAAGAGTGCGATTGGTTCAGTTCCAGAAAAACACAGATGAACCAATGGTAAATAGACAGCTGCTCCCATATAAAGATATCTGATTTGCATCCATTCATTAGCAGATGGTAGATTGTGACTAATGAATGGATCATATAAAACTTGGTTATAAACCATTTTTAATTTCTATCTTTAGAATGGCATTTGATAGCTAATCATTTAAAATGTTTTATTGGGGATTCTTAATAAGTTGTAGCATTACATATTGCATTTTCCTAACTTCAATTTGTAGTTAACTGTGTAGCTGCTGCAGCTACTTAACCCAACTACAGTGGTGCCCCGCTAGACGAATGCCTCGCTAGACGAAAAACTCGCTAGACGAAGGCATTCGTCTAGCAGAAGGCTGCCCCGCTAGACGAAAAAGTCTGTGGGGCTGCCTCGCAAGACGAAAAATTTTCGTCTTTTTTTCCCGTTTTGCGGAGTGCGGCTGTCATTGCCGCTCCGCAAGACAAAAAACCCGCTAGACGAAAATTTTCGCAGAACGAATTATTTTCGTCTAGCGGGGCACCACTGTATATCATACTGTATTCTCATTCCAATTCAGTTTTCCAAGTGTTGTTGCTTATGTAACCAAAAAGGCAACAGCTATACAAAGGAGTTTCATAAGAAGAATTCCCAAAAGTAGACCAGTGAGGATTCATTGCCCATGGAATTCTAGCTGTTTGTGAGGGACAGGACTGAAAACTGGATGGGAGTGGGGATCGGATGGAATGGCTGGAAAATAAGGCAGAAACACATAAAGGTACCTGACCACTCACGCTCTTGCTAGCTGGTGCCTGCTTGTTCACTCACCCTTTGCAGTCTCCTGCCTAAAAGGGGGAAATTTTGAAGGTTCCCTTGAAACAGACACACACCATTCTGTTGTGAGGACCCACTTGTGAATCTTAATAGCTAACACAGATGGCTGAGCACCAGTCCATGTGTCACTGAAACAATATCCACATTCAAGAGGGAAGAATCCAAGTTGGTAGAACGCTTAAGAACTTCTGCAGAAATACAAAAAAAGAAAAGAAAAACTAGGCAGGGAAGCCCATGTGGGCAGGAATAACTGCAGAAGGAACCGATGAACACTGAGCATGCCCATCTATCATAGAATTCTGGCTAATAGAGGCGAGGGGAAATGGAACTGAATTGCTGGCAACCTAAGCAACATTGTTATGCTGAAAAGGAAGTGAAATCCTTAAATTGCAATGAAAAAAAATGATAATGGCTATTCCAACAACAACTTGGGATTTTGCAGAAGAATAAGGTCATAGATACTCTCAGAAAGGTTACCTCAGTTTAAATATCTGATTTCTAGCTTAAGAAATTATCCTCCAAGTGAACTTCAAATATCTGATAGAGGATATTCGCTCAAGAGAAGAATTACGACCTTTCTTGGTGTACCTGCAGTAGAGTTTTCCTGTGATAAGCCTTGATTTAGAATGTTAGCTGACAAACGGCAACAGATATAACAGAATATTTTCTTGGGAAGTTTTCACGATAGCCCTTCTAAAGAACAACTATTTGCTAATATTGTAGGTGGAAACCTTTGGCTTCCACGAATCGGTTAATAGAAATCGCTGTTTTTTCAGCTGGTTCAGATATTTAAAAAACTAACACATAACAGCCCAAGTGACCCAGAGGATTCTGCCTGCATGAAGGAAATAATGTTTGAGCTGGCATATCCCTGGTTTCCCAGCACATCAGATCTGTGACTTCCTGGTAATTTCTGTGAGTGCAGTATCTGAAAGGAAAATACTACAATGTTTATGCAATTTGCACAAACAAAGTAGAAAGTGGTAGGTTTATTATTATATTATGTATTCGTTGCTTACTATGAAAAGTCACTAAGTAAGTTATAAAAGGTTCAGAGCAAAGTAGGCATAACAAAAAACAAAAAACAGTACATTTCAATAAAACCATTTCAGTGACCCTATTCATTCATTCATTCATTCATTCATTCTCCCCCTCCTCTTGAAGCAGCCCAGGGCTGCAAACACATCCAAACTTTTGTTCTGTTTTGTTTTTAAGCATTCTAAAACAAAAATAGTTACAGTAAAAAACAACAAAAACCTTCTAAATACAATTTCAGTTAAAAATATTCTAAAAACAATTATAATTAAAAACAGAATTTTATCCAGTGATCTAAGGGTTGCCGTAAACAGACTTTGCAACTTCAAACATGCTTTGTCAGACATGATTTCTACTGCACATCTGTGAAGAATACTCATATGAACAAATTTAGTTTCTGAAGATACTTTTTCCCTATTTTCTGAATTGATTGTTTCTTTTTACTAGGGAATCACTTTAAAAATGAATGAACTGAACCACTGCATTGTAGCAAGAATTATGCATGGAGGAATGATTCATAGACAAGGTAATGTTGGCATGAGAGCAAATTACCACAACTTTCATGTGGTACCCTGCAAACATGCAGAGCTTAGAGGCATTGAGCCCAAGTGATGCAAAGTACCTGGTGCTAGGAATTGTTCAGTGGCTATGGTCCCATACCTCTCTGCTTCAGCAAGTCCTGTTGCTATACCTGAAGCATAGAAATGCTTCAAGAAACAACATATAATGCAAAGTTTGATTTTGTACTATATTTTGTGAACCAGAGCCATGAGTAAGGCTTCATTAAGATTTGAGCTAACTGGACTGCAGCCAAGGGCCCACCTCCAATAGCTTGTGCATGGTGTGCTTCCTACAGCATTTTATGGGTAGGGCCTTCTTGGTAGTGGCGCCTGCCCTGTGGAACGCCCTCCCATCAGATGTCAAGGAAATAAGCAACTATGTTATTTTTAAAAGACATCTGAAGGCAGCCCTGTTTAGGGAAGTTTTTAATGTTGAATGTTGTATTGTGTTTTTAATATTTGGTTGGAAGCCGTCCAGAGTGGCTGGGGAAACCCAGCCAGATGGTTGGGGTATTATTATTATTATTATTATTATTATTATTATTATGTTTCAGTGTGGTGTAGTGGTTAAGAGCGGTAGACTCATTATCTGGGGTACCGGGTTCGTGTCTCCACTCCTCCACATGCAGCTGCTGGGTGACCTTGTGCTAGTCACACTTCTCTGAAGTCTCTCAGCCCCACTCACCTCACAGAGTGTTTGTTGTGGGGGAGGAAGGGAAAGGAGAATGTTAGCCGCTTTGAGACTCCTTCGGGTAGTGAAAAGCGGGATATCAAATCCAAACTCTTCTTCTTCTTCTTCTTCTTCTTCTTCTGGTGTGTGTTACATTCTCTCTCTTCTGCCATCCTTGCATTTACTGCTCAGTATAGATCTGATTTTAAATTGTATTAAGTTTTAATATTTGTATCATTTTATGATTGTTAGAAACCACTTTAAGTTCTTTGAGCAAAAAACAATCTATACATTTAATTTAAAAAGATGTGCATTAAAAGCATAAGAGTATGAAAATCCATTGATACACGTAGTGTGTGTTGAATAAGAGAAATGAAAGTAGAATATTTTTGATGTTAATATTTGGTATGTTGATGTAGTTTAATATTATTCCATGTATGACTCCTTTTACTGCCAATCCTTTTCTCTTTGGGATTTGATGCTTCTGTTACACAATGCCATACTGCTTTCCTGCTTCTACAGGTACGCTTCATGTGGGTGATGAAATTCGGGAAATAAATGGAATCAGTGTAGCAAATCAAACGGTGGAACAGCTGCAAAAAATGCTTGTAAGTATGCAAATGATTATGCATCTGATTTATCTAACTTCAATTGATGAATAAAAACTTAAATTTGCTTCTTAAAATAATGGAGTCCAGCGTTGTGAGCTTTGCTTCCCCATCACCTATCACCATTAATTGACAGTGTTTGGGGGCTGTTTTTTCAAGAGATAATTCTTTGCAAGCTTAACTTCAGGCCTCAAAGCATTTGTGGTCTTTTCCCCGCTCTTCTTCAGATTTGCTTACCAACTAAAGTGGGACAAGATATTTACTGTCCCTGAGGGCTTATCCACAGTTACCTTTTGTCCTGCTCTTTGCAGGCGCAGGTCCACATTTTAATGCTCCATGTCCGAACAAGGGAGGGTGGGTGTGTCCCAAGCTTCCTGCATGAAAACCTGCTCTTTAAAGCTGAATCGAAGCAAACATCAATTGAGGTTTCCCATGGATTGCTGTTTGCTCCAGTTGAGCTTTAAAGAAAGAATTTTCATGGGGAAAGCTCCAAAGCAAAAGGGGGGTGCTCGGACACAGAGCTTTAAATCGTGGCTGTGCCTTGAAATAACAGTGGAAAGGTAAGCGTGAATAAGCCCTAACTAAGTGTTTCAGTTGGGATGGCTTGTACTACACACACACACACACACAGAGAGAGAGAGAGAGAGAGAGAGAGAGAGAGAGAGAGAGAGAGAGCACTTGATTTAGGGGTACTCATAATGACAAAATTAGAACATTTGTCTTTTAAAAAATCTTCTTTTTCTCTTCCATTGAAAAGTAATGCTCCTGAAAATTGTACTGACCATTCTGATCCTGTCCTTTTAAGTTTGTACAAATAACTTGTGTGTGTGTTAGGGTAAGGAGCAGAAGTTGAAAATGTTCAGTGACACCGTTCTTTCTTTCATGAAAACAGTAATGAAACATATTGTGTCTTCAATGATCGCTGTTGTAGAAGTTGATCAGACACTTGTCAGTCTTTTGTTGTGTAAATTTAATCTACACATTCTATTCAGGGCTGGAGATGCATTTTATATAAAACACTTAACTCAATCTAAATAGTAATACTAAGCACAGGAAGGAAGTTATTTTCAAAGCATTCTATTAAGCAGCTTTCATCTGTAAGATTTGATTATCCTTGTTGTTATCTTCTGCTTGTATGCCTGCATTTGTTGTTCATAAAATAATCCCATTCTTTGAATTTAGCTTCATTGTTGTTTTTAAAGAAATAATGGATTATGACAAGCCTTTGCATGCTATGAAAATAAATAATAATTATAAAATCTGCATCAAGCGGCAGGTTTCACCTTATAATAATGGTTAATTTAGGTTAGAGTTTTTAATGTTGGTGTTTCAGTATTCAAGGCCACTCTCTATTTTTCAATCTTCAGTATAACAAATTTTATGCTACCGGTATATCAAAATTATTTTCTTTGAATTTAACCTGTGAATTGAAAAATAGTCGCATGTCTTTGTTGCTAAAGTAAGTCAGGAAATGACAAGGAGAAAAGGTTGAAATGACCAAGAGAGAAGCAGCTTGCAGGTTCAAAATGTTTGTGATTTCTTGCTGATTTCTGAAGACCTCTAATGCGTACAAGTGAACAGTACAGGTGCATCTGGTTTGAAATACAGCCACATGATTGCCATATTTTCTATTTTATTTCTGAACGTGAATTTCTGAAAGAACTGCTGAAGCCCTAAGGTGTTTTATTTTCTTGAAATATTAGATGGTTTCGAGTGTTCTGTTGTGTTTTTTGTTTTTAAAAAATGTATTTCACTTTCTCCAGAGGGAAATGCGAGGTAGTATCACCTTCAAGATTGTGCCAAGTTATCGCACCCAGTCTTCTTCATGTGAGGTAATGAATTTAATGAATTATTCTCTTTCTTCTCATTCCTATAACCTAACTGCCTGCTGATGGCTGAATGTTATTGCTTTCTGGGAAATTGTTTCTGCCTGTGCTGTTAGATCACGCACACCAATTTTACAACAAAGATAACGGAACAGAGGAGTAGCGCTACCTACCTACTGTGTCGTCCTTCTCTCATATTCATTACATCAGCTCATTAAATGCTCCCTAACAGCCTATAATATGAAAAAGGACTTGTACTATTTCCTGCTTTATTTTAGGCATAATTGGGACATTGGGTGGTAAAAAGCAGGCTTAAGTAAGTTTTTTAGTGCAGTGAATAAGATGGTATGTTCAGGAGGACTGTAAAACAAAGTAAATTCAGAAGGCATGGTCTGTTTTTTCTCAAGGAGTTAAAATGTTTAAACTACTATAGCAAATCACTGACAGAGACAGAAGGATGATACTAAAAAGAAACACGCTGTAGCGGCAGGGTTTTTTAAAATATGAGAATGAAAGAGAAGCTTCTAAATAGAAAAAGGGAAACATTTCGTATGTAGATGTTCTAGTATGTAGAAACAAACCAATCAAGCCAACAGCCCAATATATTGCATCTAGTGAAAATATTAAACATCACAGAGGATATATAAATTAGCAAAAAGATCAGTAAATTGTAAATCCTTAGCAGGATTATGATTATCGGTTAATGGGGGGAATTCCTGTTTGTTTATTATAAAAAGGATAACCATGTGGCCAAAGGGCAAGATACTCAATGAAGAGATAAAAGTTACATAGATAAATAGGAAAAGAATGTTGAAAATGAATTAGTCATTGGGGTGTATGATATATTTCATTTATGATATCCTTTAATCCAGCAATTTAGCCAGAGTAAAACAAAAGCACCAGATGGCTGAAGAATCACTGATATTGGGAAAAATGGGAAAATAATTATTTATATTTGATACATTAGGAGAAATTTCTGTCTCTAGTACCTAGTGAGAAGTACAATCATGAAACTTCTCACTTATGATAGAAATTAAATAGATGTTTGGCTTTGTCAGGAGTAAGCAATGCTGTACCAGTTTTATTTCATGGGATAACTTATTTCATGAGACAAGTAAATGTTCTAACATACGGTACATAGGGTAGATTTATAAAGTTTGTTCCTGTTGAAAATGCTGACTTTTTGGGTTAGAGTTATCTAACTGGCAGCAGTATGGCAGATCAAATGCCTTGTAAGAGTGAGAAGAATCAAGAGAAGGAGAAGATTTCAGTTATGAGAAATGAAGTTGTAAGAAAAACCAGCCCTTTTCAAAATCACAGATAATTATTTCATGATTTTAATACTTTATATCCAAAGCCCACAGTTCCATATAATCACTGTTAGTTGTAAGAAGTAGAAATTCACACTGGCTTAACTTGGATTCTTTTTGCAATTCATAATTGTAATGAGGCATGGGTAGAACGAATTTTTGGGGGGGTCATCTAGCCAAAGAAAATTATGTATGTTCAAAAATATTAAAAGAAAACTGTAATTAGGAATATAACACAGTTTGCAATACTTCCAAAAAGTGGGAAGTGGTTAATGGATTTTAAACTGTACATTTAAAAAAAGATTGAAAAGTTTAGGAATATCCTGATATCAGGCAAACTAGCAAGGAGATAAATTAGTGGCACATTATGAGCCAAACAGCTTCGGGGGGGGGATCTTAAATATAATTCTGTTTAAATTATTGTTGGGTTACCTCTTTAATTTTTTTCTAGTTTCATAATCTTTAATTCTGCAATGCCTAAGTGTAAAACTATTTAAAACACTTTTTTCCAGGAAGTACATGTAACTTCTTAAACCAAAGAGCCTTCTACTCTCTTGTCTCCCATGCAAAATGTTTCTAATTGCTTGTTTGGGGTTTTGTACCTGTATAAAATATGCTGTGATAGATTTGTTTTGATTAAATTCATTTTAAGGAAGGATGTTTTTCCTACTTAGCAAACAAACTGGGAGAAATACTATGTAAGTGATGTCATACTTTAAAATACTGCATGCTCAATGTATCAGTTGTTCCTATGTGGATTTTGGTAGCATATTATAGATTGCCAATATACAGACACACAAATATATCATCTTCCATTCTAAAATGGCAATTATTTAATTTTGAAGTAAATTGTATTTATTTCAGTAGTTGCCAGAAGCACATATAAGCCATTATGCAACATCCATGTAGATTACTTGTTTGTGTCAATAGCACAACATTCCACACTCATGTGAAAGGTAAGGAAAGGCCTATCTTGCATTGAAGGCTAGCCATGCTACTGTTTGTCCATTTTAAAACATTGACAAGTTGTACACTCCTGTGCAGGAGTCGTGCAGTTGATTAAGTGCACAGTCTCCAAACCTTTTGTTTTAGAAGGATAAGTAATACTTACAAAATGGCCTGGAGATTTTTTTAAAAAAAAAACCCTGTGTTGGCATCACAAGTCACATTACGAACTGTACTGATCATATCACAGTCCTCACAACAATCAAAGAAGCAGTGAATATGCTAGCGGGGAACCCACATTTTCCCAGACATAAAACCTACTCAGTGATACAAAGTATGAGGGGATGTTGCCCTTCAAAACACCTAACTATACCAAGATTGCTTTAATGCAGGAGGCAGTGAAATAGCTTCAACCTCTAATACTAACCCTCAGCATAAGATGATTTTTAAAGGATAGTTTGTGTACAGTAGAATCTTATTTCTCTAAATGCATTATGCAAATGATTAAGCACATATCAATAGTCAAGCACTGGGAAAAAAAAAGTTATTATTTTTCTAGAACTCTCAGGGTGTACTTTAGACTTTGATAATCACTTAAAATTTTAAGGGGGGAAATGTTTAGATGCTGCCTTGGTCAAAGCTCTCCTGCTCCTACAAAATAAAATAAAAAAGAGAACAAAGCTTTACATTCATTTACATTAAAACAATACAATTGGAGCTTTTTGATCCACAGAAGTAAAACTAGATCTGTTATTATGTTTCTTCCCATTTTGTTTTTTACTTGCTGTTCTTTTTAATAGTCACTTTGATTTTTCATTAAAAAAAACTCAACTTCTAGCATCTATAAAAAGTTCAATTTTCAGAATTTCAAAACACAAGTTCTTGAAATGCATGTCTGAGTTATTTGGAGAAGCTTTGCATTTTTAAAAAAGCACCAGGAAATTTGTGAAAACCTGAAATACAGGCTTTGGGTTAGAACCAAAGGTATGCCACCAGTCAGTGGAAAGCGTCTTCCATGCATGGAAGGGCTGTTTCTGATTTAGCAGGAAAGCATGGTGTAAGAAAATAATCCCAAGATCCAGAGGAGTTTTTCCATTTGTACAAGTTTTTTTTGTAGGACCTAGCACAAGCTTATTATGATCTACTAGAATTTTATGCTGCAGCTGGTATTTTAGTTATGTTCAGTTTCTTATACTGTAATGCCAGTTTCTGACACATTGTGCTCTTGAACAAAACTCAACGTGGAACTAACAAATATTCTCCTCCTAGTTGCTGTAAGATAGGCTAATAGTTAGATTCAAACGTGGTGTTGAAATTTCATCCCCCAAAATATGTTGCTTACAGTATCTTTCTCTAGAATGGTTCGGACCTAATGGCAAACCATGGGTTGGCATTATGTGAACATAGTGATTCACTACTTCCCTTCTGGTTAGAGGTCAACCTTAATTTGCCGTCGCATCTGAATTAACAAACTGTGGTTTGCACATGCCCTACAAACCAGTATTATATTGCATCCCTTAACTTTGAAATAGGCTAAAATTTCTAACCTCAGGCTCCTCATCCATTAAGTGCACATTTAAGGAATGCATAGACTGTTTGACTAATACATAATACATCAGAGTATATTGCCCAGAGCTGGTGACCATCATGACATCGTCTTAATGCTGAAAGGTAGAACACACCCTTTAGTTCATGAGCCATTGCTTGAGAGGCTTGTTCCTAAGGTCCATGTGTTCCGTCTTCTGCAAGTAGCAAAAGCAATTATCTGAAAATGAGACAATATATACAGAGGAAGGAAATTTAGCTAGAGAATAGTAATGTGAGTTTCACCTTCATATAAAAACCTGGCATGAAGTGACAATTCCATGGATAAATGGAAATTTGACTTCATTATTTACAGCAGAACATTGGGAATTGTGTAGAAGTCAAATCCATGTTTCCTTCATTGGGTTCTGCAAGTTGTTTTGTAATTTTAGGTGTTCAGAATAGTAGCTATGTTAGGAACACCTTGCTTTTTAAACTGATTTCAAATTTTGAGTTGGCATTTGGTAAGAAAACTCAGATACAAAGACATAAAGCATAACAAATCGTATGGTTGGCTACAGGAGAATGTACAACCTTTAGTAAAATAGCAAGATCTCTTACTGTACTAGAGTTTGTTTGTTGTTTTAAAAAAAGGTAGAACCAAAGGAGTCATGAAGACATCATTACTGGCTGTTTGCACTTAATGTTTATTGTAAAACATTAATAAGGTGTAAACACATTATTGAGGTATAAATGCATTCCTGATTGCTACTACAAATCTGTCATCCCCTAATCTGAGGGTAGTTCATTTCTATGAAAGGAAATCTCCCATACACTTCTGTTTGCTAGAGGGCTAAGAACTATTATGGAGGACACTTCACATTTTGCACAACTCTGCTCCTAATTGCTCAAGCATCTCTTCCACTGCAGAGTCCAAAATGGAAGTAAACATGTTTTAAACTCCCCAGGCAGAAAAACTGATTTTAGGGGATTTTAGGGATTTTAGCAGCTGGAGAAAAAAGAGACATTGCACATACTTTTGTAAACCAAGAAATCTTTAATAAAAATATGTTTAAGGAAGGAAGGATTAAACACCACTCATATCACCTCTTCTCAAAATGCACAAACATCCCTTTTGCTGTTAATATTTCCAGGGACAGCTAACGATTATACAAATATGTAAGAGGAATAAAATCTGTAAAATCCTAAAACAGCAAATAAGAACAGCGGAATAAAATCAAAGAATCACAATTGCAGCATAAAACCAATTTAACCAGATTTTAGGGGGAAATTAAAAGAGTTTGCCCTGGACCCAAAACACAAAAGAATGAGTGCCAGGTAAACTTATCTGAAGATAGGTTCCAAAGGTGGTGTATCACAAAGGTGATACCTTTTTTTATCACAACCAATAAGTCTTTCTCCTCAGTTGCCATCCACCTCACATCAGAAGTTGCAGACAACCTGAAGAGGGCCTCTGGAAATTACCTTGGTTATATGGACAGGTTATGTCATCAGCCCTTCAGGTTCCAAGTATCTGAATGTAGATAAGCTTCTAAGAGATTCTGTCACTTCTTTAGTCAATTGAAGCAGTTATTCTAATATTTAATTTGTCTACCATACTCCAGTTTTAATACTGTTTATAATACCATGCCTCTGGATTTGGAAATGAAGTAAGGCACCTAATAATAACCTTCTGCACAGTCAGAGGACTCCCTTGGTACACAGAAGTATATTAAATTGTTGTTTAAGAAAGAGGGGCTCTTTAAAAAGCCACAAGTGACCCGGTCAAAGACCAAGTGTGTTGAGTACTCAGTGATGAGTATGTTAAGAGTGTTGGAGGTCTGCTTTGTTGGTTTTTTTCAAAGGAAAATGGAGGCATGGATTGATCTGCTAAAGCCCCTACTTCTTGCATCATCCTGTAGATGAGGATTAAGTACATCTTTTTTTCTGGGGGGACGCAGGGGTATGCATACTCCTAAACATTTTGTGAATCTAAGTTTTGTCTCATTGAGGGGCAGTATTTCAATGAGTAGGAAAATGAGAATACCCCTAAACAGTTTTTTAAGGAAAAAAAGCACTGGGTGTACATCATAGCTAAAAACCTCACAAACTCATGCAATACAGCTTGGATGATCATTATTTAATAGATTTACATCCTACTCTTTAACTGAACTCCTGAGAGCCATTCACAACATGTTTTACATGTCATCATGGATACCCCCCCAAACCCATACATTTATGGCCTAATAGGGAGGGAAGAGCTAGTAGTTCAAGGGCAGGCGCTTGAAATTGTCTGTCTCCCTTCTCTCCCTCTCCTTCTCCTTGGTGATAAATGGTATTGTATTGTGATGGAGGAAAGGATCATCCAGCTGGGGTAACAGTAGGCACCAAATATTGCGATATATAGCAGCAGATCACTCAAAATCTGTGTTGGCATCCCAGCCCCAAACTCTTCAGCACAGTATAGCACAGAAGGCTAAGGTTTCAGGAACATGGAAATAAATAAATAAATAACAGTACTCTTTTTTTTTTCCATGTCAACTTCCACAGCAAGTCCAAAATAGTGATGCAATGCTCCTGTTTCAGGCTGCCTGGAATTCTGAGCTGGAGGATTAGTTTTAGAACCTGAAGGAACAATGCAGTATTTTGTTGACGATCCTCACTTGTCTGATAATGCAAGCTGAGAGTTAGATATGAAAAAGTATGGTGAAGGAGAGAAATTATACGTGCAAATCCCGCTATCGGCCCACTTGCTATGCAAAAATTCAACAATCCACAAGTAAAGAATTGTGCCCAAACCTCACTGTAAACACCACAGATTCACATATCCGAACATCCAGAGTTGGCCCAATTCCTTATTTCCTTGCTTGCTTCTGCTTTGCTGGTTGGTAGCAGCTATGTTTGGGATGCGGGTGGCGCTGTGGGTTAAACCACAGAGCCTAGGGCTTGCTGATCAGAAGGTCGGCGGTTCGAATCCCCATGACGGGGTGAGCTCCCGTTGCTTGGTCCCAGCTCCTGCCCACCTAGCAGTTCGAAAGCACATCAAAAGTGCAAGTAGGTGCCGCTCCGGCGGGAAGGTAAACGGCGTTTCCGTGCGCTGCTCTGGTTCACCAGAAGCAGCTTCGTCGTGCTGGCCACATGACCCGGGAGCTGTATGCCGGCTGCCTCGGCCAGAGTTGGACATGACTGGACCTAATGGTCAGGGGTCCCTTTACCTTTACCTTAGCAGCTATGTTTAGGCAGAAACCATGAAGGGATTGAGGGTGCAAGACCAGATGAATCAGTGAGTAGGAGGGATCAGACAAATCAGTTTCTCCCCTTAACAATATCATACTATTCCAATTGTTTTTAAGCAACCCATGTTTCTTCATGTTGTCCTCCAGATGAACTGCAGACTATGAAAAGTCCAACAGAATTTACAGATAATTGTAGGAGGAAAGCCTCCCCATATA
Source organism: Lacerta agilis (assembly GCF_009819535.1). Lineage (NCBI taxonomy): Eukaryota > Metazoa > Chordata > Lepidosauria > Squamata > Lacertidae > Lacerta > Lacerta agilis. Next base: position 55,945,433 of record NC_046315.1, read on the forward strand.
CACCAGAAAGATAATAGCAGGTTTTCTATTCAATTATGTCCCAAGATTTCAAAATACTATGAAAGAGAGGCCATTCCAAGTTACACACACACACACACACACACACACACACACACACACACATACATATGTGTGTGTGTACATATATATGTATATTTAGTATGTCCCACTTACATTAAAAATCTAGACATTAATTTAGATTGTGTATTTAAAAAGTATGAAAACACTCGAGACTCCTGGTTTCCACATCATGCTAAGCCAATCCATGGTTTCGCATGAACATCAGAAGAGGAGAGGGTAATAATTTTGCTCTCCCCTGTTGTTTCGCTGAGCTAAGCCATAGCTTGATTCAGTGTGTCATCTGAATCTGGATGCATGGTTTCACTCTCCCAGACAAACCTCAAACTGTAAACCATGGGACAGAACCTTGGATAAAGCTTAACATTAGTCTAGAGAGAGCTAAACTACAACTAGGTTTAAACAACACACAGTATAGTACAGTATAGCATCAGGACCACCTGGGAGAAGCAAAGCAGCCACTTGGTTCTTTTCCAGAGTTTGCACAAAGCTGTGGTTTGGCATTGTGTGATGTGGAAAGCAGACTGGGAAAGAAAAGGCAAAATAATTGGTCATAAGCCTATGGATATAACTGTTGACATGAATATATCTGTGTTCTGCAATAGTGTTGTGTGATAATGAACCTTGTGTCTTATTTCAGAGAGATTCCCCCTCTACATCCAGACAGTCCCCAGCTAATGGCCATAGCAGCATTAACAATTCTGTTTCGGTAAGACTTCTAGACAGAGAGTATTCAGATCTTGTTGGTGCTCATCTACCATTCCTGTTATGATTACATGTTCAGTAGAAAATTGTGTTCTGCTGATAAAATCAAGAATACTTAGAAGTCTAATTCCCCATTTGCTCTCATTCAAGGGTTTACGAGACAACATAATCTTCTCATTAAAATCCCTTTAATGAGTTACATTCAACTGTAATGTAAAAATTCACTCATCCCTGAAATATGCTTATCATTACCCTCATCCTGACTTGCTCAAAACTAAACGAAAAGGCTAATTTCTATTTTCAACTTTTGAAGTGGTCTTTTGAAGCAAAATATTTGCACAGCAGGTATTTGGAGGGTTTTGGACATTTTTTTATTTTTAAAGCTCTGTAGATTGCAGTACTGGTTTCCGCTATCTCAGTTAAGGAATTGGTGTGTCCTCTGCTGTTGTGGTATGTGCACATATTTTTGTGAAATATGAGCCTTGCCTGGATATGAAAAGCAAAAGGAACTGGCTTTAAACTGCATTTATAAGCCCAAGCTATTAACATCACATCTTTAACACAAAGTACTTTCTTTTTAGTCATATGTTCAGGAAAAAAGGTACTGTTAAACATAATGGCAGACACCGCTATTTTTTATCATTAGTTTTTCTCTGAACATATATGGTAAAACACTAGAAAGCACCTGTAGACAGATCTTCCTTCAGAAATACTTGGATAATTGTGCTGTTAACACATGTACTATAAGTTGAGAAATGGTATCTGTTTCTGCGAACTTTCAATTAATGTCAATATAGGCTGTTCTATATGTTGTTTAAAATACTGCAGTTGTAATTAGCTACAGGAATAAATTGGTTTATGTATAAACACTAAGATTTATATGAATTAGAAATCTATTTAGACATAATGGCTGGATACATAGTAGCTTTCAAATTGTAAAAACAATTTATATAATTGTCCCATTAGGAATATAATTAGAACGTGAAGGCTAAAAGAGGGGTCCTCCTTTGCTTACAGGTGCTTTTGTGTTGAAGATGATGAATCCTTATTGAAAGCACATTTTCTGTCTGCTTAATTTTTACCTGCTTTCTTCAGCTTGCTGCTAAACAGCCTGGGTTTGACATTTTTTCCTATTAAATGATTATTTCCGAAAATAAATTTGTTGTTAATACTTGCAAATTAACTATTTGCTTTGATACTGTTGACTGCTTTCAAAGTAAAATGAAGTTTTCTTTTCCTGGGTTGGCTTTGTTCTGCAGGACTTGCCATCAACAACACAACCAAAAGGACGACAGGTGAATAGCTATTCTACATGGAAGCTTTCCTAATCTAGTGCCTTTAGTTTGTAGCAATCGCTCCTTACCATCTCAAATGTGGTATTCATTGATGTGCTGACTTTAACTCTAAAAACCTTTCCCATTTTGTGTTTTACTCACCTAGCTGATTCACCGTAGTTCCATTTTCCCGTGACCTGAAATGTAGTTGTAATTTTTTTTATTACAACTTTTATTATATTTTTTAATAGTAGCTAGATTCAGGACCATGTGATGTGTTGATGCCATCAATCTTCTAATGTTTCATTTTCATTGCATCTTCATGGTTGTCGTTTGCTGCCCTGAAACTAATATTTAGGCATTTACTATACATAAGTTTTTCATGTGTGGTAGGAGTTGCACATTCTTGAGTATTTTGGTCTTAATAAATATTGGATTTTCTTAAGTTTCATTATGCTGAGGAAGGGGTGATTAAGGGACAGTTCTTACAAGCTGGACATTTTTTATTTATGATTATTACTCAGGTATCCTGATAATATTTGGTGATACCTTTAGAATGAATTTATTTATTTATTTATTTATTTATTTATTTATTTATTGCAGATTTATAAACTGCTTCACAACAAAAAGTTACTGAAGTGGTATACCATAAAATAATATAAAATATTACAAACACCATGAACAAAGGACAGTAAAACCAGTTCTGTAGTTAGAGTTGTTATTGCACAAAATGGCTGGGTCACATTTCATGAAAAGCCTTTTAAAACAAAACTCCCTTTAGTTAAATATAAAAACAGCTAGGTGTTTGTCTGATTTCAAATGGTAACTGATTCCAAAGGGCTGGAGCTGCAACACTAAAAGCCTAGTTTCTACTGCGTACCAATCTCACCTCTGGGGCATGTGATACTCTTAGTAGTGCTCTATCTGAGGAGTGTAGTTCCAAGGCAGGGATATATGGCGTGAGGCAAGTTGTTTAGGACTTTAAATGTTAAAAGCAAAACCTTGAACTGATCCTAATAGCATATTGGCAGCCAGTGCAGTACCGTGGCAGAGGTTTATGTGGTGTAAACAGGTTGTCCCAGTCAGCAACCTAGCATCTATATTCTGCAACATCTGCCGATTCCAGACGAAGCTCAAGGGCAGCCCCACATAGAGCACCCTGTAGTAGTCCAGTCTTCTGGGTACCAGGACCATACCCACAGTGGCCAAGCTATCTCAGTCCAGGAATAGACATAGGATTTGAACTCTGTTTATGTGCCCTCATGCAGCCCACTCACATCATTCAAACACCAATCTAGAGCCTGGTTCAGATATTACAAAGAAGCAATTGTTTTTTGTCTCAATGTGCTTCACTTTACATTTGCTTACCCTCAGTTTCATTTCCCATTTTAATGCTCATTCACCCAGTTTGAGTAGATATCTGTTTGGAGTGCCTCACTGTTTGTTCTTACCACCCTGAACAAACTTGGCCACTTTGCTACTCACCTGGAACACTACATCATGACAAAGTTAAAACAAGCACTGGTCCCAATATTGGGGGACCTCACATCCTGTTGTTGTGAGAACTGTCCTTTTTTATTTTCCTACACTCTTCTTCCTGCTTGACTTGTTACTGTTCAGCCAGGTACCGGTCCATTAAAAGACCTGTCCTCTCATCCCATGACTGACTGCTAAAAGTACTCAGATTACGTTGAGGAGAAATTCCATTAAAAAGTTTTTTGAAAGTCCCAAGTATGCAATATAGCCTAGATCAGTCTTTCCGTATGATTACTGACACTCTCAAATAACTTTTAAGTTAGACAGAATGTACCCTTGCAGAAGTGATATTGGTCCTTTCCAGTCCTCAAGTACAGAGGCTGATCTTGGAGCTGTTAACAGATTTTTGTTAGATCAGCTATTTCATGTTTGAGTTCTTTAGGAACTCCTAAAATGGATGATATCTGGGTCCAGTGATTTGTCTGTTTCTAATTTGTCAATAAGACCCAGAATTTCATCTCTTGTCATCGCTGTTTGGCACAGTTCCTCAAATTCCCTTTCTGAGAAAGTTAGTTCAGCTACAGGGATCTGTCCTACATCTTCCACAGTGAAAACAGATGGAAAGAATTCATTCAGCTTCTTCACAATTTCCTTTTCTTCCTGTTAATACATCTTTAACTTTCCTGTCTTCCAAAGGTCCAACTGCCTGTCTAGCAGGTGTCTTACTTCTAATGTCTTTTTTCCTTAAATGGTTGCTCTTAATGTTTTTAGTGATATGCTTCTCAAAAAAATTGTTTGCATCCTGTATTGTCTGCTTGCAATTCATTCCATAACATCACTTGAACAAATTATTTCAAACTCATCAATTTCAAGAACAGTAGCATCTTTGTTTAAAAAAAATAAATCTAAGACTTGGGAAAATACAACCAAGAATTCCAGATTTTAAATTAGTATATATTTAATTCCTCCTCTCAGTAGACCCCTGGCCATCTGACAGCAAAATTAGGCATTCCTTCTATGACTCTGTCCTTCTTGTCTACAGCCATCATGACTCCTGGAGGCGCATGAGGGAGAACTGAGGATTAAGACAGGACTTGAGAATCGTTGAAACAGGGCTTTATAGACTGGCTTTCTGTCAGTTGCTTGAGGTCTTCAGTTGGGGTGGGATTCGCCGTGGGGTCCCAATCCTCTTCCTCCAGGGTCTGGGTCAAATGGAATCTTAACATGCATAAAAATGAAAGATTTAGAACACAGGAAGCACATAGTAAAGATGCACTATGTACATTATTATTCTTCATCTTCTGAATTAAAGTTTTTGTTAGTTAAGATAATGTCCATTAAGTTATACATATTTCTATTTCATATTTTGAGTAACTAGTAACAATATTTTAATGCAAACAGACAAAGAGGTGAAGTAGCATTTCAAAGTTTCAATGGAATGTTAAAGCACTCCAATTAAAGGCTTCATCAAAATCATCATCACAGTTCTTTATAGCTTTTTCTGTTTTGTTTTCAGTCATCATTCTTATGTCTAATACTGGTATCTTCCTAAGCCTGGATGCAAACAGCATGTGATAGTTAGATTATAGAGTAACATTTCACCTATCAGTTCTAACCATATTAACATCACATTGTCTTCACAATCTCCTATTTTATAGATATATGTAAGAGCACAATTTGAATATGACCCAGCAAAGGATGACCTCATTCCCTGCAAAGAAGCTGGTATCAGATTTAGAGTTGGTGATATTATCCAGATTATTAGCAAAGATGATCACAATTGGTGGCAGGGTAAACTGGAGAATTCAAAAAATGGAACTGCAGGCCTCATTCCTTCTCCTGAGCTTCAGGAATGGTATGTTTGGAATTTTATAAAATTAATATGTCTGTAATTTAAAAGAAATTGGTGTGTCAAAATGTGTTTACTATTTGAAACATTTGTTCCCTTTTTTCTGGCAAAAAAGGTGTTTGATTTAGTCAATTAGATTGGTCATGCAGTCTAGCACTCAAAACACACATACACTGTTACAGCAAGAACATGCACATATACCCTGAGACTACTCCTGGGAGAGATAAGTGGTGGTAACACTGCAGTGATAAGATCAGTCCCTGTGGAACTTATTCAGGCAGCCTCTTTGTGACAAAGAAAAGAACAATTGGTCTTACCTGAAGTGTAGTTTTGGGAGTGGAGCGTCGTTTCCAACGGAATGGGTGTTCGCCGTGTCTCACAACAAGGTGAACACCCATTCCATTGGATATGACGCCTCACAAACTAAAATATGCCTTCCATAATCATTTCTATCAACAATTCAGTGAAGAGGCAGATGAGTGCTGCCACGACGCTTTCTCATTGATATTTTGAACAAGTGCTATGGACAGTCCATGAGAAATTTATGATTAAACATGTCAAAATCCTCTGAGAACCAAAACTACAACCAGAACAAAAGCTAACAAAAACAACTGAAAAGCAAAAAGCCTCTGAGAAATCTAGGAAATAAAAGAAGATGGTGTTGCATTTCCCCTTCCTTGGCTAGATTGACTGCCAGGTCTACTAAACCAAACTGAAATTGTTTGGGGAGAGTTGTGTGATTCAGCAACCATTTCCCCCCCCCCACCTTTAAAATAATAGGGAGATTAGACACTAGATAGTAGCTATATAAATTATCTGCTTATACACTAGCCTTCAGAGGGCTTTCATCACTGCTGTCTTCTGAGGCGGCAGCAGCTTTCTCTATTTTAAAAATGTACTGGTAATTCCATTCAACAAGCTGCTCTTCCTCTTAGTGTAAATGGTTGCTAACATTTTCCCATACACCATGTTGACATCGGACAAATGTGATAAGAGGATACTTTCAGTGACTCTGTTTGGATACTATCATATAGTAGCAGTGTCCAGATCAGATTGGAGGCAATGTTTTTCTGCAAAATCCCTTGCAAAGCAAGTCTATAACAAACTGCAGTTAGTTCACATAAGTGACCAACCAGAGAAGGCAACAGCCCCTTGCCTACGTAGAAGAGCTCCACCAGACAGCATGGCATTTGTTTCACTCCCATGGCATAACCTTCAAATGGCATCTGTGTTGTGTTTAGTTTGATTTGGCCTGAATCTTACACTGCTTGCACTAAGTTGCCTTCCCTGCTGCTTTAAGGTTCTTAGCAATTCAGTTACCAAGGAGTAGCACCTTACAAAAATGTGAGAAGAGAATGCCTAGCTGCCACGGCATCAGAGCCATACTCAACTTTTGATTTCATATATCAACCATTCTGTCACCAGAGTGACCTGTAGTGTCAATGGATAAATCCTCCAAATAATTCTGTAATCCAAAGGATCCATCAGCCTACATAAGGTTGTGGTCAATTCATGAAAAAATGTACAGTATTACAATAATACCCTCATACCCTGACTATCTAAATCTAGGACGCTACAGAACACTTAATCTGGAGTGTATCCTGCCTTCTATGTGTGTGTTTCTAATTAATTAAATTTATACCCAAGTCTTCCTCTGAGGAGCTCAGAGCAACTTATATGTAGTTGTTATTCAGCACCCCACCAAGGCAGCTTCCGAAATCATACTTGTTCGACTTCTGTAGCAGAATACATCATATAATCTTAGGCCATTATCTGGGTTTGAAACACTTCAGCATAGCCAAATGATTGTCATAGCAGCCATGAAGTTCCTGCTAAAGGCTTGATAATAGCAAGCCTGAAGACCAGGTCTGTAATTAGGAAGTCTCTAAGATAAAATCTCAGTCTCAGCCTTATCCTATATGTGAATATAGTCTGTACTGGTTATCTACTAAAAGGAAGGCTACCACTGTAGAGATCAGAGATCTACTCTGTACCCAAATTGTGGCTGATGTTGCACTAAATGACCAGGTGGAACAAACTGGACCACTATGGATTAAGCAGCAGTCCATCCAGCTTTGGGTGATGCAAATGAAATCAAGGCCTTCCTTTGTGTTTAGACTATGATGGTCATGTAATTTAAGTTTGGTTTACAGACCACCCTGCTATTGGAGGACTGTATTCATGAGAGTTGCCCCAGGAGCTCCCTCCCACCATCAATCATGACAATTTGTAGCCATGGCAGGATGAGAGGCTTTGAGAACTGGAGTACCTTCTGCCATGCCCTGTGCTGTGACAGATGAAAAGAGCCACAGCTGTCAAAAGTGCTGCTTTGCCCCTGCCTTAGCTCCTCTCAGCAGCTGCAGCTATCTTTTAAAGCAGCAAGAACTCATTTGACTCCATGGTGGCTGCTGGTGTGGTAAACAAGGAGTTGGTGCTTTGAAAAGGGTCATCAAAAATTCCAATGTGAAAGCTGGAAAGTGAATTTTAATCTGTCCTGCAAAAAAAAAAGTGGGTGGGAGAGATTATGTTAAAGATAAATATTAACATTGTTTCATTTAAAAAGTAATCTTTAGTAACAAGCTGATAGTTTTTTCCTCTTCACCTACAAGGCGAGTGGCTTGTATTGCTATGGAGAAGACTAAACAAGAGCAGCAGGCAAGCTGTACTTGGTTTGGAAAGAAAAAGAAGCAATACAAAGACAAATACTTAGCAAAGCACAATGCAGGTGAGAAAAACATAATGCACATAAAGCCTTGTTTAACATTGCTGCATTGTTCATTATCAAGCAAAATTTTAATTTCACCAATGTCTCTCAGTGGAAACATTTAACTTAAAAAACCCAGATATTGAAGCATAAGAAAGCATAAGTGCTAAACAGACACTGGTGAATAAACAATATATGGGAAAAGCAGTGGTTAGCATAAGTTGAATATGGAAAATGTGATGATGCATTTGGGGCAAGATCTGCATCTTGGAGACAGTGTTAGGAAATCTGAGATGTTGTACAAGAATGTTTTTGCAGCTGTACAGAATTTGCATATGCAGTTGAACTTCCAAAAAAATGCAGTGCTCTTAACAAATTAAAACAGTTTTAATAAGTTTAACATAATGCATATCTCTTAAGAGTTAGTGTAGTTTATTACGTTTGACACTTCTCACATCTGAGGAAGTCTCAAAGTGAATTAGCAAAAAGAAAGAGACGGTACATCATGGATTTCATTACAATGGAATTGAAAATTATGTATATTTTAATGTACTGCATTTGGGGGGTTTATATTTTAAGTTTTTGTGTTAAGGCATTTCAGTCTAATGTGACTGAGGGCACTGTATTTGTGATGAAGATGTATTGTGGTACTCTGACACTCAGACAATTAAGCGTTAGAGGGCACTTCCAAATTCTGGAACTTGCTTAAGTATACAGTTTGTTGTATATTTTTCATTTCTTTGCTGTAGTTGAAGGAAGGGATTTTTGTTTTCAAGGAGTTTGGGAAAGGGCTATAGAAGAAAGGGTGGGAAATTTGGGACAACGTAGGTACAGTTGCTGTTGTGGGGCAGGGGAGGAGAAGAGCAATGAAAATGACTGAGGAGTTTCCATATCTTGAATGTGACAGTTCCAAGTTCTCACCAAATTTGGAAATATTTCACCAGAACTGTGCACACATTTTGAGACACACACCCCGGACTCTACATTAGGGGGCTATTCTCTAAAATATAGTATTATGATTGCAGCAATGAAAATTCCTGTAAATCCTTCCCCCTTGCTTTTCATGCTTACATAGACACCTCCCACTTTGTCCTTCAGTGTCTGATGCACAGTTGGAAATAGTATCTAAGCATTAGATGCAATGTATCGTGAGGGTGCATCCATTGGTGCAACAGAATGGATATTTTTTATAGTTGAGCTACACGTAGCTACACTGACAAATACAAAAGGACAGTGCAAACATTCATAAGGGTTGCTTGTATATTGAAGGCAAAAATTCCTTTCATTTTTATTAGCATAATTATTTCTATTCTATATGTTTTGCTCCAAGCTCCTAAAATTAGGACTATGCCTGTTCATTTTAAAAATATTTAAGTTTTTTTTACCAAAAAAAAAACCAAGTTGAAGATTAACAGCAATAGTCAAAGTGTGAAAATATAGTCTGCATACATATTCCAGTGTGTGGTAATAAGCTCCTGTGTATAACATCAAATCTTCATATGAGACCACAAGCAGTTCCCCCATGGCCTGCAAACTCGTGTCACCTGAATGATAGATTGAAATCTACTGTGAATGTTTTTCTGAAGTGGATTTTCCCAAACACCACTCTGTACTATTCTGCTGTGTTAGTTACCAATGTTGTTGTTGTTCAGTCGTTCAGCCATGTCCGACTCTTCGTGACCCCAGTTACCAATATAAAGCGTAATAATGTACCGGTACTACAGAATGGACCATTACCTAGATGAATCTGCCTTGTGAAAAAACTGTTACAATACAATCAGAGGCAGTAAATTCAGTGAGACTTCCTTCTAAATGTTCTTAGGATTTGTGCATTTTAATTTGGACCATCTAATGCAGAAATCACCATGTTCCAAAGAATGCTATTATTCATTAAAATGTGGAATTGGTCATCATATGGGCAGGCAATTTGGAAATTGCTTCATATTGCCGGTGGGGTGCATTTCCTTGCATAGAGTCTTATGAAAAACTCAAATGTGTTTAAGGTAACAGGAATAAAATTCAAGCAGTAAATGTTTCAAATTGGAAAGGCACAGTCTATCTGAGGTAAACGGTGTTAAGTCCCATTGATTTCAGCAGAGAGATTTAAGCATGTGCTTAACTTGCCCACTGAAATCAATGGGATTTAAAAGTACTTCATTTGAACTACATCATGCCCCCAGTTCTCCTAATATTCTAGGTTTGGTGGGCATTGGTCCATTCATAATTTATGGAATCTCGGAGGAGTCCAGTATTTATTATGACGATGAGCCACAATAAATTGTTGGTAGCTGTACATGTGTTGTAAATCTTAGGCAATAACGAGTAAATGCATAGGCAAAAATGGAGTCACATAACTTGGATACCTGATTTGTGTGTCATTATCTTCTTGCCTGTTTCTTGTGCTTTGGGTGAATGAGTGGTCCCGTCCCTACTACAGTCTCTTATCAAAGAGAATTTGAAACTGCTGGTTGATGGCAGAAGCTTTCTGGGTGTCAGTTGGAAGACACCAATCCCCCAAAATAAATCCAGAGTTCTTTGTGCTTCACTGCTACCATAGAGATTATCAGGACCCCTCAATCTGTGTGTTTTTAATATATTTGGGTTTTTAAAAAATGCTATGGAATCTGTAGTGTACAGACCAGTTGCTAAAACTACCTCTGCAACCCTTCCTCCCTTAATTCTTTCACGCCCCATTGTTCCACCTTTTCCTTTCAATTACTCAACCTTTGCACATGCGCAACATCTCATTCTCAATACTGATGGGGAGGCATGTTGCTGCCTTGTTAGTAATGTGTTTTTTTTAATTTTTTTAAAATACAACTTATAAATGGTGTCCTCCCAACAAACCAGATGGCTAGACACATACTTCCCAAGGAAAGGAAAGCTCTTTAAAATCAGAACTGCGTCGGTTCCGAAATTCAAACTGGTTGTTTTTCTCCTCCCTTTGAGTTGTATCCAATAGTGCACTTCCACAATTGGAAGGAATCATTCCTTTTGCAAAATCATCTTTGATATAGTGAAGACCTCCACTGGCAGAAGAGGAGAGGGAATTATCCTTATAACACTGTGAAGCGGATTTAGGCATTCAGGGGGAAAGGGCATTCTGTCCTGCAAAAAAAAGGAAAAAAAAGAGTCCTCCAGATCAAACACTTCCCTGAATGGAAGGGCAGCATGGAATTCAACCCTGTGTTTATAGTGGATAATGGATAGGCAGTATTTCCTACCTTCTGTCATATTTTCTGCTATTTCTGAATTCCTTTTCATCCTATTTATTTTAGAAATTCTAGCCATGGGGCTCATTCTTGCCCATCAATATCTAAAGCTAATTTGAAGTACAGGTTATTACTTCTACATTTTATTTAAAAATTATAAAGTAAGAGTGGAATCTAGTGCTCTGTGAGTAGACTTCCAATTGCGCACAGAAGCATTGGATACAACCCTGAATTTATAAAGGCCAAGTGTTGTGGGTTTATTTTCTCTAAACACCAGACCATAGGCATATTCAGTTATTCTTCTGGTCATGCCAATGACAGCAACTTACAGGACAGAGCCAAGTTTTTATAAAACATGCTTATCATTTAACGTGATTTATTTGCCTTGTGTTTAGACTATTGCATGGTGAAGTTTATTTTGTGCATATACTTTTATTTTACTAATATATTATGAGCCATATTTCAATGACCCCTGTACATTTTTCATGCTGTCTTAATCCCAATGGCCTCTGTGCATGTAAGTAACCTGTCAAGTGACAATGCCTCTTTATTTGCTTCTTACGGTTTCCTTTCAATAACTCCTTTTCTTTATTAGCTAGAAGTGTAGAAGTGTTTAAAAGTTCAGTCTGTAAATGTGTCCATGTACTCCTGAATTTGTGTTTAAAGATCATTTCTTCATTTCTGTTGGAAACCCTGAAATTATTAGTGGTCATGATTATTTACCGTACCAAAATGTTTTATTCTGTTTGTTTTGTAGTTAAGGAACTGTGTTCTGTTTTCACTAAGGGTGGTTCGACTCTTAGCAAATATAGCAAGGGCCTGAAAAGTACTACCGGGTGACCATTTTTGATCTTATTAGCGTGATATATTATTTTGGGGAGCTGGAGTGAAGTTTTTCAGAAGGGGAAAAAATTAGGGCTTAATATTACTAGTTACCGACTTACTCTTTGATTTTAATAACCTGAGGATATAACTGAGACACGTTCTTGGTACATGGCAATATAAGTTATTGAGATACGTTTAGGGATAGCTCTGAAGAAATGTTAAAGATGTGAATATTAACATCCTGTCAAAAATACCTAAAATTTGCCTGGAAATGTTTTTGAAACTAAAATGTTTCGCTCGCTGAAGTAGATATTGGCTTTTAATTATTCAAGTGATTATGCCCCCACCTTTTGATCTCAAGAGACACCTCCGCCACCATAGCTGGTGTGTGGGGTTTATTTTTAAAAAAAAGAAAACTGAAAGCTTTCTAACATTCTTGACATGATATTGCTGTACCTGGAGATAAGCATCAAATAGATTTGGCCCAAACGTAGCCTTCCATAAATGAAAGGGGACTTTCAGCTAGCCAAAAAGGGCTGAGATCTAGTGGAGACTTCCCTTAGAAGAAGGGGAGGAGGTAATTGTCACTCATTTCCCCACTCCCTCTGCAACCCTCCTAGCCCCTCATGCTCTTCCGAAGCTCCCCTGGTCCTCCAGAGCAGCTTGTTGGGAGGAAGGCAGAGGAGGCTGCCTGGAGAATGGGAAAACTGACAAATGACAAAAAATAACTTCCTCTAGCAGGAGAGTACTATGGACAGAGTTACACCTGCAGTTAGTCTGGATCCACCCACTGAATGTCCTGTCCTGGAAATATGTCTTTCCAGCTTTTCGGGGACATATGACTGAAAAAATGTTTGGATGTCCTGGTTCTGAATCTAAATTTAAAACTGTACTCTAATAAATTGATTAAAGTTAAGCCATGCTTACTGTTAGGTCCTCCCTTTTTTTCAAAATCATAGTATAGACTATGTTTAATAGAATGGCTTCTTCACTATTAACATCATCATAATTTAGATACTCAAATATACCCTTATAATTGGCCTAAATCCTTCAACTGACAATTGTTTTCTACAGAAATTATTAAAACACCAGAAACCTGTCATTATTGGCAACAAGTAAGGACAGGGTTGTTAATATGATTTGCTGTATCGTAGCAATTGACAGTGGTTTGAGATAGCATAAGGAAAATTGAGAACCTTTACTAGAGTCATATTTTATTAAATGCTTGAATTATGGTGGTGGCTTTATAGTGTGCCGTGAAGCCATCCTCTGTCATCAGATCTATACTCACCGTCTGAAATGTAGAGAGCATGTTAATATAAAATTAGCACTTCTGTGTGAAGAGAACTCTACTTACAATTAATCTGATAAATGTATATGGAAGAGTAAGTAAAACAATAAAACCAAACAATTTAATGCATTTTCATAGTTTTGATAAAATCTAAATTTTTATTGTCTGTGTAAGTAGATGTTCTCATATTTGTATTCATCTGTCTACAAACTTTATTGCTCACTTTCAGGAATCCCAGAATTTTCCAGAAGCACTAATTTTTTGTAACGTGCATAGTGCATGATCTCAAATTCTTAAGCATGCAGTTTGAAATATGATCTTCATATTGAAGCCAAATTAGTTTGTTTAATAAATTGAAAGAAGGAAATGGTTGGTTAAATATTGGTTTAGCTTATAAATTTGGCATTTGTGGAAAATTAAGTAGATTCACTATACTTTTTCACCTTATTTCTGGCTTTTGTTTTCTGTTTCAGTGTTTGATCAATTAGATCTTGTCACGTATGAAGAAGTAGTAAAATTGCCAGCATTCAAAAGGAAAACACTAGTCTTACTAGGTAATTTCGAGTATAATTTTTGTTCTGTAATTGAAATTTAAACAACATAATTATGAATCTCTGTGATAATATTAAATTTTCTTTCCTGCAGGAGCACATGGTGTTGGGAGACGACATATAAAAAATACACTAATCACAAAACATCCAGACAGATTTGCATACCCTATTCCACGTAAGTAACTGTGTTACGAGGCAGATGGCTGCATATTAACTACTTATTATGATGTACCTAATTTATTGCTTCCCAACACTTGTAATTTAGTTAAAAGCTAAATATGGTAGTGGTTCTCAGAGTTCTTCTAACAACTCCATCCATCAAGTCCCTTGCCACCTGCTTCACTTTGTACATTTTGTAAACCATGTATGGAATATGCCTGAATTTACTTTACACTGGAAACAATCCCCAGGCTGTTTGCAATCCTGTAGTCAGAGGTTGACCATAACTAATGCACAACTTTTATGTTGGGAACCGTCCTGTGATCTACAGATGAAAGGCAGTATACAAATTTAATTAATTAATTAATATACATTGTTGTGCAAGAAGCAGAGCGCAAATACATTCCAAGAGACTACTACAGAAGAAGGTGCTGCATGAAGGCAATTTCTCTTTCTCTCTACACCCAGTAGAGATCATTGATCAAACCAGCATGAGAGGAATTGCCTCCTGGAAACACTTCCAGCTTTTTGTGTGCCCTTTCAATCACAAGGCTGAAAATAAATTTTCTATCCTTTTCCTGACCCAAAAACCCTTGGCTGTGTTTTTTGGAACACATTTCAATACAGACATTTCAACTTTTCCTTTCTCTGCACCCTAACCCCAATCTCAGAGCAGCAACTTGAGCCATGTACAGCAATGATCTGAAGTAGTGGAAGGCAGCTTCTGCTGTCTATCCCAATATTTTCTACTCTGCCAGCTGCTCTCCAGGATCTCAGAAAGGAATATTTCACATCATCTACTACCGGAGATTGCCAACAACTATCTTCTGTGTGCAAAATTATTTTATTTATTCATTGCCCTTCTGCCCAAGCACCCGGGGGGGTTTACAGTTTAAAGGGACTACAACAAATGATACAATATGTAAAGTTGGCTTGGGGGGTAGGGAGACTGCTTGACCTAATGTTCTCTGTGCCTCACCCTCTTCTTCCTCCTCACAGGGGTTTTGTGTCTGGGCCCTGGGTGGTCCACCTAGAGCAAGCCCTGAGGTTGTCTTTGCCCTCTTTTTCCTCTTCATAGGGCAGATGGTGTCTATTGGCTCTGTAAGTGAGGGGGGAACATCCCAGCTAGATTGGGCCCTGACAATAAGCAATGGGCATTGCAGAATTGTAATGGGGCTTATAGCATTATGTAGTTTCAAGTGAAACTTCCTTCATATACCCCTTCCAGCTGATTGTGGAAGAGGAATACCTCAACAGCACCAAAGAACCCTAGCGCAGATGCAAAATACTTGCCCTCATAAATTCACACCGTTTTGTGATCTGTCATGGCAAATTTAGTCAATTTTTCCTATTCCCTTCCACCTCCAGCCCTAGCACGACTCCCTGGCTGTCCGCTTCTCACAGTACAAATGTGGAACTTTCACCCAGACCACATTTACAATAGATATACCTATGGATAACTACATCATTAACTCACCTATACGTTTTCTGAGTTTGAGATATTATGAACTGGGGGTAGTAAGAATATCGGGCTGCCATACTTGTAATAAAATCATTTTTAAAAAATTATTCTAAAGAATTGCTTTCAGAAAGGCTTTCTTCAGTATTCTGCAATTTAAAAAACATCATTCTTGTTTTCCATAGCTTGACAAACCAATGTAAAAATACTGAAATAATTAGTGGTAGTCTTTGCAAATACAAATATATATATATATAGGTGAAAAATAATAGTCCACCTATTTACTTATGAATGTCTTTGGCATCAGAGTATATGGACGGTCTATAATCCTTTGGAGCAGATTTTGAGGTCATGCAAGGAGCTGCTGCAAGGGGGTTGAGGGAAAGTTAAAGTTCCTTTACATGAGAAGTCTGCTCCACTTGCTCATGGACAGCATTGGCAACCATCGTGTATGTATGTATTATAGATTGGGTGTTAAACATGGCGAGTGACCAAACAGCTAGTTTCAGTGTTCTAACTCTTACAGATACAACCAGACCACCAAAGAAAGATGAAGAGAATGGAAAGAATTATTACTTCGTATCACATGACCAAATGATGCAGGACATTTCAAACAACGAATATTTGGAATATGGTAGCCATGAAGATGCAATGTACGGGACAAAACTGGAAACAATACGGAAGATCCACGAACAGGGATTAATTGCAATACTTGACGTAGAACCTCAGGTAGATATAGAAGTGACTAACTCATTGTATTATAAATATCTAACATGATTTTATTTTTTGCGCTAAATTAACACATTTGATATGTTAATGAGTTTTTCTTCATATACAAACTTGATTTTTAAATTGTTGGTATATATGAAAAGTATATGACATTTTCCCACATAATGAAATAGAGCTAACTATGTACCCTTTTATGAACATTTTTGTCTCCTGCAAAAAGAAATATGAAATAAAAAGTCCATCTGCAGTGTGTTTTAAATCCCAGGTGGGCCACAAAAGTGTGTGAAAATATTTTCCAAGGGTGCCCCCAATTATTTAGGTAATCAGGCCAGTACACTCTGTCTTGTTAGTGGGGTGTAACCACCTCAGCGACAAGGATGTTCCAGACCAGTTTAGAATGTGGGTTGACACATAGCCAAACCTTATTGTCTGTGAAATCATTGCCTTTGCAACATGATCCCTGATCAGCTGGGATCATTCAAGGAAGAAAACCTAGGGAATATATAATTCCGCTGAATCAGCAGTAGGGGGATAAACAAGCTGTGAACAGCAGTGGGAAAGGGTGCAACTAAGAGGCTTGTGGGGAAACATTTCCACTCTAAATATTAAAATTTGGCGGAACTCTTGAAAAGACTTCATACATAGCCCAAAGTGTTTCTTGCTATTTTTCAAGCACTAGTAAGAACAGTTGTGGAGGGAAGCAGTATTTTAAACTGCTGGTTGTCTTATGAACAATAGAAACTGTGCACATGGGTTCTCTCATTTATATAAATTGCAATAATATCGGCTTGAGTACTGGTTTGCAAAATCTTCAACATCAAACATCAAATACCTACAACTGTTGCAACCTGGTAGACAGCAGTAGTTACACATATCTGCTATTCCTGGTTACCTAGTAGCAAATGAAAGCCCCTTTACCTAGTTCTCTGAGCATCACAGATAAATCAAAGGTGGTAAATATCTCTTCTCCTCTTGCTGTCGCTCTCCTAAGTTCTCTGGCCTGCTTCCAATAGTCACCAATGCCTGATATGAACAGAAAGTCAGAGGACAGATGGGGGTTAGTGGGAACCACTAATAGTGTCTGCTGCCAAGCCCAGATAAAATTGGGGGCCCTTGTATTATATTTAATTTATTTTTTACATTCAGTAGTACCATTGACAGAAACGAGTTCTAACAATGCATAGACATTTCGGTCATTGCAAGGTTGGAAACACTTATCAACTTACAATTTGGCTTCCAAAAGCATCTAGAATCATGTTTTGTCTTCAAATGTATTACAATGTATGCCATGCTCCTCCTCCTAAAATATTCTTTCCTTAGGCCCTGAAGGTCCTGAGGACTGCAGAGTTTGCTCCTTTTGTTGTTTTTATCGCTGCACCTACAATTACCCCAGGCATTAACGAGGTAAGACTTTTGCAATGAAATTGCATTTGTAGAGTACTTAAGAATAGGCATAAGCAGAAACTTCATCCCTATTTGACAGAATTTAATGTGATAGGTAGCAGTGATGAATGAAATCTTGAACAATTGGATGATAAGGAAATCTTATATTCATTGTTTCTCTGTACTGTAATAGAAGTTTAAGACAATGTCCATTCATTCATTTACCTTTCAAATCATCATTTGCATAAATATCCCTTTTTCTTTACCTACTTTATCATACCTTGTTTTAAAACCTACCTTAAAAGCACATATTTCTAAGGACATGTCTGTACCACTCATTTCTGCACAATCTTTCACTGAAAATGCATGAGAGGATGATGGAAGTTTGCCTCTCTGTTTTATGTCACTGATTGTCCCTCATTAGAAGTTCACATCGTTTCTTTACACACAGAGAAAATAACCTTTTTAAAGATATAGATTGAGTTTGGACAATATCTTGTGATGTTAAGACATTATCAGAGCTTCTTTCCCTTTTAATCTTTAAAACAACTTTCAGCATACTTACATTTATTGGGAAAGTAGAAGTTTGTTTTCTACTTTGTCCAAGCCCAGCTGCTTAAAGCTTCCACATAGATCTATCTTATTCATTTCATTTTGTATCAAGTGTCAATAGTTGGTGTCTAGGTGTAATTGTATATATTTTGGTATTGCTTTTTATAAAAAGCAAAATACTGAACTCGTGATTCCAAGATGGAGCAAGCACCTGTTCACTGAAATTGTATGACAGAACTGACAAAAGGAGACAGAAATTGAAATGAAAATAAATGTAAGATGTGGTGATGTCACAGACATATCCTCCTACATGACTGCCCTTGTTTTATTTATTTTTCTTGAATTATCATTTTTACTTTTCTTCTCATTTTCTTGCACTTGTACTAATTTTATCTAGCTGCCAAAATGGTGCAGAAAGTTGCCTGTAAGTACCAGCTTAGGAAACAATAATTATAATCCTTATTATTTTAAGTTGCACAGTGGAAAGGTGCCAGACATGGACAGGAACAGGAATTGAATTTCAGTAATGATGTCCATGCAGGAGTCTCAGTAACAATGTATGGAGGAAATATTTCATTTTCCCAAATATAAAATTATATTACCTCTATTCAGTGCTTCTTTTCTAGGAAAAGAAAGGGGTGACAGTTCTTACCATGATTCTCTTCCTCCCTTTTCTCTCTCTCACACACACACTCTCTCCTGCTCCCCTCCATTAATTAAAGGCCCACTTGGTGTGCCCCTCTCACTTCTCCAATCTCTCCCTCCACCTTGTCCCTTCTTGCTCTTCACACCTACCTAACATCCTTCCTTCCCCTCCTCCCAGGCACCAGCTTCACCATCCGCACTCGCCTCTATGGCTTGCCCCAGCCACAGAATGCAGGGCGGTGGAGCCTTGTCCCCTTCTCTCTCTCCCTCCTGCCCCACAGACATGCAAAAGAGCAAGCAGAGATGAAAGGGAAGTGGCACTCACTCGGTGGCTTGTAGCACTGCAAGGCAGCGGCATAGGAGCATGTCCAGGGGGAGAGTGTGCATTGCAGGGCAGTCGAGGGGGGATGATACAACCTGTTGACTGAGAGCAGCAACTACAGCCCCAAACAAGGGCCTCCTTTTCCTCACTGCCACTGCCTCAGCCTCCTGCTTTTCGCAATCCCTCTTTTAGCCATGGTTGCTTGCTTGCTTGCTCTCCCCACCCTCCATATACTTTATCGCAAGATTGGGGGGGGGGGTGCCAGTACTGCATACTGTTGAGTACTGCCAGAAAAAAAGCACTGCCTCTTTTGATGGGAAAATGTTATATCCCTGAAGCCAAAACGCAGCTTCCATGGTAGATACTTAGACTAATGAGAAACAACTGCGCTTTCTTTGCCTTACACCAGGCATCCCAAGCCTTCGGCCCTGCAGATGTTTTGGACTACAATTCCCATCATCCCTGACCACTGGTCCTGTTAGCGAGGATCATGGGAGTTGTAGGCCAAAACATCTGGAGGGCCGCAGGTTGGGGGTGCCTGCCTTACACCATGATCATTTTAAGGCCCATAGTATCACCAGGGTGTGGCTATAACATGCCAGGCTTTTGAATCCATTGGCTCTGAATCTTAGTACTTTTCTGCCTCACCTCCCTTTCCTGATACGTGCCTGTTCAGGAGGAGTGTGGTACAACTGGAAATGACGAGTGTTCAGAGTAAAGCCTCACACAATTTTCTCAGAATGTGTGTCGATCTGTGAATGTTTCCCGTGGTGGCAGTTTCATACAGGCCAAAGTAATGAAGAGGGGGCAATATATCTGTGGATTAGTTGATACCACAGGTCTCATGTTGCTAATGCACAATACCCAAACTAGAAGCTCTTTGTGTGCATAGGTTGCTCCTACTGGAGGGGGCGGGGTTGTCCCTGTGAAGGCAACACCAGCATTTATAGGTTTAGAGCACATGTGGGATACATACGGCTCTCTGGTTGTTGGTCATGCTGGCTGGGGTTGATGGGAGTTGAAAGACCACAGGTTCCCCACACTTTTAAAGGGTTTGCAAAAGTGTGCACATCAGAAAAACTTTAATATGATCCTGTAACGTTTTCCCAACTTCCCTATTCTCTAATACACTTTAGTAGTTCATATGTACCAGAGAGCATACAATGTATTCCTTTTAGTCAACACCATCTACCAATTTGTTGTGAGTAAAGGAACTTCCAGTATGTGTGTATTAAGCACACGTTTCACAAGGGCCGTCCCATTCATTAAATAAGGGAGTGACTAACATGGGACCCTCCAGACATTTCAGGACTACAGCTCCCATCATCCCTGACCCTTGGCCATGCTAGCTGTGACTGATGGGAGTTGGAATCCAGTAACATCTGCAAGGCCACAGGTTAGCCCCACCCCCAGCCCAATTTAGAGACAACAGTTTAGAGACAATGTTTGTTTATGTGTGCAGATCTGCTTCTTTCACTGAAATGAATTAGATTGCTCACATGCCTTAATCAAATCAATGCATGACAGAAGACAAACAGGTTGTATGTGGTGTGTTGTCCTTAATGACATAGCCCTCCATACCCCTTGGTCCTTGTTTATGCTGATCCTTTTTTCTCATTTTCATTCCTTGTCCATTTAAGTCTCCCTGAAAGTAGATAAGTGTATGGTTGTGTTGTGAGAAACCTAAGAATATGGCAAACTGTATAACAAATTAAGTGGAATTTGGCATTTATTAAGGTACTAAATTACTGACAAATTCTTAGGTAAGAATTTCATTTGGTAGTCTCTTCTGTATAAGTTACACATGCAAGATATAATGGCAAGAAAATAATACATGTGTTTCACCTCCCCTTTTCCCCAATCACCGTGCAGGATGAATCTCTTCAGCGTTTGCAAAAGGAATCTGAAATCTTACAGAGAACATATGCACACTACTTTGATCTTACAATTATCAACAATGAAATTGATGAAACAATCAGGCATCTGGAGGAAGCCATTGAGCTTGTTTGTACAGCCTCGCAATGGGTTCCCGTCTCCTGGGTGTATTAATCTTATCACCGGAAGAATTTTATCATTACTGGGAACCACCTCATACATGGAAGAACCTCTTTGTTATTGACCTTGTGTCAACAGGTCTTGGCCCCTAGAGACTACCTAGATGTAGTGTGACCTAAATTTATAATTATCGTCATGTCCTTATAGATAGGAGGAGAAAATGCTAATTTAAAGAGACAGTATCTTTTTTAATCAGTTCTCCTAAACTTTATTAAAATGTATCTTTAAATATATGTATTATTCAATCCTTTGGAATGTTATATTTTTGGAAATCATAGCTTTTAATTTCAAAGGCCCCTAAAACTGCACAAAATAGATGCTGCTTTCTATAATCTATTTTAATAATAATATGATCTGTTACTTAACTTGGGGTTGGAACACTACATTCTTTTTAGAGTCTGATTTTGTGAATTGGAATACCTTGCTTTCCTTTATTTATTTGAAATTATTAGCCCAATCATAACAAGATCAATTCTTAAATTCTAATGGCCTTCCTTTGCTTTTTTATTTGTAGAATAGTATTTTGAAGTACTTTCATGTAATATCCAAATAATGTGATACTGTCTCTTTGAAGAACTCTGTAAAACTTATAGAGATTTGAAGTTGGGTCTTGACTCTTAATGCATGTGGACAGTCGCAAGCGTTCATGCTGTTGGTGTATCTGTGTTGAAAAAAAACTGTAATCTACAGCAAAGTACATTCCGTTCATGGGGGGAAGTACCCAAGGGAATAAAATTAAGTACTATGACTAAGTTGTAAAACCTATGCACATCCCTTGCATTTTGGGCAACTTTATAAACAAAAATCCTAATTTTTATTAATAATCATGTAGTGAAATGTGTTTGTAATTTTGTCTCAATTTAATTTGTTGTAAAGGTGGGAGGGGGAAAAATTTACTGGTTTCACCATTTCAGATCTGTGTTGTCTGAGAGTATTAACGTTTTAATTACGTTTAAGCAAAGAAATGCTGATTTTTAATATGTATGTAATTGTTTTGAAAATGCACACATTTTAAGAGAAAATACTGTGCAATGAAGAAACCAGTTTAGGCATTGCGATGAACTAACAATTCCAAAAGACTCATCTGCCGCAGCCCTGTAAATTCCTTTCAACGGTAAATGACTCTACATTCTGACCAATTTTTTATTTTAAATATACTTCCTTTTATGTGTTCAACAATTAAATGCCTTGGGTCATTCATTTCATCACAGGATTCTTCAGGTGCTTCAAAAACCAGTCAACTCCTTTGTAGATGTTTAGGGGGGGGGGTTCTCGCCATCTTTGTGTTGATTGGCATACGTGGTTTGACTGCAAGACTCACTTAGCAAATAAGGGTTGCTTCATACAGTCACATTTTTAGCATGTGCACATATTATACATGCTAAAAACAATATACTGAAAAAATATGTGTAATAAAACAAACATGTGGCGCACAGGTACAAATCTCCGGGAGCTTCCAATTGGCCACGTCCTCCTGCAGTGCATACTGAATGGGGAAGCGTTTGTTCTTGACAATGTGTGAAGCAGTCCTAAATTTTATATGCAGAGCCTTAATAAGCAAATATTTTCCGTGTATTCATCTCAGGGTTGTTGCTATTTTCTGATTTATCTGACCTTCCTTCAGCAAAGGGTAACACCTGTTCCC
This sequence comes from Lacerta agilis, assembly GCF_009819535.1. NCBI lineage: Eukaryota > Metazoa > Chordata > Lepidosauria > Squamata > Lacertidae > Lacerta > Lacerta agilis. The sequence continues at coordinate 55,968,347 of NC_046315.1, forward strand.
TGTCCTAGAAGAGGGAGACTGTGCATTTCCCATCCCAGTTTGATGTCTTTGTGAACTTGAATCACCATTTATCGCCAGTATTGATGTACCTTGGACTGATTGTTTTACATTTTTATTATTTAATATGGATTTTTTGCTTTTGTTATTAAATTCCAGTATGTTTTTGAAAAGTGTTATCCTCAACGTTAAAATGCAAACAAATTATTTACTCATAAATAGCTTCACCTCCTTGAGAACCATTCAGAATTCAACGTATGTTGACAATATAAAAGTCTAAATCTTTTTAAAGGGCCTAAGAAGAGTTAATCCACTTTGAGAAGACTGCAAGTGAGAGCAAAGAGAGCCATTTCCTTTGGCATATAAGTCTTTGCACTTGGGTATTTATGTACAGAGGGTGATACCTAACATTAGTCCTCCACAGAGTATACCCATTGAAATCAGTTGAACCCAGCTCTGCACACAGAGTTCCACTTGTGCAACAGGACTTCTCCTACCTCACCTTTCCTCACATGTCCCAAAGAACTACTCTGCAAATCTTTTATAGCAGATTTTGAGGGTATGCAGGTGAGAAGAAGTCCCATTGCACAACCCAATAAACTTAAATACATTGATCTCAGTGGACAACCATAATTTAGCTGGATAGCACCCAGAAAGTTTATCAATTGACTTTTTCTCATTGCATAGCCCGTGACACCTTCAGAAATTCAGGTTGCAAACTAGTTTTGAATTTCTGAACCTGGTACAATGTATGTTTAATGAGAAAAAGAGATCCCTTTTTCTATCCCCTCCCCGGGCTTTGATTATTCAACTATAAACATAACCATTTAATTTGCATTTGTTATTAGACTACATAGTTTTCCTGACTTTATGACATCATGCCTTGCATCACAGGGCTGGCAAAAAATTGAAGCAATATACAGCCATCAACATTATTCTTAAGGAACTGAGTGTACTATTATAATCCAGTGCTGTGGAAATGGAATCACTGAGCTGATTCAATAAGCCTTTAATCTCCCAGCATTCTAACATCTGCATTAGTGACTTATTCTCTCTGGATTTTTTCTGTTCTTATGTGTTAAACTTTTTATTCTTTAGCTAAATATTCAGCAGCAAATTATGGGGATTTAGTAGCCAGTGCCACTATCAAAAACATTTGTGCTAGTAGCATATTTATTAGCAGTATCTGTGTACACTTGTGATGCAAGTTCATCTTCCATGACAACAGCAAAACTCTAGTTCATTTTAATGCAGCTAAGTAGCACCCATGGTTTGTAGTATTGTGCTTCTCAGTTGAGATTCCTGCATTGCAGGGGGTTGGACTGGATGGCCTTCATGGTCCCTTCCGACTCTGCAATTATATGATTCTGTGATCACCAGGATTGTACCCTTGGTGGGTGGCTCCTGCACTGCCAACACCCATTAACAATGCCGCCACCTCCCACACCATCCAAAATGGTGGAGTATGGAATGGTTCGGTCCCCCATCTTGATTCAAAATAGCAGCCAATCTTTTCCAAACAAAGACCAAAATCTGCACCTCCATCTTAAGGACTGCCATGTCAAATTGGAATAGCAGAATCATCAGAGACATCCCCACTGACCCAGTTTGTTGCACCAAATTAAGCAACCACCGCTTGTGACATCTCCAGATAGGCAGAGTTTGGAATGGTTCAGTCTGCTATTTGGATTCAAAACATAGTCCAATGGTATCCAAGCAGATCAAAACCTGCTCTTCACTTTTGGGAACCAACACACCAAATTAGGCAACAGTATTTTCAGAGGTGTCAAAATTGGTATAGCTTGGAACCATCACACCAAACTGGGTGACATAACAGCGCCTTCAGAGGCATCGAAATGCAGAACTCTGCATCCAAAACAGTTACTAGGAAGAAGGATTGGCTGCTATACCACTGTGAGCATTGTAGCTCTGTGGGGGTAATAAGGGTCTTCTAATAACTCATCACCTTAACAAACTACAGTTCCCAGGATTCTTCACATGGAAGTTATGACTGCTTAAAGAGGTATGAAGCCACTTTAAATATATTGTGCAGATGATGTCTCAAGAGTGAAAACCAGGAGTGTGTTTTTCTGTGAACCTGAGCAGGTGCTTAGAAGCATCCTGTTCCTCATTTTGAAGAATATGCTGTTCTCCCCACCCCGGCCACTAATTTGCACCTGGCTCCATTTGGTAAATTTCGGGGTTCTAGGTTTTTTGTTTGTTTGTTTTAAGGTAGAAAATGCAAGCCTGAAATCTCCCCACCCTGATTTACTGGACGTGCCTATGCTGCCATGTTTTTGAGAAATAAAAGACACCACAGGACAACTCCCATGGTACTGAACAGTAGCCTCCCATGACTACTCTGGAAACAGCCCTGGAGGTCAGAATGGAACCACTAAAGTATGGTGCCCCCATACTACCACTTCTTGAAAATAATATTAAGGAACATTAAAGGAGCCTCTCTGTATGCATCTATCCAAAAGGCATTATAAACAGAGACTTTGTTTTCTGTTGGCATAAGAAACCTTACCGTTATTAATATTTAAGGGGAAAAGAGAGCATCTGTCCAGAGAATTAGCACTTCTATGAAGAAATTAGCATGGTGAGTTACTGCATTGTTTTGTAATATTCTGGTATCATCTACTAGCTTTCATTTTAATTGGTATTCTGAAATGGGGGTAAATCAACGCATATATGTTATTTTGGGGAAATCGGGGGGGGGGGATATGCCAGATACTAAAGTGAATTAGGCCAGTTATCTTTGAATGTATACCTGAGTGTCATGTTTATTCAGCAGTGTCAACCCCTTCTTATCCTGTGGAAATGCCTTCATGTTTTTTTCACTGAAAAATATGCCAGAATGCTTTATGTGAATAGTACTCTGTTTATGAAAGGATTATCAGAAAATGAAATGGAAAGATCATTGTTTTCAAGGAGTTCATGTAGCCATGACATATTCCCCTGGGGATCTATAATTAAATCTTCCAGGTTGTTGTTGTTTTAAATTGAATAGCAGTCACAAGGAGGAAATTTGGATCAGGACTCTGGTACTAGGGTGTGAGATAACCTTCCCTCCCAGTGCCTTCTTTTGATTTAAATAATTTCTCCAGCAGCTATTTGCCCAGCAATGTAGAACCAGCAAGTGTCATGCAGCTATTTTTTACTGTGATGCAGTTAGCATCTGCAGTAGCAAATTTCAGTAGGAAAACAGTACACAGTAGAAAAGTTAGCCCTCCCTAGTGCTGCAGTTGTGGTCCAAATTGGCCCTTTCCTCCTTAGCTGCTGTTCAGATTTTTAAATAGTGGGAGCAAAGAGGTAGGAAAGGCTTGAATTGTTGGGAAAGGTGTTGGAAAGGAAATTGCTAGCATCATAATGCTTTGTTATTCTAATGGTGTGGCTGTATTTGGAATACTGTGAACGGATGCTCCATTTCAAAAAGGAGATCATACCTTTGGAAAAGGTACCCCAAAATGCTTCTTAAATTATTATGTGTTTGGAGCACCCACCATATGAGGAAAGTTTTTCAGGGTTTATTTTTTTCAGTTCAGAAAAAGACAGCTATGGAGTTGCATAGGGTTTTGTTTTTTTTTTACAATAATGAATGGAACTGAAAGTGTAGATAGCAATTTAGAGTTCAGGGTTACCCAATTAAATTGATGGGCACTATATTCAGGGCTAAGTACTCTTTTGCACAAATTGTTCAGACTTGTGAAGAAGAAAATATACTGAGGGTAGCTCATGATAAGAATGAGTGGTAACTTTTTGCTTTCAAAATTATTTGTTGCCTTGTATTCTCAGTAAAGTGCCTACAGTGAAGTTTTGGTAATATTAACGGAGATTTGTATGAGAGTCTTCATGTATACTATGAAACAAAATTCCTCCGCATAATCACTCCTGATTCATACTCTTAAAACATTTTTCTGTCTGCTTATATCCTTCAAGTAACATTGTTCAGGATGGATTACACAACTTTCAAAATAAAGTATCAGAATTACAACAGGGAAAAATAAAACAGCAGGTAAGGTGGCATAGGACCAGCTTGGATTCAGAGTTTTCACAGTTGTAGGTATGAAGAAATAAAAAAAGGTTTTCACCTGGCATCAAAAATATCACAGGAAGGCACTAGATGAGTCTCTCTGTGGAGAAAATTCCATCCTTGAGGTGCCACTACTGAAAAGGCTTCCTCTCCGCAGCTATCACCCACCACACCTCATTAGTGGGGGACCAAACCTGGAGAACATTCTCCAGTGAATAGTGTACAGGAGCCTTGCCCAACCTTTAGCACCCTGGTGGTGTTGGACTAGAACCCCAGCAGAGAAGGGGGTCAGGAGAAAGGAGAGCCTGCTGATGAATAGATAAGACATTTTCTCCCCAGGCCTTTTAGTTTACCCTTAATTTTAGGACCCATAGTACTGTGAACCCATCACTAGAACTGGAAAAATGGATAGCACTTTGTATAGCATCCTATGATTTTTAATCCCCAGTGTCTATTAAATACAAAGAAACAGCCTAAGGCTATATGGAAGGGAAACAGAAGGAAAATCCTATTCAGGCATTCAAAGAGCGCATGTAGGAATAGAATGTGCAGGGGCCATGAGGCCATGTGCACCAGACCTGCCGTCAACATCCCTGTGCCATCAGAATTCCTCAAGTTATGTATCAGAGTGTGGAATGAATGGAGATGAGCAGACACTGAATCTAGACAAGATGGTGAGCTCTAGTGACGCCAGACTATGTTTTCAGCCAGTTCTGGGTGGGGTAAGAATTTGCTTTGTTTGCCACCTGCTCTCTTTCCTAGAAACTTCTGGCCTGGCCTAGCCTCAGTCATATCATGTTTTTTCTCATCTGAGGCTGAGAGTTCTGGTTGTAGCTGCCTGTTCAGAGCATATTATACCTGTTCTCTGTTGTATCCACTGTTTACCAGTTCAGTCCAATAGGCTTGCTTTGACCTTAAAGCTCTAAAAGGCCTGGGATCAGAATGCCACACAAAAATCACAGCTACCCATTGACCTGCCTCTGTTTTTCTGCAGGTCCAACTGGAGATACAGTAGAGGGGGTACCTGGGAGAGGGCCTTCTTGGTCATGGCATTCATGATTTGGAATGGCCTAAGAGGTATGGCTGCCCCCATTGTTGCCTGCTTTCAATGTGCCTTATTCGCAGTCAATGTCTTTCAATGATACAACCATATGGGAAGATTTCCCCACATTTAAAGAAGTACAAGATAAACGGGGGAAAGTCAAATCAATATGTATAATATGAAATAAAGGAATGTTTATTATACAGCTTGCACATGTTTAAGTCAATTGCATGTTCTTGTAGGCATGACATTCAAGCAATTGCTTAGGGAATGGGCTCCACATAAGCTTCCTTATCTCGTGTGTGTGTGTGTGTGTGTGTGTGTTCTGTACCCATAACACCAGTGGAGAAACATCATTTGACTTGCTTGAAGAGCACAATGTTAATCTCCATTCACTCGTGCAATCTCTCAGCCTGAACTAAATGACCCCTGGGGCCCCTTCAAACTCTACAATTCTATGATTCTCCTTGTCCCAAGCACCAACCTCTTCATCTTTATCATTTACCTCTCAGAACACGATCAAATTCAATTCACACAAAAAACCTTTCAGCTTAGCATGTTCTGCTGAGGGCTTTCCATGCTCACTCCAGCTCCAAAATGCCAGGAGAGCTCATTTGCCCTAACCCCATAGCTGATGCGTGACACAAATTCACATATCATTACAATGCAGTTCAGTCGTTACCTACAAAGTCCAAAACCTCAATCTTTTCTGTGCCAGGCAACTCAGTAAATTCTTAAAAGCCTCTCTTCTCTCCCACTGACGTTGGCTAACCGGCACTAAGCAAGGAGTTCACCTAGGTGACATTCAAGCTGGTTTCCAGCTCCTTATCATTCTATGTGAAAGGGATTTGTTGCCAGTTGGGTACTTGCTATGCAAAATAATACCTTCAGTTGTATAGTCTCCGTATGTGTATTCCAGTGAACAAACAAAACTGAGATAGCTCAGCTGGCAGAGCATAAGACTCTTAATCTCAGAGCATGGGCATAGCCAGGGGGGGCAGGTGCCCCCCCCCCAGATCAAGTTAAACAGGATCATAGGTTTGAGCACCACATTTTGCTTATTATTCCTGCATTGTTGGGGGTTAGGCTAGATTACCCTCATGGTCTCTTCCAACTCCATCCATCTCCATGGCAGTGGTGAAGCTGAAATAACCACAGGAGTCCCAATCAATATCGTCAAATAGCCTGTCTGTTCAGGGTCATGGCCCTTAACAGCATCAATTTCCCTGAAATGGAAAGGTTTTTTTGTAATTGAGTTTCTAAGATAGTTGATGGGTCCTTAAATGTTTGCTGCTAACTCCAAGTCACAAATCTTTGTGTGTGTTTTATTAGTCCTGAGAAACCCTGTCTGTAGACTTTTGCTTAAAATGCAGTTAACTTATTTTTATTTTTTATTTTTATTTTTATTTTATTTTTTGCTGCAATTGCCATAATAAAGTTTCCATGTTAAGGACAACAATAAAATCAGTTCCTAAATATTCACTATAACAAGAACCAACTGTACAGAAATGAAACCAACCAATATTCCTGATCCTACTAGCAGTTTTATCAAATGTCTGCAGACTTCAAGCTGCATGATGAACAATGTTTTCCCTGGAGAAATCCTCAACTTAATCTACAGCATTTGGCTGATACAGGAGGGGACAGGGACGAGACCTTTTATAATACACAGTTGAATTTAGCATTTAAGAAGATTATTGCATTTATAAATAGCCTGGAAATCCAAAGTCATTGAATGTAGTGCACAGAAGAGATCAATCAAGCAGTTATCATGCCATCTGGCCCCTTTTTTTGCAGTAGGAAAATTGTCCTATAACACTGCGTTGACTAGAATGCCTGGGTTTGGGTGTATTTAACACTCCACCCGAAAATGTTTGCTGCTACTGCTGCTGTGATTGCATTTTTCTTTGCATAGCTGAACAATAATAGGGCCACGCAGTTAGGAATTTAGCAGCATAAAATCCTGTTTTGTAAGGCAGTCAAACGATGGACAGGAGGAAGAGTGAGGCTTCTACTGCTTTTAACAGCAGCTGGGCTTGGGAAAGCTGAGCAATACATTTCCACCAGTCCATGCAATAACAAGTTGTTCATTATTTCTTACTATGGCTGAAAGCCTCAGCAGAAACAATGTGTAACGCTGTGTAAACCGTATACAGTGGTACCTCGGGTTAAGAACTTAATTCGTTCCGGAGGTCCGTTCTTAACCTGAAACTGTTCTTAACCTGAAGCACCACTTTAGCTAATGGGGCCTCCCGCTGCTGCTGCACCACCAGAGCATGATTTCTGTTCTTATCCTGAAGCAAAGTTCTTAACCGGAAGCGTTATTTCTGGGTTAGCGGAGTATGTAACCTGAAGCGTATGTTACCTGAGGTACCACTGTAAAATTTGTCAGGAAAGGGTCGTTACTAGTTGAAGCATCCGTCATTAATAAAACCGCCTGCTGTTTGAAATCAAGAGTGGGAAATGGCATTTGTGGCTGGATTGTGTGTTTGACATGCCTAGTCAATGATTTTTTAATTATTTATTTAATCCTGTTTAAAAACCACTCGTTTGCCAATTCTTCCCTATAATACCAATTGCAGATATAAGAACATGAATGATATTTTAAAACAGGATTTTGTGTAGGGATATTTTAGTCAGACATTTTGATCTTTCAGTTCTTTTATAATTTAGGTTGAAATATGTGGTGGCGCTGTGGGTTAAACCACAGAGCCTAGGGCTTGCTGATCAGAAGGTCGGCGGTTTGAATCCCCGCGATGGGGTGAGCTCCAGTTGCTCGGTCCCAGCTCCTGCCCACCTAGCAGTTCGAAAGCACGTCAAAGTGCAAGTAGATAAATAGGTTCTGGCGGGAAGGTAAGCTTTCTGGTTCGCCAGAAGCAGTTTTGTCATGCTGGCCACATGACCCGGAAGCTGTACGCCGGCTCCCTTGGCCATTAACACGAGATGAGCACCACAACCCCAGAGTCGGACTCGACTGGACCTAATGGTCAGGGTCTTTATGTGTGCTTTGTAAACCGTAAGTCACATATTACAAGCTCCATGCACTTGTGGGTAAATATTATTTTCTTATTGTATCACCACATTGGGAAAAGTGCTCTTTTAGAGTTCCCATTAAATTTCAAAAAAAATAATCTTACACTAGACAACACTTTTTACAAATATCCAAAGCTAACGACAGGTTACATAATTATCTAGTTCACAGTAGCCTAAGGGAGTGTTGAATTTTGGCATTGGTCATTAGCATCACATTCTCCCACATCCTTTTGGAGAGGCAAGCCATTGCCATATCTGCCTTACCAATACGCTTGTCCAGCTCAGCATCAATTGAAAAGTGGATGGTTATGGTGGTCCCCAGGTACACAAAATTGTCTACCCCACTTAAAATATGAAATTGAAAAAAAAGTGCAATTGGAAAAATTGGGGCAGGGACATTAAGTGTATGTGTTTTCTAAGCACTTTTAAGTAGAGATATTGCCCTGTCTGCATATGCAATGTTTTAAATATGTTTTATTGTTTTATCACTTGTTTGCCACCCTGGACTCCTCTGGGAGAAGGGCAGAATGCTGTCCTAAACAAGTTTGGGGACAGGGTTAATGTTTAATTAGGGATTTTGAACCCTTAAGTTAAGAAGAGGGGAAGGGAAAGAGATGTTGCGTCTTCTCTCCCCGCCTCACCCCCCAAATCAAGACCTGAGGTGTTTCCCTTCCCTCGGGAACATCTCAGCTCCACAGCTGATTCATTGGGTGGGGTTAGTACACTGGCGAGGATCATAGCAGTGCTTTTGTAATTTGGCAGCCCTGTAAAAAAATTGATCTTGTCTCTCAAAGCCATGAAACACACACTCTCAACACAATGCCAAATAATTCATCAATGAACACTGTTTGGTTTGTTGGCTGTTTTGTTTTCTTGGATGAGAGCTCCACTCGTCAATTTCCTTCTCTCCTTCCCCCACCCCACACAAACATGAGAAACAGAGCGTGTCCTGAACCCCTGGCCTACCTGGCAGCGAGTCAAGTTCAAAGTCCAGGGATCAAACCACACCAAGTCCAAAGGTCAGGAAACGCAGTCCAGGGTCAGTCCAAGTTAAAAAAAAGAAGTCTGAAATCAGGATACAGTCCAGAGTCAAAGCTGAAGCAAAGTACTGTTGAGGTCCAGGAACGTTCAAGCCAAGGTCCACCAACATGGACAGTTGAGCAGCCACAGCACTTCTTCTCTGCTTCCCTTTGGTACTTTGCCTGCTGATTGCAGCATCTGGGCTTGATGAGGCAGGTGATCCTCACCTGTTCCAAGCCCACTCCAGCTGAGGAATCACACACCACCTTCCAGAGCTAGCGAGCCCCACCTGGCCAGCTAGGGAGCTGGGCTATAGGCCCTTACTTGCTTCAACCTCCTAAAACACCTCTGCCACTGCTCTCTACACTTCAGAGCCTGCAATGTTTGTGGGGACAAGGCCCCTTCTGGCTCTGGCGATGGGTCCTGCTGCTCTGGTTCCTGTGCATTGGCCCCTATCCCCTCGCCATCATGTGAGTACTTCCTTCCCTATCCCCTGCTTGCCCCAGTGTGTCCTAGTCCCAGCCCTTGCCGGGATCCCCTTCCTCCTCCCCCCTCCCCATCTTGTTTGAGAGATACCAGCTTTGGTAGCACATGTTTGATGGGGCCAAAAGAATAGATACCGGTAACTTTCAGGAAGATCCAATGGCTCTTGCACCAATGTAATTGATACTGAGCTGGGCTTTACATCAGTGCAAGGGCCATTGGATTGTCCTGTTAGAAACTGCATAGTAGACTGCTAACTCCTGTGGAGAAACAGTCATTGCTACAGAGTGTAGAGTCATAGAATTATAGAGTTGGAAGGGACCATAAGGGTCGTCTAGTCCAACCCCCTGCAATGCAGGAATTTATTTTGCCCAACGTGTAGGCATGGAATTGCAAACCATGCAAGTACTTGTAAACAAGCAGAAAAGCATGCTTTGAGCTCATTTACGTTGTTGTTTGTTTGTTTGTTTGTTTGTTTTAAGTGATGGGGAATTGTGCAGTTGGAAAATCTGCTTTTAAGAAACCCTGAATAATAATAATAATAATATTTTCCAAGTGGAAACCTTACACATTTTACTGATTTGATTTCTTCATAAATGCTAATTAATATCTACGCCTATAAAGGCATGTGTGAGTACAGCCATTTTATAAGGAGGAGGGCATTCATAATTAATTTTGTATGTATCTGTAGTCTTTCTCCTTGCAGTATAGCTTATAGCACTGCAAAGACTTCCTTTATTATTCAGTGCCTATAGCACAACAAACCATTCAAAATCATTTTTAAGAAAAAAAGAATTCAATGTTTATTTCTTAGTTTTAAAAAATGCCCTTTTATGTGCTGTTTGAGACATAATTGAAGGGTCAAGAGACTCCAGGTGATGTGGGTGCATAAATGGCACTTGCAGGATTTGCTCAGTCAGTAGAGCATGAGACTCTTAATCTCAGGGTTGTGGGTTTGAGCCCCACATTGAGCAAATGATTCCTGCATTGCAGGGGGTTGGACTAAATGACCCTTGTGGTCCCTTCCAACTCTACAATTCTGTGATTCTACAGTTCTGTCATAGAGAGTTCAGGAGTACCACATCGCTGCTTGTGTTGTTGTTGTTAATTGAATTTATATACTGCCCTGTACTTGGAGGTCACAGAATAAAATCAAAATATAAAACCACAGAATACATAGTCAAAATAAAAAAACGACCCAATAACCCCCCCCCCCAAAAAAACCATATTTTAAAATGGCATAGCATGTCAATCAAATCAACCAAAGGCCTGGTTTAAAAGGAACATTTTTGCCTTGCGCCTAAAGGTGTATAATAAAGGCACCAGGCGAACTTGGGGAGAGCATTCCACAGACGGGGAGCCACTGCAGAGAAGGCCCGTTCTCATGTTGCCACCCTCCGGACCTCTCGAGGAACAGGCACACATTGAAAGGCTTCAGAAGATTATCTCAGGGTCCAGGTAGGTTCAAATGGAAAGAGGCGGTCCTTGAGGTATTGCGGTCCTGAGCTGTTCTTCACAGAGGAGGGGTAGGGATGATGGAGGCAGGGGCAAAGGGCTTACTGACCTGAGTAGCCACTGCCCACAGCATAGCAGCTGCCCCTGCCCATTTTAATTTTATTTACATTATATGTACTACATACCCTGCTTTGTCCAAGTCCCTTCTATTTGGTGGAGAGGACTGCTGGCTTGCTCAGCCCCCTTCCCTCCCCCTCCCTTGAGTTCACCCACAGCCCAGTGGACAAATTCTGAAGGAGAGCTGAAATGATTGGATGTAATGAGACAAAAGGAATTTTAAAAAGAAAGATCATGACAAGTAACACTACTTAGTGGGGAAATCAGGGTGGCAGATGACTATTGAAGGAATTAATTGAAGTGAAAATGTAATTTTGGGAGAGATCACTATGAGAAATTAAATATTTTAATTCATGTCATGGTTGTTGCATCAGAACATAACAACAGCCCTGGTGGGAAGGCCATGTATTCAGACATTTTGCTTCCAAAAACAGTCAGCCAAATGTCTCTGGGAGCTCAAAAACTGGGCATGAAGATGGTGGTGGCCTTCTCTTATTTTTCATCTCTAATATACCCATGTGTTTTGGAAGTATCTTGCATCTGAACATAGAGATGATTAGCTATCACAGGTAAAAGCTGTCAATATGTCAATTCAGAGATTTTTTTTTTTTAACCCATCCATCTAAACTAATGGTGGTCAGCACACGGCTGTGAGTTCTGTATGCTCATTATGCATTGTTTGAAGAATGTTAGCAGCGTTTCTTTATAAAGCTGCCAGAATTTTATTTCCCTTCTGTTTCTGGGAAATGTGGCTATCATGAGGGGAGAACAATTCAGACCATGGCACTCCAGCTAATGTTGAGTCAAATGAGAGAGGTCAGCTTTGGAAGCAGAAATGATTTTGGCAGTGTCAACGTTTGTGGCCTTACAGAAGCAAGTCTTCTGTATATATGGGTGTGACAGCAGCTGTGGGAGCAAAGGAGCAGCTTGCCTTAGGCTAAACCCCATCTGTGGCTCCATCTTGGTAAAATCAATTGTCTCCATCTAATCCAGCATTCTTGGTTCCCACAGAAGCTAGCCAGCTTATAGTTAGGACACGAGTGTGGTGCTCCTCCCGTGTGTGTTTTTTTTACTTCCTAGCATCTGATGTAGTAGTAGTTCCATTTAGCTGTTAAGAGGAGCTTCCACTGTTGTCCCCTGAAGATAATGGAATGGGACGGTGGCATTTGTTAGGCCTCTCTCTCAGCACTGCCAGACTCACAGGCATGACGAGTACAGTGTGCGGTGGCAATGGTGAATTGCTCTCCCCACAGTAAGCAGAGGAATCGGGTCTAGCAGAGGAAGTGAAAAGTCTTGTTTAAACATGGATATATATTTGTGAGGTGTGTTTATAGAAAAAAAATAACATGGCAGAAAAAGGGAAAACCCCATCCCCAATATCTGGATTATTATGCTTTAGTCTTGCTAAATCGGTTCCCATCAGGTGGCAAGAGATTCATACAGAGAAACTGATCCCTATGTTTTTCTGATCCTTTTAATAGCTGCAGAACACCATCACCCCTTTTTTGTTCCATGACAATAGCATCCTATATGTAAGAACCACCAGAATGTCTTGCCAAATCCCTTAGTAAAGCTGCAAGTCTATTATCTAAATTTTTCAGTAAATATCACCATGCATATTGTTTTCTGTCTTCCTTATTGAGCGATGTCTGGTTACAAAATATGAACAGCAATCATGTTCCTGCCAACCTTCTTTCAATTCAACATGAATTTGGATTAATTTTACTGCAGCTGAGGGACTTTAGAGCCACTCTTATGGGAGACTAATGACAGGAATCACACTCACTAAGTGTGACAGATTATAAAATTATAAAGCGCTTTATAAATGAGTTCTGCCTCTGTGAACCTAAACCTATTTTGAAAGATGGGCCCAAAGTAGATCACTAGGTCTAAATATGCACTAAACCACACAGACCTTTTGTACCTGATCTAGGTCTGAAGGTGGTAGCTTAACATGCTATCCTGTACAGAACGCTATACAGAGGGTATAGAATTTACAGTAGTTCTAAATAATATCCAAAGATTTAGATAACATACTAATCTGATATTGCATTCCCCCAGTCCTAAAGATGCCTCGTTAGTCAATCCGTCTAACAAGGTTGTGTTGACAAAAGCTTCTGTGGTGTTTCCTACTTCTTCCGAAAGGCCCTTCTGGAGCAGGAATTTAGAGATAAGGCTGTTGAACTTGTTCTCTGTGGTAGATTGTGGTTCTGCAGTTGCGAAAGGATTGTAAGTTGTGGCATTTAGCTCCTCTGGGTCAAGACAAAAACCTTCGGGCGTTCTCTCGAAAGAAACATCAGTTAAGTCAAGACCAGCCACAGAGGATGGGGAGGCACAAGGGATATCCCTAACAAGTCTGTAGTTCTCCATCCATTCCTTCAGCCACTCAATCCTGCAGTCGCATTCCCAGGGGTTCCGGAAAAGATAGAGTCTTCCTAGGAAGTAGACAGGTTGGAAGACTGAGAAAGGCAAGGTGGTTAGGTTGTTACTGTTCAAGTGCAAAGACACCAAGCTTATGAGGTTTTCAAAAGCCCCTTCCTCAATGTGGCTAATCCTGTTCCTGTCCAAATACAAAACTTCCAGCTCTAATTGGTCCTGGAACCATGTATTAGAGACATTTCGAAGTAAATTGCCACCAAGATTAAGCATGTTGAGATGTCTTAGGCCGTCAAAACAGTTATCAGGGAGGTCGCTGAGGATGTTGTCATTTAAATAAAGATACTCCAATTTTTGACAGTACTGAAAAGCTCTGTCATGAATCACATTTATTCTGTTATCTTGCAGATTGAGATATTTCAGTTGGGTCAGACCCAAGAGAGAATTATAAGCCACAGCTTCAATCTTGTTTTTCTCCAGATAAACATGGGTCAAATTCTCCATCCCTCGTATCGCTCCTGGAATCCTTTTGAAGTTGTTCTGAAAGCAAGAGAGTTCCTGAAGGGCTGGAAGCTCTATAAAAATCCTGTCTGGGATGTTGAAAAGGTTGCAGTCCGCTAAGTCCAGTCTGACGAGCCTCTTGAGTGAAATGAAAGTCCTTGTGTGCAAATACTGAATGTATTCGTTGTGGGCCATTTTTAGTTCCGTCAAGCTGGCTAGCCCTTTGAAAGCACCAGGAGTGATGAAGGATATGTTGTTGTGGCTTAATGAGAGAGATCTGAGGGATGGGAGGGTACCAAATGCCCTCTCAGCGAGGAATTTGATGCTATTTTTATCCAGGTTAATAGAGTAGGCCTCACAGGGAAACTCTTTAGGGATCTGTGTGAAACCAGCACGGTCGCAAAGAATGGCACAACTCCTCTCTTGAGTGCACACACAGCTGGTGGGACAGGAGCGGACACATGCCCACACACAGTGAACAGGGGGGATGCAAAGAAGGACTGGCAAGTAAGTGTACCAGCAAGGGGGGAGAGAGAGAGAGAAAGAGAGAAATCAGGTATTAGTGAACACTCGCAGTATCAAAACACATTATTTATATAATGAATGTATCTTGCCTAATAAATAAATAAATAAATATTTACACCGCACCCATCCAGCTGGGTTTCCCCAGCCACTCTGGGTGGCTTCCAATGAAAGATTAAAAATACATTAAAACATCAGACATTAAAAACTTCCCTAAAACAGGGCTGCCTTCAGATGTCTTCTAAAAGTCAGATAGTTGTTTATTTCTTTGACATCTGATGGGATGGCGTTCCACAGGGTGGGTGCCACCATCGAGAAGGCCCTCTGCCTGGTTCCCTGTAGCTTTGCTTCTCGCAGTGAAGGAACCGCCAGAAGGCCCTCGGCACTGGACCTCAGTGTCTGGGCTGAATGATGGGGGTGGAGACGCTCCTTCAGGTATACTGGGCCGAGGCCATTTTAGGGCTTTAAAGGTCAGCACCAACACTCAGAAACATACTGGGAGCCAATGTAGGTCGTTCATGTAAATTGAGTGACTAGTTGTTGAGACTGAAACACCAGCTGTGGAAGGGCCCTATTAAGTTTCAAGAAGCTGAATTACTTTAGCAGAAACTCAATAAGCTCTTCAAATTATGTGGCATGAGAAAGCTTCGCTATCACATCCAATAGGTACTTCTTTGGGATCCTTTCGACGGAGAGACTTGCCCCCAGTTTACATAATGAAGGCATTTTCCCATCCTCTTCCCATCAGTAAGTTTTCTCTGTTCCTGTGAACTGTATTTAAGGGATGCAGCTGGAACTAAGCCTAGGACTCTCTCAAGTGGGAAAAGGGGAAATTGAAATTATTGGTTGTGAATAATGAGGCTTCTCAAGTGCATACTGCGAGCAGGCTAGCCAACCAATAAGATTGTCATCATGGCAGGTGATGAGAGTTTAAAGGTATCAATGTCACTGCAATATTACAGGGTCCTTGTGTCAGCTTATCTGCTCACAGGGCCCCACATTTTCAAACAGTGGGCAAACAATTTTTTTAACACAGGTTAATGGAGTATAAGCAGTAAAAGCTAGCAGGTAGCACTCTTCGCAGCCAAACACAAGCATGTAGTATTAGGCCAAAAATGTACTCAGCTTTTAAGAGCAAGCTATAAAAGTGCAAAGTCTAATTAAAATGAGTTCACAGTTTTGTCTTCTGCCTTCAGTGGGACAAGCCCTCCTTTCCTCCCAGGCCCTTAATTTGTGGGATCAGTACCGTTAGTTACACATCAAAGACCAGTTTATATTTAACTTCATCCAATTTTTTTTAGCGAAGTGTTGACCACTTTTAAGCAGCCATGAGAAGAGATTTGCTTGAAATATTCTTTTGGTTCAGTGCCCAAGTTTGAAGAAAGTCCTGTCCTCTCTAGTTCTACTAAAATTGGAAGAAGGTCTTTCTACTGGTTTTTGTCCCCTCTAGAAATAAATAAAATTATAAAATTGTCCAGTAGCACCTTAGAGACCAACTATGTTTGTTCAGGCTATAAGCATGCACACGAAAGCTTATACCAAGAACAAACTTAGTTGGTCTCTAAGGTGCTACTGGACAATTTTATAATTTTTATTTATTTTGATTGTGTCAGACCAACACAGCTACCTACCTGAATCTTGTCCCCTTAAGGTTACTATAAGAGGCTTAATGAGGAACTCTCTGGAGATCTCTGCAATGCCAGCACAATGACATAAGAAGGAGGAACTCCTCCTCTTGCATGCTAAACTATTTGTATGGTTTAAACTTCAGAACTATTAAAAACCACTTTGCTTAAACTTTCATCATCCTTACCTTCCTGCTTTCAGTGTTCCTCTGTGGAACATTCCAGATTTGATATTTAAATACCAGCTACTGCATGTGATCGAGTGGATTGACACATGCAACCACAACCAGCTACAGGAGGCTGTGAGTTTGAGCACAAGAATTTCATTCCATGCTCCTTCAGTTATTTTTCTGTTCAAAATTGCCCCCTGCCTCTGAAGTGAAACATATCGGGCCCTGTATTTTCTCTCTCTCTAAGGTGGAGAAAGTGCGGAGGGAGGGAGATTTGAACAGAAAAGCAATTGGTATTGAAAGGGGTAAGCTGTTCCCTTTCCCCCAAAAGTTGTTCTGCTCAAACTTGCAGGCTCCTTAGGCCTCCATGACATAATTTAAGCACCAGTGAACATTATCTTTGGAGAGAGGGGGAGGAGTACATTTTTTAAATCCTTTGTGCTTTATGCACCATGGAGATGGATCTACCGAAGATCACAGATCTATTTTGCAAAGTGCCTCAAGTGTGCAGAAAAGCTCAGGCCTGTTTGACATTTGAAAAGCTACTCCAGGACATTCATTTCATCCTCTGCATACTGTATGAACATAGGCCAGAGGTGGGCTGAATTTGTCTTATAGAATGTAAGTATTTTCTTTTCCTAGAGGACCAATGTGCTTTA
Source organism: Lacerta agilis (assembly GCF_009819535.1). NCBI lineage: Eukaryota > Metazoa > Chordata > Lepidosauria > Squamata > Lacertidae > Lacerta > Lacerta agilis. The sequence goes on from NC_046315.1 coordinate 55,985,383, forward strand.
AAGTGTGCATGCTTAGGATCTCTCAGATACGGTGTTCAAAGTGATCCGAGGAATGCACTCTTGCTTAAAACCAGAAAAGGATACACAGTACCTAGCGCATTGTTCTTGGGGTTGTCTCCAACATAGTGTTATGGCAGGGCAACATCAGTGCAAAGCATAATAGGACTTCCACCACTCCTGCCCCTGCTCTGTTCAAAGGTTCCCCTCAATACTCCAGATTTGGGGAGGGTGCAAGGGAGAAGAGGAGGAGGAAAGTCCCGTTGCAGTAGCGGTAATCTTTGCACTGAGGGGATGAGTTAGAATACCATTCGAAAAACCATCAAGGACTTGGACAAAGTGTCAGTGGTGTGTCACATTCACTCAGGCAGATCCTAACAAAGCATCTTGCACTCAGGACCACTTTTTAATGACTATCTGGAGAGGTGGAAATGTGTCCAAATTGACTGTTCTGATTTGTCGTTTGAGAAACATTTAGTGTCTAGGAAGAAGAAGAAGAAGAAGAAGAGTTTGGATTTGATATCCCGCTTTTCACTACCCGAAGGTGTCTCAAAGCGGCTAACATTCTCCTTTCCCTTCCTCCCCCACAACAAACACTCTGTGAGGTGAGTGGGGCTGAGAGACTTCAAAGAAGTGTGACTAGCCCAAGGTCACCCAGCAGCTGCATGTGGAGGAGCGGAGAAACGAACCCGGTTCCCCAGATTACGAGTCCACCACTCTTAACCACTACACCACACTGGCTCTAGGTGCTGCTTGACACTTGCTAATGGACTACCCCCCCCCCACCCCCGGAACAAAAGACATTTATGAAGCAACATGTAATTAATAAATGTGTGCTCGTAGCCTTTCTAAAAGTCCTCTCTGTGAAGCTTGGATGCTACACACACTTACTGAATAGTCAGTGGACAACACCTAATGATATCGATCTGCTTGCACAATGGAAATCAGCTTGTGCAACGAGACTTCTGGTTTCCCTTCTCCCCAATGTGCCCCCTCCAATATCTGCTTGAGAGAGACTGCCAACCCTCCAAAGCAGATTTTGGGGGGCACACAGGGAAGGAGAAACATAGACCTACTCATGCTATGTTGGAACTCATTGCTCTGCACACTTTTGCCTCTGTCCCCCTCCCCCACTAACATGGCCCCCTAAAAAGGGTCCCCATCCTTGCTCCAGATGTTGTTGGGACTCCAACTTCCATCAGTCACCACCAGCATGGCCAGTGGTCAGCAAATTATGGGAGTTGTAGTCCAACAACATTTAGAGGGCTATAGGCTACCCATCCCTGCTATAAGTCCTGCCTTAATAGTTGGAATAGGAATAATCAGTCAACAACAACAACAACCATAATTTATGTTAATAAATGGTAAGCAACACTCCTTTCTCCTACACAGATGTATCTTTGGTACTTAGGAATATAAAGGATGGTAACATTCAGGCTTACAGCTGCATTAAAATAAAGCCTGCTGTATAACTCTTGCTGTTCATTTCCCCTAAATTTTAGTCCCCTAAACTAAAAGTCATCAATGCTAGTCTGTGTACAGTATTGTGTGTAGGTCAGCTTTAATGACCACGTTGCAATAGTCAACCATCAAAAATCACCTATCTGCACAGCTCTAATTTACTGTTTATTTGGGCATTATTAACACAAAACTGTGTCACCCAGAATTAAGCATGCATTATCTGAAGGGCTTAGCTATTCCATGCAAGAGAAGGAAGGATAAACTGTGTCAAAAGAGCACTAAGCTGAGGTAAAGAATCCCCCCACTGTAAACTGGATCCCCACTCTAATTTGCCTCAGTATAGCAGGAAATGGGCAGTGTTTTTCTTTTCTTCTTGACAAATTGTCCCTAATCAAAGTCACAAATTAAGCCTCACAAAATGCTGAAAAGTTCTTCAAATCCCAAATGTCAATTAAACATTTGTAGCAAGTATCTTTAGGCATCCAAAGCTTAAAGGACAGCCGCCACACTGTCTTTACACAGAAAGACAGTTAATACATAATGAAGTAGAGTCCACAGAGGGATACAATTTCCTGGGAGATCATGCTCCATATTTCTCCTCAAAGAACCACAAAAACTAATCAATATAATAGATTAAACAAAAGGGGAATTGTTGATGTCCAGATATGACTGAAGTAAAAGGGCAGCATAGCAGAAAAATGACACAGATGTAATAATTGGCAAATGATCCAGTCCTATACCATTATGCTGAAAAATTTCACTCCTGAAACCGATAAATTCCCTGCAGTGGAAGCTTGACATAAATTAACTCTTTCAAAATAAAAGAACTACACACTACTAGTTTTAGAAATTGCTGTAAAATTTCATGGAATGAAAAGTATACTTACCATTTAAAATGATGACAAACATTACCCTGATTAGTCGCTTGTGGCATCTCAGGTCCTCCAAAATCTAAAAGCAGACCAAAAATAGGGAACTATGCCATACAGTTCTGATTTGCAATTGTGCTTTGCTGTTCTTCTTTTAAAAAAGTAGTGCTTATAATATGTTCTTGTCATCCTCTGAAAGCACAACTGATCTCCCTTCTGCTAGTTTCTTCCATAAACCTTTCCAACCAGCAACCCAATCCTTTGCATCTTTATTTTCAGAGTGAATTGGATTCCCACTAAATTCAATGGGACTTTCTCCCAAATAATTGTGCATTGGATTGCAATCCTACTTGCCCAGTCTTATAATACATCACACTGAAATATGAAGTGGACTGGAAATAATGAAAATGTATGGCTATATGCATGTAACCAGCCACAGATACTTTCCTCCACCAACACCTACAGAATCAAAGTGAAGTAGAAAATAGACTGGTTACCTGCCTCCCTTACCTGACAGGGGGGTGTCTGTGTTGTTCTTTTTTCTTCTGAAGCTTGCGGTTAGCTCTGTTGCAGCATCTCTGAAAGGCTGGCATTTTCTCCGCTCTCAAAAGCTATCATTTAATGGCAGGAAAATCCTCTGTATCAGGGGAGGATTAGCAGAGACGGATGAATTTGTCTTGTTCCATAAAGCTCCTGGATTGTTGACAAATCCATCTGCTTTTATTCCCCTCACACCCCCCCCCCAAAAATCAGACAGGCGCTGGCCCTCAGCCATCCCCAGCATTACAAGGAAAACAACCCTCGCCCAGTGCTAGTTACATAAGGAGAGGCAGGGTGAGCTTGATATAATTATGTTTGAGGGCAAGCTTATGATTTTAGCATACAGTGACTGAGGAAGGCACACACCTGACTTTTCCTATCAAGGGAAAGTCTCAAAACTCATCTGCCTGCCATAATCTGAATCACAACACAAAGCAGTGGAACTGGCTCTATCACTGGGCTGAGTGAGGCTGGGACAGAAATGTCCCCCCCCCCATGTCTTTGCACAATGCCCCCACAGGTGCAGTGGGGAAAATGCTGTCCAGCCACCAGGGCTGAAGTAATAAACATTTGTGGTGCCAGGTGCACAACTAACCTGCTGCATAGTGCAGACAGTGGCTATCAGTTGCAGAATCATGCAATAGGACTTTATTTGCTCTCACTGCCCCAGCATGCCTTCCAGATTGGGAGAGGGTGGAGCAAAAGGCCAAGTTCTGTTGTTGAAACATCCACTTGCATGTTTGTGCTTTTCAGTGCATCTGCACCCAGTATTTGTGAAATAATCAGGCTTAAGCCTAATTAATGCATGAAGGGGTTAAGACCATAGAATAAGCTGTCCTGCCAGGTTTAGCTAGGTCACTTCCGCTCACATTAGGAAAGGTGGAAATCACATCTGCGCACGTTTGTGGTGCCAGAAATTGCGTCTGCGCATTCCCAGTGCCAAAAATCGCACCTGCACAGAAACCATTTTTGGCGTCTGGGCGTGCGCAGGTCTACTGCTCCATATATTTCCACACTTTACTTTGCTGTACAGTTATACCTTGGAAGTCAAACATAATCTGTTCTGGAAGTCCGTTTGACTTTCGAAACATTTGACTTCCAAAGCCCTGTCAAGACGTTCAGCTTCCAAAAGAACGTTCAAAAACCGAAAGTCACTTAATGGGTTTTGATTGTTCAGGAACCAGAACGTTCGACTCCCAAAGTGTTCGGGAGCAAAGGTACTATATTTAAATCTCTGCTGGGGTTCTCTCACCAAAGTACTTGCCCCAAACCTGTATCTCAGGCATCTAGGGAATTATCTTTTTATTATATCAAATATATTTTTCTTTTAACCAGAAAAAGAAACCCACACTATTTCCCCCCCACTTGATGTACCAGCAACAGAAGGCACAGCCTGCACCCACATCCAGCTGGCATATCCATAGTACATTAATAAAAGTGCAATATGTAACCATGTTGCAGCCTTGTAGTACTTACTTCAGGGGAGCAGGGGGCAGCGAGGTGTCAAGAAGGGATATAGTCAAAAATATATGGAGGGCACCAGGTTGACAGTGTACTAGAGCCACCAGCCCTATCCCCAAACATTTTAGTTACCGAGGGGGTGGGTTGAGTTAATTCAGGTAATTTTTAACTCAATGCATCATTTGTATGAGAAAAATACTTCTTTAATGGCTTCCTGGCAGACTTGTCTTCCCAGGCTTTTATCACAGGTCTTAAATTTGTTCCTTCTTCCATTGTTGTATTGTGCAATTACATTGTAAACTGCTCTCCTCAATTTTATACTGCCAAGAACAGTAAATCAAACTAAACTTTGATTAAGATTGTGAAGATCACATTTCAATTACAGAGCTTTTTAAAGCTTGTCACCCCTATAATCTCCAACCATTCTCAATTTGCCTGAGCTGATGTTTTCAAACTGACTTTTGGAAGATTGTGCTTTGCAGTCACTTACTCCAGCAGCAATTTCAGGGGTTAAGTACCTGCCTGTACCAGGTGTGGACACAACTTTATTTCGGCATTTTATTCCACCTTCAAGTAGTTTAATGCTGGTTGAGTTGTGTGAATGCTAGTTTCAGATGCTTTGTTTAAACAGAAATCTGTTCCACATTTATTAAGTAGCACCGCCCTATTCCATCAAGATACTCTCCTTGTTGGAGGAGTCATTTTAAAGATGGAAAATTGTATTTTAATGATTTAATCATAAACATTTAAATGCCTATGAATTGAAAAGGGCACTTGAGCTGATTGAAACCATTTACTCCTTTTCACACCATTAAATTACTACAGTGGTACCTCTGGTTACGTACTTAATTCGTTCTGGAGGTCTGTTCTTAACCTGAAGCACCACTTTAGCTAACGGGACCTCCCGCTGCACCACCAGAGCACAATTTCTGTTCTCATCCTGAAGCAAAGTTCTTAACCTGAAGCGTTATTTCTGGGTTAGCGGAGTATGTAACCCGAGGTACCACTGTATATGGAAATATATTGGTGTGTATTCTGACTATGAAAGAGTGAAGGTGTCAAAAATCTGAATGGCATGCAAGATCATTCTGCAAGGGGCTAAATCCACATACCACTGGTCAGTTGTTTGGGAGGAAAGGGTTTTAGGGCAAAACTTACTATCTGATCAAGCAGACATTTTCTGTGGGAGGGAGGAAGACCCACCACTTGAACAACACCCCCACATTTAAGAAAACATGAGCCAAAACAGGCCGCTAGCTCTGGGGGACCAAGCTGAACAGCTACAAGGGGCTGTTCCATACAATGACCTTTCCTAGCTAAATGTGTAAACTGCTTCTATTAGAAACTTGCATCTGTGGCATTTAATCTGGGGTGTCTCATTGCAATCAATAATGATTAACAATCAAAAAGGAGAAGCACATTTTGTCACCAAGAAAAAGTCCAAACATCATAAAGTGCATTTCAACTTTTTATTTTATTAAAATTGAGAGCAATGCACAGCACATGCAGTGCTAGCATCTAAACTAATACAATAAGCAATTACTAAACCTACAGTGACTTGAAGTTCAAATCTTTACATTCAGCAAGTTTAAATCCGTTCATTGCATATGATTAAACCCAGTCTTTGCATATGATTGAATCCTTATCTGAACTGAATAATATTGCTGGCTGTAAAACTTGCTAAAATGCTATTGCTGAATGTACAAGTCACTGATTATGCCAATACAACAAAGATAACCACATGTTTTGAGGATTGCAATGTGCCAGACATTCACTGAAAAAAAAACCACACAACTAAACAAAAACTCACGCAACAAACATCTGAGAATCTGGACACTTCACGTCAGTGTTTTGAAGTGTTTCATTAATATCTTAAGACAAGTGTATCAAAACCTTGGCATGTTTAATTTTAAAGTTGCCAATTTTTGTTTTACTATCAGAAAGTTACGGCTACATTGCCAATGCCGGGTCTGCTTAATTTGACTTAAGAGTTTAATATGACTTAAACATTAAAAGCTCACACTACCCCGAAATATATAATTTCACGCATACGGTGACATTCAACATTCAAGTGCCAGTGTTTTTGTACTGTCTTTTGGTCAAGTTTCTTTAAACTTTCAAAGAATCACTTTTAGGCTTACAAAAATAAATATTTGTCAAAAATGTTCAATAAATATTACACAAAACTAGCAGCAAAAAGTATCTAGAAATCTGTCGTGTGCAAAGTTTTCTTCCCAACCATTATTCCCATGGTCCCAGTTTTAGAATCTAGTTCCTCCTCCTTAGACAAGCTGCGTTCAGTCTCCCAAGAGACAAAATAAGATTGGAAGTTAAGGACACGCACACAAGACATATAAAATTCTCTGAATGTGCAATAAAAGAAGTATTTTGTAAAAAGTTATGGGCAAAATGTACAAGGGCCTAAATCTAGACTAATTGAAATAGCACCATAACAAATGACCTCAAATACTGTCAAGTGCACCTACTTAAAGTTTAGAACAAGGCACAATACACTTGAAAAGATCTATTGCACTTTAGGAGATTTTGCTGTTGTCCTATGCCACTTAGACTAAGAGTTGGTAACAGCTCTGGCCGCAGAAGATAGCTCAGAGAAACTAAGTGGCAGAGGCATTTTACTGTTGGAAATACTTATCTTTGGCCAGATTCAGCATAACAGACTAAATACAATGGAAACCTATGCAACTAAAACTGACTAAAACTGCACTTGATAGCAGAATTGAAACCTTGTGCAGTTATGTACATTCCAACCTTTGTGATCTCAGAATTTGTTACTCTTCTGGAGCCATTTTACAAGTCTACAGTAAGCCAGTTAACACTTCAACGCAGCTTGAACAGAGTAATGTGAATCTGCATTAAAATAAAGCCTGCTGCATAATTCTTCCTGTTCATTCCCCCTTGACCAAAAAACATCAACACTAGCATGCGTTAAGACCAAAAAAATCAGTCAGGCCCTTAAAAGGTGGACCCATCACTGTTGTGGTCAGCCATTCTACCATTTCAATTTTAATATGGCAGGCAATTTTGAAAAGTCTAAGTAGATGAATTCTCCTAAAAACTATTTCAAGTTCAGACCTTTAAACATTCCCTGTAATGTTCCGCCTCCATTTGGCTAGCTCACATTAATAATCTGCCTACTAAACACTGGAATTGCTGTGTTTACTTGCATTAACTTTAAAACAGTGCTTGTATGCATGTATCCATACATCACTTCATTATCATCATGACTGGAATGGCTTATTAAAGACTATCAGGTTCTAAGTACCTATCCAGGATAGAGTGAGCAAATCAACTTTAACTTAGTACAGTTTTGCCACATTAGAAACTAATTCCATTGATATGCTTCAAGATGTTTTATTTTTTCAAATCTGAGTATCAAAGCCCTAATGCAGGCCACCGCACAAGTTTTTTTTGTAGTATAAAGTGGATGAATCAATGATTCCTGTAAGTTGTATCACACCTGCGTGCCAAGGTTTGATTTTTTTTAAAGCCCAAGTAGAGTAATTTTGTCAAGACAATTGATAATCTTGGGCATTACTGAGCCAACAGGACATCAAAATAAAAAGTTGTCTAAAGTTAAAGGCACAGTACATTAACAAATGATCCTCAGTCACAAAATTATAAATACAGTCTGGGAGTAGGGGGGTGGAGGAGTTAATCTCAACTACAATGGAGTCTTTAAACCTTCAAAGTAGGGCTTCTGTTCCTTTCCTTCTTCTTGTGACCTTGAGCTCCCTTAAAAAAAATTCAGTGGAGAATCACAGCTGGTAATGTACTGCGAGTTCTTGAAGCTACACAAGGTATAGTCTGGCTAAGTTACATGTGGTTTCCATATTAGCTTGTTTGGTAAGAATCTGCAGCAAGCAGATCAGTTGCCCCACCAATCTACCCCCTGAGAGTTATAGTTTCCTCCATATCCATCACTGTTATAGAAGCCGCCATAGCCACCACCTCCACCTATAAAGACAAAAAGGCATGAAGAGTTTATGACCAAGTGAATTTACCTTTACAATATATATATATATTTACAGTTTAGCAGAAGCCCAGAGTTAAGATTTCCCCACCACCTTCCCTCATTCCAACAGCCCAAGGCACACTATGAAACGAAACTCACCTCCAAATCCTCTGCTGCCTCCATGGCCACCGCCACCACTGCCACCGCTGCGCGCACTACTTGTGCGGCTGCTGCCAAAGCTACTACTGCTGCTGGTGCTGCTACTTGTTCGATAATCTCGGGCACCAAATCCTCCACTGAAACGGCTAGAGGAAAGAACAGAGACAAGTCGCGATTAGAAGACGATTCCTTAAGTATACCATTTAATACATTTCCTAATTAAAAGTGCCCTTCGTGTTGCTACATCAGGAAATTCAGTTCATTGAACCTCTTTGCTATTTCTTCAACAATTGCCAGTCCCTTGGCTAAAATGATGTACTATACTAATTTTTAGTGTTATGTATTTCATTTTCAATAAAAGATCGTATTTCGGGGGGGGGGGGACAAGCAAAACAATGCTGGCCCCAATCCATTTCAGAGCCAATATCTGAAGAAATGCCCACTTCCCCATAAACCAGCCTAAATGCCTCTGGCAGCCCCTGCCTTCAGAGGCTGGAAGAGAAGCAGCCAAATAAAGGGCCTTCACAGCTGTGGCTCCCAATCAGTATAAAGCAGAATTGTGTATTGCAAGGTAAAAGGGAGTCTCATAAAAAGACCCAAGCAAACAAATCTGTTAAATCCGCCTTGCTGCTTCAAAGTAATATTTTATATATGTTCGAGTTACAAGCTACCCTGAGAGCTCAAGAAATTGAAGGACAACAATTTTTCACCCAAGATCACCGCTGCTGATTAATAATAAAAAAATAACTATTTTGATGGTGATTATTAATTATGGAATCTTAAGATTTGTGTTACATCAGGCACCTTCTGCTGAGTAGGCTTATTATATGGTCCATACTCCACTAAAATATCATTTCCCCAGGGCCACTGAGGACAGCAGTTTCAATTTTTTATCATGCTGCTCCATGTATCCTCTTTAAAAGCAACCTCTCCCAGGCTAGTACTTCTCATCCTGAAGACATAGGAAGTTGCAATACCTTGTCTTCCACTGAAGGACCAAAGGGAGGAATACAGAAGTAAAATATTATATATATGGAAGTCAGGTATTTTGCTTTGAGGTTGGGTATCATTCGAGCTCATCTACATGACATCTAACTGCTTGGGGATTAACTCAACTTACCCTTTTGATCGCCCACGACTGCTTCCACCCTTGTGAATCTGCTCATATGCCATATTTTCTAGCCAAGACGGTACTTCCTGTTTAGCTTCAACAAGTAGATCTAGCAAGTCTTTTGTGATATTTATGTTCCTCTCATTGAAGAATGATGTGGCAAGACCTAAAGAGACACAGCATATTAAGGCAAGGTAAGGAAGCTGTATGTTCAAAATACCAAGGCCACGGGTAGGACATATTCCTGAGTGCTCTCCAATGACACAAACTTTTAGTTACAGCTGTAGCTGAACTGAACTGTAAGGCAGCATTCAAGAAATTTTGCACACAGGCATACAATGACATCTGCCCTTTCCCACGTCGAGGTAAAGCCATCTGCCGTGTGCTTTGCAGGAATGGGAATATTTCATGTGAATCTTTCACAACATGCCTGTTAACCAGAGATCTTCTGCACAAATACCAGTTCTAATCTACTCAGTCTGTGTTACCAACTTTTTCATACTCAAAGCATGCTGATGGGAGTTTAGTGACATTAAAAGTCCACATAGTATGCAAACACTAATGCTTACACCACTGTGGAAGTTTTATCAAGGTGTGGATGAAGAGTCTCTTACCAAGATTCCCGACACGGCCTGTACGGCCAATGCGATGCACGTATTCTTCTATGTCACTTGGCAAATCAAAGTTTATAACGTGTTTTACATTTGAGATATCCAATCCTCTTGCTGCTACCTAATGAAGATAAGAGCCAGCCATCAGCTCCCCATAAGGTGAAACTGCAGTGTAAAGAGCCAATACAAAGACACAAGCATTTTCTTAACAGAGTCTATACTTACTGCAGTGGCAACCAAGATGGGACTTCTGCCTGAACGGAACTGGTGCAATGCCTCTTCCCTGTCTCGCTGAGAGCGATCACCATGAATGCTTGTGCAAGCATAGCCTTCGTGGTAGAGGAAATCCTCCAGAGAATCAGCCCCCTTTTTAGTCTCCACAAACACCAGAGTCAAGGAATCTTTTCCTATGTAAGCGAAGCATCTCATTAGCAAAACAATGCCAAATCTATTGTTATAGCACCACCAAGTGGTGCAAACTAGTATTATGACTGCAACCATAAAAAATAACAACTTTACTAGTCAAGCTAGCTGCATGCAGATTAAAGAAAAATATTCAAATATAGGAGAAAACAAGGAGGAAAAGTCTGAAGCTTTTCCTCCACCTAACATAGATTCTCATTACCTGAGCCATTAGAGTTGTGTTGGATTTCTCCCAAACAGTCTTTACCTGTGGCATTTAGGAGGTCAAGCAGAAATGACCGTTTGTCTGACTCTTCCACCCACACTACTTTCTGTGTGATGTTCTCAGATGTAGAGCCAACTCTGCCAACAGCCAGAAAGATATATTCCTCCAAGAAGTCACGAGCAAGCATCTTCAAAAGAGAGAACTCTACTCAGTATGGGAGACACCCAAATAATGAATCCACCCCCATTACTTACCTATAGCTATAAGCTTCCATGGACGCATACAAACAAGGTTTCTCACCATATTTTTATACTAGAAAAAAAGTATTCAAGGGGGGAATACTTAAAACAGAACTCTTACTGTTCTCTACCTATGGTTAGCTGCCTACAACAGCAGATGCTTGCTGGTTTGAGTGTCACCACTTCTATAGTATGCTGACTCTCACTGGAAATGGGACATTTAACTACTTTGCAAAACAGAATACCTGAATTTCCTTTGGAAAAGTAGCACTGAACATCATAGTCTGACGGACACCTTTGGGTGGCATAGTGTCTTGCTCAACAATACGACGGATTTGAGGTTCAAACCCCATGTCAAGCATACGATCAGCTTCATCCAGTACCAAGTATCTGGAAGGTATTAAAAGACCACATTAGGATTTCCAAGACTCCATGTTAATGTGCTGCTGTCAAAATGCTAAAATTATTAAAATATTGTTTTCACATACTTGCAAAAGTCCAGTCCAATCTTTCCTCTCTCCATCATATCTACAAGACGACCTGGAGTTGCTACAAGTAAATGGCAACCACGTTCTAAGTCACGTATCTGTTGACCAATGTCGGCCCCACCATACACGACACAAGGACGAACTTTGGAGCGATATGCAAACTATGGGGAAAAAAATTAGTTTTAGAATCCAAGACTAGAGATATAAAGTTCCTAGGAGCGCATACCACAGGGCTGGCTAATCTACAGGCTTCATTTGCCCTGGGATTTTTGCAGATTCCCTCCCCCCAAAAGTTTTTTTTTGGGGGGGGGGAATCAGTGACCACTCCTGCTGGGATTCTGTGATACATGAAATATTTTTAACCACCCATCCAATTTTCTTTCAAAAGTTACTCCCGTATTGTTGACCATAGGTCAATGTGGCTGTCAGCCCCCGCACCCCAAATTAGCCACCCCGATTAATACTTACTTTTCTGGCTTCTTCATATATCTGCACTGCCAGCTCTCTTGTGGGAGCCAAAACTAGTGAGATGGGGTATTGCTTACGCCGTCCATACCTTCCGTTTTCCTGCAAGATTAAGTCCTCATTACCAGCTGGAAAATAAGCTGCTAGTAAGTTATTTCTCAACACAATCTGCTACCCAAGTGTTTAAACCTTTACTCTGCTCTTCCCATAAATATTTTTTAAGGTTGTGGTCCAATCCTACAGTGTTCATGACTGCACCCATGCAGGAGGACCCCAAGCTGTGTCAGTAAATATTAGGATCACAGCCATTCTAGAAAAGTGACTGTCATCAGAATCAAGATGCTGGCTACATCCTGATGTATAAACTTATTTGATGGCAGTGTCTTAAAATCAATTCACCTTCTGTTATGGTGGAACCTGTTCTGGATGGGGTTCATTCCCCCTGAAAGAGATGCACTGTCAGAGTACTTCTGGATCCATTACTGTCACGGGAGGCACAAGTGGCCTCAGTGGACCAGTGCCTCCAACAGGTTAGGCAGTACCCAACAATTCCTTATTTATTCTGGCATTTGATTCTTATATGCTATAATGGTACCCTAGCCTGCTTTAATATTTATCTTTAATGGGGCGCAAAAGAACAATGAATAAATATAATAATGGATATATTTGTATTCAAGCTCTTCATTTTTCAGCAATGTAACAGAGATGCCAATGGGCACAGTGCTAAGTACTGTATTGTTTGTTTAAACCAGATATAATGAACTTGCCTTCATGGCTCTAAGGGCATCACCTGGGCCATCTGTATATATCTGACTCAATATGGGCAGAAGAAATGCAGCAGTTTTTCCAGACCCTAAAAGAAAAGACATTTCATTTTGAAAGCAATGCAAAAACATTTTCATTCCATAAATCCCACCCAAATGTTATGCTCCATCCATCCATCCTGTACTCATTTCAAGTTAATCTGAAACTGGCATTAAATTTAGGGTGGTATTTTAAATCCTAATACAGTGGATGCTTGGGTTGCGAACATGTTCCATGCGGGAGGCACGTTCGCAACCCACAGCGCCGCATCTGCGTGGGTTGCGATTCAGCGCTTCTGAGCATGCGCCAAAACCCAGAAGTAACCCATTCTGCTACTTCTGGGTTCGGCTCAAGTATGCAACCCGAAAACACGCAACCTGAAGCATCTGTAACCCGAGGTATGACTTATATGTCTTACCAAATTAGCGGTGTCCATGTTGTGCTAGCGTTAACTGCCAGTAAGGGAATGGGCTATCCCTCACTATTTGGATCCAAGAACCCTCAATTAACACCCCAAAATTTCTCAATTACAACACTGCAGTAACACATAGCAAACACAAACTTGCCTGTCTGGGCACAAGCCATCAAGTCTCTCTTGTCTTTGATGATAGGGATAGCATATTTCTGCACCGGAGTAGGCCGAGTGTAGCGGGTGAGTTCAATGTTCCCCATAATGATTTCTCCCATGTCAACATCGCTGAACTGCAACAGAGTTCAAGTTAAAACAAAATTTAAAAAATCCTTCCAGTAGCACCTTAGAGACCAACTAAGTTTGTTCTTGGTATGAGCTTTTGTGTGCATGCACACTTCTTCAGATAAGTTATTAAACAACCTGGTAAAAGCCCAAAAAGCCACTCGTAAGAGGGGAAGGCAGAGGATGGGCAGAGAATTGCTCCTTGTTTTCCAGCATCTTGCTAAAAGGCTGGATACCAACAAGTCTTGCAGTGGGCTAAAGCAGATGGAAGAAACTTCCAATCTTCCTCACCAGCCCATTTGATTCTTACACAGGATGGGATGTCCCCTTCCTTTCTTGGTAACCCTTTTGTTTATGCTGAATACAAAGGCAGCAAAGCATCTTTCTCAAAGCCTAACATAAAAATATAGTGTGCTAATGGAGGCAAGGAGTTGTGTTCCTCCTGCATGCAATTCCATGTTGCCTATGGCAATCACATAGATTATTAAAGACAAAGACTTTTTAAGTGTTCTTCCCTTTTAAGGACCATCAGATCCACAACACTAATTTAATTGTATAAAAGTAGTCCTTTAGTATTCTAGTGTAAGCAGCAAACTAGTTGCAGCATTAAACAAAGGAAATACTTACGCTCTCAATGTGTGGAGGACAGTTGTTGCCTGTTGCTTCAACCGGAATGTCATCATACTTCTCAAAATTAATGCCAGTATTCCCACCAGCAAACAGCTCCCTAGAAGATAAAACATTCAATGTACGATCACACAGCACTGAACACCTGACTTACAGAGCACCAGATCCCACTGCTAGTACTTACTGTTCCACACGTTCACTTGGGGCAAGTGGTTTGGACCAGTCATCTTCATCACTTTTATCAGACCAACGACTGTTTCCGCCACGATCAAATCTGCCAAAGGCACTTCTATCACCACCACGACTGCTAATGCCATCAAATTCACCGCCTCTTCCACCACGGTCATCAAACCTAGATCACATGAAATTACACTAAAACCAGTTTTCATGACAGTTTCTGTGGTGTGATATACTAAACACACTAATGAAGCTGCCTGGCTGCTAGGTAGCTACAAAGTATTTCATGATATAATTAAATAATAAATCAGTATAACCCCACAGCTACCCATTTTCCAAGATCTGACATCCCCTTGAGAAGGTTATATTACCCCAAATATTTCAACTGTCTCACATATATGAAGCATGTGGACAGAATACCAATGAAATTTGAAGTGGCACACCTGCCAGGTACAGGCATTTAACTGTTCAATTGTATTTTAATCCACGTTGGGAATTGGCTCTCACAACAAAATTCTGCCTCATCCCCTGAACACACCAGCCTCCTGGTCCTTCAACAAACAGGGAGAAAGCTTACTGAAAGAGCTCTTTCTAAGCCCAGATGTATGCCACAACTGCACAGTTGCTCTGAATTGTAGTTTCCCTGTCTTTCTGCTGAGGCATATGTGCTAATGCTAAAAAGGCACAAGGACGTCTATTGTGTGGATGTAAATTTTAGAAGTCCTACATCAAGAAATTGGTGGAAATGAGAGTGGCCCCAATATACCTAAAAATTAACGTGCTGCAGTCAATGCAAGCCTAAGAGCTACAAAGCAGGCTTTCAACACAAAAGTACATGTCTTAACCTCACTCAGTTCTCCCCTATTTCTACAGATTACTGAATGTTTTACAGTGGTGGCATTCACATTTTTAATGGGAAAAGAGCTACATTCTTACCTTCCTCTTGAACCATTACCACGCTCAGCAAAAAAGCTTGATTTTCCTGATCCACGGTCACTCCTTGCACCAAAGCTACTGTATGCAGCATCCCTGTCTCTGCCAGCATTCCACCCACCATCAAATCCTAGGAATAATAAAATCACCAATGAAATCACTGATTGTGTAGATGCTTGCTGTACAAAATCCCTCAAACCATTACCATGAAAATGTTTGCGTAATTAGCAGCCCGTCTTAAGAGAAATTCCCATATTTTATTGCACATTTTAAATCAAGGAGTCACTGAAATCGGGTGTTTTACTGCCAATATTGCAAGATGGCAGAGATTAAAAAGCTGGTCCAGGATGATCATGTAGTAAATTATATTGAAGAGGCAGCAGCCGACGATTCTCTCGAGCTGCAGCAAACCCCAAAAGCAAAGCCTAGAAATGTCCATTAGGACCCTGCATACTTTTGTGCCCATGGCATTGTAGTAGAGTATGGCCATTAGGCAACCTTTCATGAACCACTTCCAAAAATTACGGTATGTCATTATCTTATTCTAGTTAGAATTAAGTTGTCTCAAGAAAAAAATTGCAACCTGGGCTGAAAATGAGACCGTCCCAGAGTCCATCAATGTGTCCACAGGTACACTGAAGCCAAGAGGATGAAATAGAAAGCAGTGAAAAGACCTGGAGACTGATGGTATTTCCTGACAGGCAAAATCTGGAGTAGGTGGTAACTGGTATAACGAGGCCACTCAGTGAGAAGCTTCACTGTTCTTGAGATATTCGTATGACTGTAGGATTTGGATAACTATAAAACTCCAGAATTCTATGATATTATCCTATAGCTGTAACTATAATTAAGGCTCCGGGATCCAAATTCAAATAATTCAAGTACTAATTTTGTAGCTTCCCAGCTGAGGGCAAAACAGCTCTGCAAATGGTACTTGATAAACAAAGCCTCCAACTTCCCTAAGAAGTCTCAACCTATGCTACTATACCCTGATCTAAGCTCTTTAGACGGAAGCTGTCTTTATTGCCAAGAGCAGCAGTGGACACTCAAAGGTTTTGCTGGATGAAAGGTGCCAGGTCTCCCTCGCCCACCTCTGTCATCACGTCCAGATCCTCCTCTGGATCCAAACACACCACGATCACGATCGTAGCCATTCATCCGGCTGTCACGATCATATCCATTCATATAGCCATTACCTCCACGAGAGTCCCAGCTGGGGGAATCTTTGGCAGAGAATAAAAAGTTACAAAATTAAAGGGTAAAATGCGCTAGCAAGTCTTTGCAAGCTCCACAGCATCAGTGCGACTTTTGCTGCCAGAAATTTACATAAAAGGCTCATTTCTGGGGAAAGCAGAGTGGAGTTGGGCCTAAATTCTTGATTAGAGATGCAAGCCTCACCTGACCAGGGTGCTGCATTGTGAGCTGCTTTACAAAGCTGCAAACCAGGTTTTATAGAAAGTTGTGTAATTAGTTGAGCCAAGAGGTTTAAAAAAAAACAACTAATGGTGATTTGTATGTGTATTAGTTTTGTGCATCAATACTTGCTGCCATGCTGAAAACAGAAGCATGTCCCAAAGAAAGCTAGCCAAACCGACTGAAGCAAGATTCAAGATCCTGTGCTAAGCTTGGCAAAATACATTTTATTATTCATTCAACTATGAATGGAATGACAGACCAGTCCAAATCCAGTTTCCTAGTAAGAGCAATTTATTGAAAAAAAGATTGCAGTATCAAGTTCATGAAATAATGTTTGAGTCTAAGGCAGTTTAGTGATGCAAATGAACCTTGGTGAGCCTTGGGCTCAAACACTTTCCTTGACATGGCAACAAGGAGTTCTGAAGGATTCAACTTATATTTGTGCTTGACCACAACTTGTTATGCCTGGGGTGGCCACTGTAACTTTGGAAGACTTCTCTGGCCGAGCGGCATCAATGGTTATCCCTGCCCCCAAAAGCTACAGTTGGAAAGAGGACGTTGGAATGTTCTTTTCCACTTCCTATTTCAGCTCTGTATGCTCTTAAGACTCAGATCGCCACCTTCACAGCTGAACAGAATGGAAATCATCTGAGATAGGAAGCAAAGAGAACCAATCTAGGAGGCCAGGAGAAAAGGGGATTGCAGACTATGCACAGGAGCACACACACCTTAGTTTCAGTAAGCATGGCAGAAGTCCCCCCCCCCAAAAAAAATCGCAAGCACCAAATAGCAGAACCCATCTGTCTCCATTGACAGAACAGATTTTTTTCTGATTTTTTTTTTTTTACAAATCACAGGTCCAGTTCTCTTCATGATACAAAACAGTGGATCTAAGACACAGGTCCTTATGGAACTTATGTTTAACAAGTGAGCTCCTCAAAACCATCAAATAAATTAAGGTCACCTATGTGTACACAGTTGTGTTCCATAATTTTGTTGACATCCTATGTAAAAATGAATATTCATTAGTATTTGTGCCGTTGATATGTTTGTGATACTGACAAGCACCAGATCTGCATTTTTTTTACTGTGCAGTCTTGCACTGCAATCTTTATTCTCATGGTCATTTTTTGGGTATCTATATATTTCTACTGGAGCCAATGTTTACTCAAATCATCTTGAAAAATCAAAAAAAAGTGTGAGCTTTGTCTGCAGGGGGAAATGGAGATGAGAAAGAAGCAACCAGAGGTGGCAACGCCCACAGCACTCTCATCGTGCCAAATGTGCCCATTAGCCCAAAAAGATTGATATCACTGCTAGATGTCCAAACTGACAAACTGGTAAATATTAACTACAGATCAGTTTGCAACAAACAAAGTTGAAACCAGAACCAACATTAACAGGCTTGTCAATTTGGACATAAACTGCACTTAACAGAAAAGAAGTCTTAACTCCTGTTGATGGCTGCACACCAAAGGAAGCACGAGAAGGAAGTGTATGAGTCCAAGGCTTGCTTGCATCACACTTAACTGTGATTTAGCATGATATCCAAACTATCTATCCCACTGTTACCTCATGGGGTTGTACTGATTCTTCAATTCCTAGATGATGCTAACTGCAGACACTACTGAAGCCCTAGTAAGAATATTGTTCACTACAAGGTTTCTGTTTCAATATCCTTTCACTGACACATGTTTGGTACTTCCAAGCTGCTCACTGAATATTTTTGTCAGACTAGCAGAGCAATCCAAACTCTGTCCAAGCAGCTGCAGGGTTTAGCAGAGCCACTGCCACATCCACAGCATTGTAACTCACACTGGTCAGGTTGGAAGGCAAGAGGGGAGCTGTTGTAGCAATCAGGGCCAATGCCACCAATTGACAACAGTGGGGCCAGCTCAGGATCCAGCAGATCCCAGGCTAGTTCAATTATTCTGATCCCTCCCCAGCTGGGAGCTTTTTATGAGCTGCTGGAGTGAAGCTTGCTAGCAGTACTCCTACCAGCGAATACTTCCAGCGGGCAAATGGGGAATCTGCACCTCCAGAACAGATTGGACTGGACTCACTGGAAGGAGCACCCCACCAGCACAGTACATTAGGGAGTTGGACAACACCCTAACATTTATACTATCTGAAATTAACAATTTACATGTATTTCAGTTTTTTTTAAGAACAAGCTATTCTAAATATTTCAAATACTTATCCAACCTATAAGCAACCAAAATGCAAAAGAACTGAAAAAGCAATATGACATCTGTTGGAAGAATGGTTTTCAAAGATGTAGTACATAAGTGTAAACGTATAGAAGTTCTGTGAACCTGCATAGAGAATAAGTTTGTCTAAGCACTTAGGGGAGAAGTTCATAGATTTTTGAATTGGGAAATTCTGTAAATAGGATTAAGCACACAACCCCTCCATTAGTTAAGGAAAATAAATTATGAGTATTTAAGTTCAGCGTGTATTGTGTATTTCCTTCCATATTTAAAAAGATTTTATTAGGTGTCAAATTCTATATCCAAATAGCATGGTTATCTATTAATGGCTACTAGTCACAGTAGCTATTCACTGCCTCCAAGTATCAAGAGAAGTCTCTGAAACACTAGAACTGTTGCACTAAGCTTCTGTTTGTTGGCTTCGCGCAGGCATTAGGTTGGCCAGTGTGAGAGCAGGATGCTGGACTAGATAGGCATTTGCTCCGATCCAGGGCTCTTCTTACATTCTAACTCATGCTAGACAGCACTGCACACTTTTCAGCTTCAACATGTAACTAAATAAACTGTGGGGCATGGTAACTTGCTAGAAAATTAGCACTAACAAGGCTTGGGTAACTTTCAAGTGTCTTGTGGGCCAGCTATTTTTATGTCATGTTTAATAAATCAGAAGATCCAAAAAATGGAATTCCAGCACTTGCCAGACCTGAGTATTAGGATTGTTACAGATTTAAATTTTATAAAATGCAGAATTGGAAACCTTGCCTTGCCTTTTTCAGTCTATCCATTAGAAGTGACAAAAGCTTGCTGAGGTACCAAGTGCAACTGAAGTTGTAGTTTCCTTAATGTGTAGTTTTCCTTAAACACAGTAAGCCAGTAGAGTAAGCCCGCAACTTATGCAGAATTTACGTTCCAGGGATTGCATCTAAAGCCAAATTCAAAACACATTGGGTTCAATAGCGGCTGGGATTGCCAAACAATTTTTTTTCTTGAATCCCGCTCCCTTTTTATTTTTTGCCACACATGTAAAGCTGAATGCGTACTAGCTAACTGTGTGTAAGTTGTGGGTTTACTGTGTTCAAATTAATCCTTAAAAAGTTAAAGTTGCAGGCAAAGGAAACATGCCTGACAATGAGCGTAAAGGAACAAATGCTCACACTGTTAGTCGACTGCAAGTTATGACTATGCAATATGCTTAAAGGCATGCTCTCAAATGACAAATTTTTAAGGCCACTCCATCCTGACACCAACTTACAGCTTCTTGGTGGCATCGAATTGGAACAGTAGTTTGCCGCATAGTTATAGGCATTACCTGCTGCAAAAGAGCCATAAAACTCCCAGCATTATAAACCACTCCAGTTCAAATGCACAAAAAACTCAACATAACGGTACAGTAGAATTTATTCAACCCGTAAGATATTTTACTCAAGCAACATAAAAATATTCGTGTGAAGAGGTCAACTTTCCAGACTTCCACATTTACAGTCGCTCACCTTTGGCGATGAGAGGGAAGGGGAACAAGAGCACTCTTTTGCCTCCTGGTGGCCAGGATGGGGGAACCCCGTCCTGCTGCCAAAGTACATGTACAGAGGACTTAGGAATGGCAGGAGCCAGCCTCTCACCAGGCCAAGACACCCTGAGAAGCCAAGATAAACTCTCAACAGCTCCAAACAGTCCAACACAAGGAGACCTTTCCCTCAAGATTCAACAGGTATTGTGCTACGTCACACTCAAGAATTTATACAGCTGCTTTTAAGGGTTGTGTCCTAGTCCTAATCATAGTAGACCCACTGAAAGAAACAAACATGGCTAACTTAGGTCCATTAATTTCTATGGATCTACTGAGGAACTCAGAATGAACCACATGTGTATGAGAGTGAATAAGCTTTCCCCGGGAAAGGTTCATCCTATCCGCTTGTGTTGGGTAGTCCTTGGAAGCAGCAGGAATCACTCTTCGATGTTTCTAAGCAAGTCCTTGTGAGGCAACAACTTCCAAATGGGCATGGGCGCCTATATCAGTCTGTTGCAAAAATAAATGAACTTGTGACATACTTGACCGATTGTGATAAGAGCTTCTGTGGATTTATGATACAACTCTATTGGTCTTTACAGTAGCCATACCCACACAAGGAGAGAAGGGGTGAATAAGGAAAACTACAAATGGCTGCATATCAATGCCAGCCAATATTTATTTGTTAGCCTCAATACAACTGAGTTTTCTTGCAAAGAGCTGTTATTTTCTAATAAAATCAGAATCTGTGAATTTGAACAACCTTCATCTAATGCCCCTTGTTCTGCCACTATTGAGCAACGAAGTGGGCAGAGTCAAGTTGTCCTGACAATAAGCACACTATACCTAAACTTTCCTATCTAGTAGTTAGAATACATGCAAAAGTATTATCTGAACATTGTTTCCCTGCTCCCAAATTCAGTAGCACTTCCAGACCCGTTTGCTGAACAGTGCAGAGTTCATGGTTCAATAAAGGACACAATATTCAATCTGTAGATATTTAACGTAGGCTTGGAAACCTGCAGCCCAGAAGATGCTGGACTCCCAACTCCTATCCCCTGCAGCCAAGCATGGCCATGGCCAGAGTTGTAGACCAGTCAATATATGGAAGGCCATAGGTTCTCCACACCTATTTTTAAAGACTTCTGGCAGCAAAGTGGGGAAAGACCTCTATTAACTTTGAGAGCTACTTACCAACAAACCGATTTACAGTCAACACTCCCCAGTGAGCTCATAAAAATATTGAAGTTCACAGTAAATTAGTTTCTGGCTTTTACCCATGAAGCCGATTTAAGCTAAAATACTGAAAGATCACAATTGCAAGTAAAAAGTATTCTAGAGAACTCTTGGTGTCCCCCCTGCCAGTCCACAAGCAAGGTAATTTTTGCAGAGGCATCTGAGGCAAGACAAGATATCACAGGTTGGGAGAGGGATGAGACCTGATGGTCTCCACCACTTCAATCCTATTTGAATTAAGCCACATGGAGTGAAACACTGTAACTTACTCCCAGGTAAATGAGTATTGGATTGCAGCCCAAATTTAGTTGTTGATCAGACATTAATGCAGCATATTCCCCTACAGCATCAGAGGGTTGAATTTTTAGAGTACCATGATTCAATTTATCAGGAGATTAAGAGCTTAATCAACTAACAGCTTAAAGCTAAAGAATCCTTAGACAAAGCTCTGTGTTCAAACTTCCCCAGAAGCAGGCTTGATGGTTACTGGCTACACATAGGCTTTTTCAGGGCATGGTATAGCCACCAACTTATTAGAACCAATTGTACCAAACTATGAAAACAAAAATGTGTCAATAAGCCGACCGTTAAGGCTTCCATTAGTAGAATGCGGAGGATTCTGACTTGCGAGGTGGTGTGTTGTGCGATAAGCACACAGAGTGCAATCAGGCTGAGTGTTTGGGTGGGGGAGAGGCTCGTTTAATTTCATTGTACACGGATTGTACATTGACAATAAAGGTATTATTATCACTAGTACTCCATTAGCTCTACATCCCACCACATCCTTCCTAGATCTCCAGAGGGTTAGGGAAACTTCCACAGCAGATTTAGAGGGTATATAGGAACTGCTGAAAACGGCTTCCAGTATCAATCAGATGATGGTATGGATATACAGTCAACATTTATTTTACATTTTCATAATGTGTGTGGGCCACTCCCTTACAAATTCTTTATTAACACAGATTCTGATAATGGGGTAGATAGTTCAATACAGGAATCACTGCCCTGACTTAATGATTATCATAACTTTCAAAATAAGCAAACCATTCTCTTATTCTGCTTGGATGCAAGCACTACATTTATTTTACAACAGACTGCACTGTTACTTAAGTAGCTTTATTACTCAAGCCAAATATACAGCTCATCAATCAGCAGCTTACTGCCAGACTTGCCTAGCTAGACTACACTGAGCCCAAATCTTCCCCGAACCCACTGTAGAATGAGGGAATCTAATTTTTGCCACACACTTAATGAGGTGTTATCTTTAAATGTGCACTCTTAATACCTCTCCCCACCTCCAAAAGCCTAGGTATTCATATGTCCAACCCCTTGTACCAAATCTCCCTGAATCCGAGCACCCAACATTTTGGGGTTCTTGCAGTTCAATTCAGTTGTGAGCCTATTTTTTTTAACCCTGATGCTCCATATATTCAAGTACCAATGAACATACCCTGCTTTGAAGCTTCTCTATTCCGTAAGTGAGGAGGAATGTACCGGCCTTCTGAAAGTTGGAAAAAAAGTTTCTAATTAAAACTCTGTACAGCAAGGTCTGTTGCTCTTTTATTACCAAGATTATTAACACCTTATTGTTTATTGATTAAATTTAGTCATTTTTTGTTATAGCAACTCTATAAACTTACAATATTTTAAGCAAAAAACCAAACCAACATGCACATTAAGAAGTGTTTAAGTATTTCATGCTTAAGCATATAGTCTAAACATATAGCACCCCTTCCCAAGTATTTTCATTGTTAGAAATATGCGAACAACCAAAGGGTGGCAACACAAAAACGAGACTTTTGGGTGGTGGTTCCCCATTTGTGGAATACTCTCCCCTAGGGAGACCTAGAGATATTTAATAAAGGTCCCAAATGAACACTTTTCTTTTCAAAAGCAGGCATTTGGCTAATTAACATTCTATGGCTTTCCAAATGTGTTTGTGCGAAGTGGGTTATTAGTTTGTTTTATTTTCTAATGTATTTTGTATTCTCAGACGGTATACAAATTTAATAAATAATAGTAACAACATTAACTGGAATGTGCTGCTGCCTCACTATAGGAAATACATACAAATCCAGTTTTAGCAGACAAAACAATTTATGCATGCTTGAGTAACACAATCACTAAATGCCTTTTGTTGATACCATGCTCACACTATTGTGCACCAAAACAGTCAGGCAGGAACACAATGACTGTATGCAACTTGCACACCACTCCTTCAACTAGATTAGGTCTGCAGTTAATTAACTGATTAAGCAGGTACCCAATTTAAGGTTCTTAACATTCATTTTAAAGGCAAGTTTCTAAGCATGGTAATAATTTATGTATAAAAGATTTACGTAGAATACCAATGAGATTTAGTAGTCTACAATTATAGTACTTGCAGAATGCCATAGATCTGCTCTCTCAAGCATCAAAATCTGCAACGTTTTCTACTTTTGTACTGGACCAACATGCCTTCAAATATTCCCTACTAGCTGCAATAAGATGCTTTAATTCTGAATTGTATACTTACTGCTTGCTGTACCTCCTCCACTCTGATCGTCTGAGGAATTCAAGTCTAGACCAGCAAACTTTTTTAAAAAAGGAGAGAATAGTCATTCAACCTGATTAATTGAAAATACTTCAAGTAGTAAAAAATTTCTAGTCTTATCTCACAATGTTAAGTTAGCAGGCTCTCCCCTTAAAGACCAGAATAGCTCTGATATTGCTATTGAAAATTTAATGTAAATTTAAACCATACCTCCTTAAAACTTACTTTGGTTTTACTTAAAACATGTGACGTTATGGACAAAACCCTCAATTTAGTGCTGTCTTCCAATACGCTTAATATCTGCATTCAAAACCACAACCCAAATCCCTTTCCTCAAACATAACTACTTGTGCCAAATGCTTTTAAAAAATAAGATAATAGAACTTAAGCTTACACTGTATACCTTAACCTTCCTGTAGTTTTATTGAAGCTGTCAAGAAAAAAGGGCCTAGGCCTTAAGATTGTACAAGCAATATATACAACCAAGGTAAAAAAAATAAAACACCGCTGCTGAATATTTATGTATCATTATTTTATTTACGGGAGGGGGGGTTAATAAAATAAAATCAATTTATATCTAAGGATCCCCTTTTTCAACTTAAGATGGATGCACATCACCATCTCGCGCGGCCTTCAGACAGAGCCATAACCAGTTGTACAAGGCAGGCTCGCTCTGCCGGGTGGGCCTTCGGGGAACGCGCTCCCTTCTCCCCGCCCCACAAGCGGGCCTGGCGAAGACCGAGCGCCCCCCCCCCGCCGGTGTTTACGGTCGGAGCGACACAAGCGGCGGGTAATATTCCGCCGGCGGCGGTGCT
The DNA here is from genome assembly GCF_009819535.1 of Lacerta agilis. Lineage (NCBI taxonomy): Eukaryota > Metazoa > Chordata > Lepidosauria > Squamata > Lacertidae > Lacerta > Lacerta agilis. Next base: position 56,010,337 of record NC_046315.1, read on the forward strand.
TCGCTTTCACTGGCGGCCGCTAATCCGGCCGCGTCACGTGGCTCCTTCCCCGGCCGGCTTCATGACCTACTTCGGGAGCCGGCTCTAGCGCAGCGCCACCCCGCAACTAGCCCGCCCCGAACCGGGCAGAAGGAAGGTGCAACTTCATTTTAAACATGCTTCCCTTCCGAGAGCCCAAGACGAGCGAAAGAAGCGGCCTTATGCCTGCCCTTCCTCCCCCCACCTCGTGGGCCTCGAGGACAAAGGAGCAGGGGACGCGCGCGCGCGCGCGAGGTAGAGGGAGGGAGAGCGGGAGGAGCAGCAGCACCAGAGCCATTGTGGCTCCCACTCCCCTCCTCCTCCTCCTCCTCCCCTTCCCCAGACAGAGGAAGCCGCGCACGCGCCTCCACCGCCAAGCAGCCTCTCTTCCCTCCCCACCCTCGCTTCGTCACACGCACAATGGCCGCCGTTGTCCCCCACCCGCTGCAGTTCACGGCGGCCGCCGCTAGGGGGCCCGGCAGATGTAAGCAGTCGCCAGCGACGCACAAAGCCCCCACAGCAGGCCTCAAAGGGCCCGGCGGCGCTTCACCCGAGCTACTCTCCGCCGCGCCGCTCCCTTTACTTAATCGCGGGGGCTCCGCTCGCCTCACTCCGCTCCCTTTCCTAACAGAGGCTCGGGGCTTCACGGAGGCGCCAATGGGGCGAACCCCACAAAAGGAACTGCGTCACAGTTAAATGCGCCACCAGGAGAGCGGCGTGAGGAGGATGCGGGCGGGCGGAGGGGGGGGCGAGAATAAAAGGAGTATCGGGGCGAACTAGGATCGATTCAGTGAGTCCGGAGGACTCCCCAAAGCAGGCCGATGAGCGCCGGGGAGTGGGGGGGGGGGATACGCCTCGAACCTCCAGGCCCACTCGCCATCCCACCCCCGTTTACCTGCTGATCTAGACCGAGGGCATTTTCCACTGCCACATGACTCATAACGAGAGATCGTGTCGGGAGGTCCCGCTCCGCGTAGAGAAATTCGGATTCACTAGACGTAGAACTAGCCTCGGCCGCTATTACTGTCGCCGCTACTTCGCCTCGGAATCGCGTCTCTAACTGAAACCCCCCCAGTTCGGCCCGGGCCCTTATATATTCCTCCGCCCCCTCGCAGCCGCCGTGCTGACTTCAGCGCGCAAACCACGCCCCTTCTTCCTCCTCTCGATCCCCTCCCCCCACCTCTGCTTGCAGCAAAAGGTATCGCGGGGAGAACTCTCCGCTCCGCATAAAGAGGTGGGGGGAGGGCGAAGAAATCCCAAGGCTACCGCGAGAACTAGGGAGGCTGCGGACTCCTCCCGATTCAGGAGGATCTAGGTGTTATCGCGAGGTTTCCTCACACAATGTTTACAGCGCTGCTCGCGCGAGATCTCTCCCCCTCCCTCCCCACCCTGGTTTGCCTTCCCCTCCCTCCCGTTTCGTTTCGTAAAGACTAGTGAGTCACCCCCCCCCACTCCTCGTTTTGTTCGAGATCTCGCGAGATTTCTGTCCAAATGAAATAAGGGAACAGAGAGGGTCTCCCTACGTCACGTGGGCATTTCTGCTCGGTCCTGCCGCCATCTTAGGCTGTATGCGGCTGCTGAAGTGGCGCAGCCTTCGGGTGGGGGTGGGGGTGTAGTGTGAGGGGCCCAAAGTGGAGAGCCGAGGCGGCTAACCAGCCACCTACGTCCCGAGGATTACGAGAAGCAGCACGAGAGTTCGCGGTAACGTCAGAGTGGCGTTGCGCGACTCGCTTTTGCCTTGTGTGTGACCTAGGAGGGGTCGCCTGGCAACCAGCAGCGCGGCCAGCAGCCCCTCCCGGCGCCCTGTAAGCCCTGAACAATAAGGAGGCGATGGCCTCCTGGCGGAGTTTCCGCTTCTTGCGCCTTTCCCCCTTTCCCACCCACTTCCCTCTGGCGCCTAATGCTGTTGTTTCGCTTGGTCACAAAAAAAACCCACTGCAGAGAAAGGATGCATAGCGATGACCTTGTCTGGGCCTCTCGCATCATTTGCCTACGGAAAATTCTGCCTTCAATTGCAAGGAGGAGTTTGGCCTCAGCCGTCTTAAGTGCGGGAGGCTTCAGACCCCAGAGGTCAAGGTCAAGGGCTGAGAGGCCTCCCAGGACGCATTTTGACAAACTAGCATAGCTCATAGCCTCCCCCCCCCCCCCCAAAAAAAAACTTCATCCGCTAATCACCTGAGGAAAAGCAAATTGAGATTGTTGGCTTGCATCCGTAGATCTTTGCATGCTCAAAAAGTTTGTTTCTCCCCGTGCATACATTGCTAACTTCACATCTGCATTGTCTGACACAGTATGATCTTATGCACATTTATTTTAGTAAGTCCCATCAAAATAAAATGGTACTGCAAGTGCCCCTTGTTCTGAGGGAAATGTGTGTATTCATATGAGTTGTGTATTAGATAGGACCAATTTATTCCTTCAAGAGACAAAAAGTATCCCATCTCCCAGTGCTTGTAAATTCACTTGGCAATATATATTTACCACTCAAGTTGCAAAGCCCCTTTTTTTGCTGAGGAAACTACAAAATAATTAACATTTCTCAACACTAAAGAAAAACCTGGGTTTACCAGTACAGTATATGCATCATATGTGCATCAGCGCCACTTATGTGAACTTTTCAGCTCCTAGCACTAAGGGTGCAATTCTATATACACTTTACTGGAAGTTAAACCACAATTGTGGTTTGGTTTGGTTCATGTGTTATTCTAAAAGTGAATGTCTTATGAAAGAGTTGCTAATTTCCTGTGATGCATCTCATGTAGTCTGAATGAACATTGTGGAATATTTGGAGGAGAGGAGGTATGCCACTCCATCCTGAGATTGCCCAAGCATCAGTTCATCCTCTAACCATAGAGCCCTGAGATGCAGGGAAATCAGTCTTCTGACAGTTATCCACTGGAAGGAGGAAGAAAGGCATAAATAAAGAAAATAATAAAGACTTTATTGCTGTTTTGGGGGACCAGAAGGTGCACTGTAAGTGGCTCAACAGCAGCAGCTGGTAAATGTCTGTCTCTGCAGACACACATACAAAACCTACTGCCTGAACAAAGGAAGTAACAATGCTTGCATAACTAAGCATGGTGCTCTCTATGTTGTTTTAAAGCTGGCTTCCACAAATGCTGTAAATTATGAAAATTGATATGTGAATCTTGTGCACGTTTTCCTGAGAATAAATCCATTGAACAAAGTAGGGCTTGCTTCTGAATCTACATGCATACAATTAACATTTGTTGGTCATACAGAAGGACAAGAAGTTATGCCCTAGGAGCACTGAAAACTTTATTTAGAGATTCTCTGGCTTCCAAGAGTTCATTAAGAACTGCAGTATACTTTGGCGAGGGGCGGGGGGCTGGACGGGTGAGCAGCGGCTTCTCCGCTATAGCAGAGAAACCACTGCTTGCCTCTCCACCTCCCGCCAAAGCAGGCTTTGGCAGGGGGCGGGGGGCGCCAGAAGATTGGTGTCACCTAGGGTGCCAGAAGCCCTAGCACCGGTCCTGAGCATAGACCAATGGTATCAAATAGTATGGGAAATAGCCTTATTAGAAAAACTAACCAACAAACTGAAACTGACACGGGGACAAATAGAAGAGGACACCTTCAGCCTGGTATGGTTACCCTTTATCACATACACAGCCCAACAAGAAAACAACAAGAACCCACCAACAGCATTCGAATCAATCTGGCTAACCTGATCCAAAAACACCCACCCACCCCACTGAAACATGAAAACAATTTTCACTACAGCCAATCAAAGACAACCAACCACACCCTAGCCTAGGCCATCCCAACCTCTCTCACAACCAAAGAAATACATGCAATTATTAAAGAGAACCCACACAAGTGACACAAACACACCAAATAGGAATAGAAGCATTGCCACCCGACCCCACCCCACTAACCACCACCCCCTCCACCTGTTTCCCCTTTTCTTCCTAATGTAACACTAATGTCTCAACAAATGAAACTGATCTGTAGAAAATGTAACTTGAAAAAAGAGGCATTGTACATGCTTTTGTAAACCGGAAAATTTCAATAAAAATATATTTTAAAAGATAAAGAATAAAAAGAAGCTGCCCAATAAGTGTGCAAAAGCACACAGGCAGATTCTCTGTGCACAATTTTTAGTGTAGTTTGCTTGTGCAGTTTTCTGGTTTTGTTCTGCCACTCACTATGTGTGTGTGTGTGTGTGTGTGTGTGTGTGTGGTATTTATAAGCTGCCACCACTTAAAAATCCATTTTGGAAGACCCAAAGCAGTTCCTTTTTTAGTAGGACAAAATTGTTTTAACCATGCTCAGCATTTTAAATATAAAGCTTTGGAGTGCTGTGAGGAAAAAAATATTTGGATCAGACCCTATCCTCCACCATCTCAGACATCAGACTCATGGACATGGGCATAGCCAGGATTTTTAGTGGGAAGCAGGCTTTTTATTAGGGCCTGCCCCCGCCAATGTATTTTTATTGATTTTTATTGATGGGGGGCAGCAGCCTTTCCCTGTCCCCCCTGGCTACGCCCATGCTCATGGACCTGAAGGGGTATGACTTCAGCTGTTCCAAATGAGGGACTTTATGGTGGGGAGAGAAGAGGTGCGCAAACATATTTTGTCTCCTTTATTATTTCTTGTGTTGAATAAGGAACTGTGTGAGAGAAATAACATTCCAAATCAGCCCACACAAAAGGCACATAAATGGGGAACGGGTCAAATCAAAGACAGGCCACAACAGATAAAATAGCATTGAAAACAGGGATCGCTTCCACCGCTGCCGGATATCTTGGAAGCTGCTGAAGTACAACTCTCATCATCCCTGAATACTGGACAGGCTCTTATGGGAATCTCTCAACACCTGCCAATAATAACTGATGGCCATCTATGTTGGCTAATATATTGCTATGGTAAAGACCTTGGGTTGTTTTGCAGTCAGTTTACCTTACAGGGATCATGCAGCACAATGGAAGACCCTCAAGGCCAAACCTGAACCTTTTCTGCGGAGTTTTCCCTCCTTCCCATCTGCTGCTCACAACCCAGAGGCAAGAGAAACATGTGGAAAAGCTGCTGACTTTGAAAACAGATATTTCTCATAGTCCATGCGGTTGGATGTGGAAGGGGGCTTAGCCCACCATCCTCCAGCCCCTCCTCAATATGACTATGTGCTGGTGGTGAGAGTACATACCGGGTACATGCAAGCAGCTGCAGTCGTATTCCTTAGCTCTTCACTCACTTCCTCCAGAGTTTGCAGGGGCGAATTTTGGTCATGGCATTCTGAGCACGGACCAAATTTGATTCCCTACCCCCCCCCAAAAAAATTACTTATTTCCACAATAGTACCTTATTTTTTGTTATTATTTTGTGCCCCTCGGCTTGGCACCCACACTGTAGCAACAACAACACCCTGAATCTGGCCATGGTTTCCTTCTGCATGATCATGAAATGTCATGATTGCTTGCTTGTGATTCGAGTAGCCTGACTGTGTGAATCAATCCTTAGATTCAACTTCCTGGTTTGCTTGTTCTCCCAGCTACACAGATACCTAGAAAACTTCTAGGACAAAGTGTTCTAGATGAAGTCGAGTGACCTGTTATTCTGAAACAATTATATTTTCCAAGAGAGTTTCATTCAGCAGCCGCCGCATGGAATGTTGCTGAGCACTAGGAGACTTCAGACTGATGTAGGATGGAGCATGGGATGCGAGGTTAAAAAGGAATGCTCTGATAATTTGGACCAAAAAAAGGGGGGGTGGAGCAGGCTGCTACAAGTATGCTAGTTATCATTCCCTCCTCTCATATGATACGATGCTATGCTAAATGTATCTTTGCATTTAGCTTGCAGGGTTGTTGCTTTTAAAATGAAAATATCAACCAACTGGGGCATGTGATAATGATCAGGGTCACTGCAGGCATGGAAGGGGAAATTAATTATTTCCTCTGCTACTGTGAAAGCTGCTCTTTGAAATGCAGGGACGGGTCAGCAAACTTTTTCAGCCGGGGCCAGGGGGGCCGGACTATATTTGGGGGGGGGGATGAACAAATTCCTATGCCCCACAAATAACCCAGAGATGCATTTTAAATAAAAGCACACATTCTACTCATGTAAAAACACCAGGCAGGTTCCACAAATAACCCAGAGATGCATTTTAAATAAAAGGACACATTCCACTCATGTAAAAACACGCTGGTTCCCAGACCATCCGCAGGTTGGATTTAGAAGGCAACTGGGCTGGATCTGGCCCCTGGGCCTTAGTTTGCCGACCCATGTGCAGGGACACAGGAAGCTGCTTTACAGCTACCTGGAGTCAGGCCACTGGTCCATTCAGCTTAGTATTGTACACACTGTCTGGCAGCAGCTTTGCAGGGTTTTAAGAAAGGAGACTTTCCTACTTAGGGCTGCCATGCACCCGGATTTTCCCAGACATTATTGGGATTTCAAAGGCAGAATAGAAATTCCAGGGGGAATTTCCAAGAGGTGGCACTTTGTCCTGGACCTTAGGCAAGTCAATCAAAAAAGCGCTCTCTCTTTTTTTGGCATTTTTGGGGTCTTCCTGAAAAAACCTCAGCAACTTTCAGGCAACCCTATTCCTACTCCTACCTAGAGATGAAACCAGGAACCTTCTGCATACAAAGAAAATGCTCTCTCACTGAGCTACGGCCCTTTGGGTGAGTGGGGAGCCACCCCATTTGCACCTTAGCTGCAAATTTCAGTTTCCTTTCTGGGGCCAATAGAAGCTTGGGGGAGCAATTTTCATAGGGGAAAATAGATATCATGGGAAATGGTTAAAGCCCCCTTGGAGTTCAATCCAGATAGGGTGCTTCCACAACCACACTTCTTCTTTTTTAAACACCATAGGAGCCAATTCCTAGGGGCCCAGGTCCTTTTCATCTCCCAACAAAATATTTGAAGGGGCCGAGCCCCCCCCCCAAGTGGATCAGCATTACCATTCAAATGGTGTGCTTGTGCCACATCATGTGATCAATTATGTGGGGTGGGGCTTACATGACACCCCCCATATTTTATTCAAGTCGGCACCCCTGAACAACACATAAATGTAATAATGCATTGTGTGCCATTTTCTTCTACCTTAGCCTATCCTGCACATCACTCCTCCTGCTAGATAAAGAGAAATTGCCAGTGGAGTGAACATGTCTGAACATTCCAGGGAAGTGATGCAGGGTGTCTAAGTAACCACAGGGCTTCATTTCCCAACCCACTCAAGGTGCTGAAGCCCTCAGTGTCCCGATTGGAAGATGAATAAAGCCCTCTGCCTGCCCTCGGAACCTCCACTTGGAACCTTGAGAGGCAGTGAAATCCTGAGCCAACCCAGGCCCAAACGCAGCACCAGCCAGCCTCCCACCTCTGCCCGAGACTTGCTGCTCCGTAAAGCCCTGTCAGCTGGCAGGCAGTGTTTGGTTCCCCTACGTCTAGAGGGGACCATTGGTCTGATCTGGCACGATACTTTTTAGTATGTGAATTATGAGCTCTGCTTCACTCCATGTGAGTGGTTCCATAATTCTGTGCTATAAACCTCAGATCAATTTCCCAGAAGTGCTGTACTGCAAATGGAATAAATGTGCAATTTTTTGAAATGTGCATAACATAGTTAATTTGCACTTAAAAGCAATGGTAACCAGAATCAAAGCGGGTTAACAAAAAATCAAACTCAATCCAGACTTCTAGGAATGGGAAGAGCTGCAATCATTTTTGTGTGACTTGTATTAGCCTGCAGATTTAGTAGAATGAGGGATCTTGCACCCAAGTTTATATGCCAGGAAGGAATTCTGATGGGAAGGAAGAGAATTGAACAAGGAAGTTATATGGTATACAGTAGAGCTGGTGACTGAGACAGCAAAATGCCTTCTTATTGCGGAAAATTGCCTCACTACATAACAGTTCTCCACTTGCCAGCAGCCTTAATACCTTGTGCCTACACACAGAACCTTGAACTTTAATTACACCTGCTTTGATGCCCTCTCTTGGTTTTATGCATGACTTGAACATTTACTGCTGTTTGGCCTACATTCTAAAATCGCCATTATTGAAATTCACCTTCTTTAAGCAAGCTAATTTTTGCCTGAGAAACCCTGAGGATATTTTTGTGCAGCTGTGTTTGCTTTATGCGGAAGCCAGAACACCACCGAATAGCTTGTACCATGATCACTCTGCTTTCCATACACAATTTGGGAGGGTGGAGGGGCACCTATAGTTTAATGTTCCTTTAAAAAATAATTCTAAACCGGGATTTTTTTTCAGCTGGAACTCACCGGAACTCAAGTTCCAGCATCAACCAGGTAGGTGCCATTGCCATTCTAAGAGAGCGAGGGAGGTGTTCATGGTGAGTTCCGGGAGCACCTCTTTTTCTAGAAAAATAGCACTGTTCTTAACAACAGTATGATCTTATTGCCCAGTTATGAGTTTTGCAGGAATAGTGTTTGAGACTAAATCACTTGGATCAGCAGAGCAGAGCACTACTGCTTGAAAGGTTTACACTAATATATTGGTAGTTTTATGTTAGTGCTGGAGGAGGTGATATCACCAGTAGCTTAATGGTAGAGCATTTGCTTTGCACGCAGAAGGCCCCAGGTTCAATCCCTGGCATCTCCAGGAAAGACTGGAAATCCTGGAGAGCATTTGCCAGCTAGTGACAACACTGAGCTAAATAGATCAATTGGTCTGTCTCAGTATAAGGCAGCTTCCTATGTTGCCCCCAAATGTGTTTTATTGTTTTTTCACTTGTTTTTTGTCACCCTGAGCACCTTGGAGTGGGAGGGAGGGATACAAATTTAAAAAATAAACTGTTGGGTCAGCTGCTTGCTGCAAGAGCCTGGGATATGCTTTACCTCAGCTGTGTTTGTAAGAGTTTGGAATGGAATTGGTCTGCTCAGAAAAAGGAGGCAAGCTGGAAGCATCGGGGGAAAGTATCTGAAGAGTTACACTGATAGCTTCATGATAAAATGTCCTGTCTTTATAAGCCAAGTTTACCTTAGCTCAGGGAATGTGTTCCAATCAGACCAACATTACAAAAGGGTGCCCCCTCCCAATGAGGGTGGTCCTATTAATCAAGAGTCTAAATTTATCAACACTGGCTAAAGGACTGCATATGCATTTGGGCTCCATAAAAGAAAGGAAGAAGAGTATCCTGACAGGGCAGGAATCTACCACACCCTGCCAAGTAGTACCCTGGCTACTCTAGTCCACAGGAAAAAAGCATGACTACACATATTCAGTCTGAAGCAGGTTTTGAAGCTTTTGTTTAAAGAGGTATATAAACTCTGGGCTTCAAAGCCCATGTTGTTCTATTGCAGCAGTTCCATCCTGACTATGGTCCGTCCCATTAGCAGCTGTGGAACTGTAGTGCTGGCACTGGGTGGAGAATGCCTCAGGTTGTTCATTGTGGCTTGTGGCTGAGGTTTCTGGTTGGGGTGGCTGAGGTTTCTGTGCGATAAATACAATCGCCTGTGTGAGGTAATTAATTTTTTTTTTTAAAAAAAAAAAAGGCTGGATCCAGCAAGAGTCATAAAATTACACAGCAGAGTCATAAAATTACAAAACTGTGCGGCACAGTGAAGCATGAGGATCACAGGTTGCCAGACACATTAAATATCCCATTTAGACTGCTTACTGTGCTTCCCTTCTCTATTCCTCTTGCAATGAACAGACCACAGCATTCGTAAGTTTAAATGCTTTACTTAAAAGCTCCAGCGAAGAGCAGCAGCAAGAACATAGGTAGAAATATTGGGTTTACAAAATACAGAAAAATACTTCTGGACACATGGTCTAAACTTGAAGCAGTCAAGCCCAGACATATTGCCTGGTTGGCTTCACATGGTGGAAGAGAATGAAGAAAGGTTCATTTCCTCCTTCACTAGATATGAGGGGCATGACTTAACTGAGTCTAGCAATACAGTTCAGTGATCTTAACCCCTTCATGCATTAACTAGCCCTAAGCTTGCTAGTGATATTTGACTGCAATTTCCCAGAGTTTCTGGGCTGTGGGGTATCCTGGGGCCAGAATACACAGGCGGCGACCATTTTAGGTGCATCCAACTGATGCACAATTGCCGATGTGCAGGTCCTTTTGGATACAGAAGAAGGTGGGATGGGGGGGGGAACAGGGAGGAGCCTCTCCTTGGCAAATGCGTGTTCCTCTCACAGTCACTAGTTATGCATGATTCTGATGAGTCCATACCCTCCAATGTTTCTCTGATGAAAATAGGGACACCCAGTGCTATTTTTCTAGAAAAAGAGGTACTGGAACTCACCTCTGGAATCAGAAGGTTTGTTTATTATTAATATAGTACTTTATTGTAAATCCTCCAATATTCCTTAAAGAGCCTAGAAATTTCAACAGGATCCCTGGGGGTGTGTGTGTGTCTATCTGCACATATCAAATGAATCAGGACGGCAACACAGCATGAAAGGCCAGTCTTTCCTCCCAAAATGACTATCAAGATCTCAACATGGATGCAGATGTGTACCTGCATCAAAAGTGCCATGTGTGTAGCTCTTTGTGTACAAATTCCAGAAGGGTAGCGCAGAAACAACAACAAAAAGTCCAATGGCACATTAAAGATTAACAAAGAACTTGAAGGTGCCACAAGATCCTTTGTTGTATTTGCATACTGTGTGTGCCCTTTCTCACACAGCCGTCTTTAGGATGAATTCAGATCATTTTTCTGCCATGTGTGAGTGGAGTTTTGTTTATCTTTTTAAGGTGTTTAGGTGTTTCAAACTCCCTCTTCCTCTTAGCAGCTTAAGTTTCGGTCTCTGGTGAAGTCACTGATAATCCCAATAGTTCTCCAAAGTGCCTACAAGAGCGCAAAGCAAAAACAAAGCAGCAGACACCAGATTAATGTCACATAAGAAGGAAGGCGGGGGGGGGGCGGACATTCCACTGGGAAAACTCACAAGACTCCTGCTTCCAACATACAGGTATTAGTTCTTCTTTTTCATCTCCCAATAAATGTGTTGTTATAGGAAGTAATCTTTATGAAAGGAGAGAAGCCATTCACGTTCCTTGGTCTTTAAACTGCCAGTGCATTGCAGCCCTCCCTCCCTTAAACCTCCAGGGAAGGTGCTATGAAACCAATGCTGTCATTAAAGTGTTTGGGAGGTCCAGAAGGAAATAAAGAAGGGAAAAACAAGGCAACTTACTTAAAAACAAACCCTTAGGATGAATTGGGTAAACGCTATATTTGGAACATTTCCTGAGATTTCCATAAGGTTGCCATGGAATACGCATGCATTAAAAATGCATCTTAAAAGGACAGAACTACAGTCTTTGGCAAATGCATGCACTGCTCTTATAGCTTCTCTTGCAGTTTTAGTTTATAAATTTTAACATACGCCACCCCAATGAGATCATTTTTTTAGCCACTTTGTCTTCTCCAGTACCTACTTCAAAAATGGCTTTTTGGCAACCACCCAATGGTTTCTCTGCTTTCCTTTCACCCAGCTGAATCTTCTTACATTTTTTTAAAAAGGGGAAATGTATACATCTGAATATTTTGCATACTTTCCCATGCATTTAGAAAATGGTGGTATAGCACTATTTTAACCAAAATGAAAAAAAAAAATACTAACACTTCCTTTCCCTCCCACAAATAATTTTAGTTTGCATTTGCTTGATGTAGAATTATGATCCTAAATTAGAATAGTCCATGCAACCATGTAACATTGTAAAAACCGTCAGGGTTGTAGCCAATGCAAGTCCTACTCAGAGTAGACCCATTGAAATTTATAGGCATAAGTTAGTCATGCTCATTGATTTCAATAGGTTTACTCTGAGTACGACCCTGTTGCATTACAGGATTCCTTGTGCAGGCTTCCAGTAGTGGGATCTGTTAATTGAATCTGTCTCATACTTTATGCATTTCGACATTGATTGACATGATAATTGACCTGGTATGCTTCTGTTAGAGAAAAAATAAAACAAACAGAAATTATTGTATAACTTCTGCATACAAAGAACCTGGGTAGCTGCCCTATCCTGAGTCAAAGCATTGATCCACCAAGCTCAGCATAGTTTCAAATTACTTGCAGAAGCTCTTCTGACATCAAGCCCAAATATTCTTACTCTCTCAGGCATTTGGAGAGAACCAGTGGGACCAATTTAAAAAAAGGGTTTTAGACTGTTCTGTGCTTCTTTAAAATATACCGTACTTTTAATTGTTGGTTTAACTGACGTGTCTTTTTGCAACTGCTGTTAACTTTATGATATTCTGGAAACTACCCAGGGAATACTGTGATTATTTATTTAGATATATATACACCACACTTTTATTAAGCCTGCGAACAACATACATTATTGCAGGATCAATGAAACATCAGTAAGAAAATATCAATAAAAAGTGCTGGACGATTTACACATCTAGATAATAGAATGCATGGTACCAAGGATCTTTATGCAAAGACCTCTCTTTTCCCACTGGAAGCTGAAATGGAGGGGTTACTGGGGCCTTTTTTTAAAGTTCCTCCTTGTTCAAGGAAGCCACTGACAGGACAGGCAGAGGGCAAGAAGTGAAATCTGTTGAAATGTTATGTGGTAGAGCTGGCCCAACCTTAGGGCAGGATGAGACCACTGCTCCAGGCAGCAGAAGACCCCGTGGGTGCCCCACCATTGTCACTGATTTTGGTCCAGTAGCAGATGCAGCAGTGACTGGAGTAGGTAGATGGTGGCAGCAGCAGCAGCAGGGCAAAGCAGCCCCTTCCGTTTTGCCAACAAGCTGCTCTGGTATGTGATATTGTTCCTTTCTTGGCAAACCTTCATAAAGGGACTCCTGACAGCCGCTGCCAGGTGGCTCTTATAGATCTGGATACATCATTCCTGAAAGGGACACAAGGCATACAATTGGCCTCTGTATTGTTGCTGGATGTTGTTCTCCTCTGAATTGCCTTCAATCAATTGCAGAGATGTGAAGAACTGCAAGCTCTCAGGAGAGATCAAATGCCCATTTGATAAGTTGCAAGGGATTTGGCGACATCTTGACGCCAGGTGAAAAATTCGTATGTTACGAGAACTGCAAGCTCCTTGGCCCTAGCTTTGCAAGTTCTCCCTTCCTCCTGTTCTCATGATGGCAATTCAGCCATGGCATATGTAATATTAACAGGGCTCCTGCCATGGCAGACCTATCAGAATCACAAATCTGTTCTGAACATGGTCAGAGCCACACCTACACAGCAGCAGACCCAGGCCATCGTGTTTCTTTCCCTGAGCTGCCTTGCTGTTCTCTTATCTCATTTCATTTCACTGGCCTGTGTGTTTGTGTGAGTGAACACCACTGACATACTGTGAGTCTCTTGTTTGTAAAATAAATATATATATATAGATGATGATGTTGTTGCTGTTGTTGTTACTACCATTATACCATTTTTGTTTGATGACTGGGAGATTGAGAATTCAAGTTATTTTTTAAACTGTTAATCTGTCAATTCTACAACAGCTAACCCTCATTAACAGCTGATGTAAGTCACAGGGCAATTATGCTGAGAGGAAAGGAGAGATGTGCCGGGACGTATATTTCTTTTTGACCAGCAATGGATGGTGTGAGCCTGGAAACTTGGTAATACAGGTGCATAGTAGGAAGTTGGTTTAAAGGTTGATGCTGTGAAACAAGAATGTCATATAAAAATACTGTATTGGCCTGAATATAAGCCTCACTTCCCCCCCCCCAAATTCCAACCATAAATAGTTAAAGTGTGGCTTATATTCGCAACCTTACAAAAATTGGCTTGGAAGGAGAAGAAGAAGGAGAGGAAGAGGAGGAGGAGGAGGAGGAGGAGTTTGGATTTGATATCCCGCTTTATCACTACCCAAAGAAGTCTCAAAGCGGCTAACATTCTCCTTTCCCTTCCTCCCCCACAACAAACACTCTGTGAGGTGAGTGGGGCTGAGAGACTTCAGAGAAGTGTGACTAGCCCAAAGTCATCCAGCAGCTGCATGTGGAGGAGTGGGGACGCGAACCCAGTTCCCCAGATTGCGAGTCTACCGCTTTTAACCACTACACCATACTGACCACACCTCCACTCCTGCAAATGGAGGTCTAAGAACAAGGCACCCCCCCACACATGGGTAAGCATGGAAGGGGAGACCATGCCTCAAAGAATGGCACCTGCACTTACTCCAACTCCCCCAAGGAAAGAAAGACATGGAAAGCACTCAAGGCCACAGAGTATCTCCCACCAGAATAGGGACAAAATGTGGATTGGCTTAACATCACTACCTTATCTGCAAGGCCACAGGAATATTCCACGTACAAGGGAATATAGGGTAAATCTGTGCTGTGTAAAAACAGAGGCCCTGGTGGCCACTATAACCCCACTGCAAACAAACTTCCACTACATCCCAGGGGAAGCAACGAGGAGCACAATAGCAGACCCACTGCTGGCCAAACAGTCACGACTCTCATGCGTGCAGGATATGAACCAGGGCATATGGAACAGAACAAACCAAAACTACAGAGCAACTCCCTACTGTAGACAGATGAGTAACGTTGCAAATGGCTACCTTGTGTTCCACAAGTGGTGCAGCTGGAATGGAGACCCTGGGAGCTTTTCATTGGGAGATAAAGGACGAAGATGAGATATGAGGAATGTAAGAATCCCTAGGGGATATGACACTCTTCCCCATATTCACTCACGTAACAGCGCCACCTGCCCGCAATCTAGTCATCTAGTCATAACTGTTCTCTTGTTTCTCTTGTCGTTCCACAAGTATCCAGGCAGCTGTTCTCTACCTTTTTCCCTGCCAAGGGCTCAAGGCAGCTTACAGATACAAATTGTGGCCCTGCAAAAACAAATTAAACATGAGCTTGCAGTATCTCCAAATCTGGGAGAGTTGTGTACATCTATTAGCCAAATGAAAAACAAAAAAGTCAGCGGACCTCATGGGATACCCGCCGAAGTCTTCAAAGTGGGCGGAATTGAACTTAATACACACAAGCTCATCGGAAAAATCTGGGAGAGAGAAGAGATCCCAGCAGACTTTAGGGATGCCAAAATTATCAATCTTTTTTTTTTTAAGGTGATAGAATGTATTGTGGAAATTATTGAGGCATCTCTTTATTAGCTGCGGCCGGCAAAATTCGTGGATCTAAGCAAACCTTCTCCTAACTATATCTGAGGACACCCTTCCTGAATCTCAAAATGGTTTTCGGCCTTCTTGGGGGGACAGTGGGTATGATTTTCACTGCTTGACAGCTTCAAGAAAAATGCAGAGCAAACCCAACCCCTGTATATGGTGTTTATTGACCTGGCAAAGGGCCTTCAACACTGTAAATCATAATGGAATGTCCTCTCCTTGAAAAAAACACACAGAAGACTTCAGAGGGGTGGCGGAACCCACAGGGCCCTCTCTTAACAACCCAAGAGGTTCTGTAGAGCTAGAAGCATCTTTCAGATATTTGGGGCCTATGTTGTTTAGGGTTTATAATAAAATTACATGTTAAAGTTGCATGCCTTGGTAGACTTGCCAAAACAAAAACGTCTGTTGCAGGTGCTGAAAACAATGTGGTGGTGGCACTTGCCTAATATTAATTGGCAGGGCGTTTCAGAGTGTAGGTGCAGAATGGTCATTATGTGGCACTTGTAGAAGTGCCAGCTCCACAGATCGAAGCCGTCAAGTGGGCGTAGATGGGGTAAGGCAATCCTTCAAGCAAACTTGGTCCCAAGCTGTTGAAGGCTTTATATACTAATAACCTTGAATTTGACCTAGGAACAAACCAGCAGCCAGTACAGATCTCAGAGCAGAGGTGTAATATGCTGACAGGGTCTCACTCCTGTTGCCAATCATGCAACATTCTGCACTAACTGCAGTTTCCAGACCAAGCATAAGGGAAGCCTTACATAGAGTTCATTGATTAAATCCAATCTTTACCAGTGCCTGGACTACTACTGCGGTCAAGTCCAGGAATGGCTGTAGCTCTTGTACCAGCCAAACTAATAAAAAACGTTTCTAGTTCTTACATTCAGACATTACTGAAATATTTATTGTCACTGCAGATTTGCTTGAAGTATCTGTCATATCAGGAGAAACCATCAACCTGCCTGTATAAGGCCTACTGTTAGTATCACGTCCATAACTTGAAGTTGCACCACTTTCTCGCTTTTTCCAAAGCCTCTGGTTAATGGATTAGTTACCTTTTTACCCATGCCCTTAGAATAATTGGTTTTCCTGGCGGGTGGTATTTTTATTCTTTTCTCCCTTCAGTCCCACAGCTCCAATGCATACACCAATGTGGCTTAATCTGTAGCCGCAGGGTGATGGACTCTGTGCAAGCTCTCTATGTGATATTATTGTCAGCTGTGCCTCCAGTGACAAAAGCTGGTTCCCAAAGCGTCTCCAGACTGTATGCTTTCTCCTTCAAGGGGAGTGCAACTGTCTCCAGGGCAGGCAACTGGCTAATTTCTCAGACACAGGTGTTACATATGTAAAAGGCAATCAGAAACTGGAGGTGTGCAGTGGCTGGGTACACACTCCCATTTACTCTGCATCCCATGTGCTCCTGTCGCTGGTTTGGGAAGTGGTGTACACACACACCACTTCAATCCAAATAAAGAAACAGAACAACCTAGTGCATTTTAAGCCAATAACGTGCCTTGCATCCAAACAAAGCATTGAATTGGATATTAGTTTAGGTGCTGCTTTTAAAAAGGCAACAATATCTGAAATGGTTCATATACGGTAGTTTCCATTGGATCTAAAGAAGAATTCAGTGCATATCAGAAATCTGTTACCTGCCAATGCAGTTCATCCAATAAAAGGTATTATTAGAATGAAGCACAAAGACTCCTTTGTAAATGAATGGCAGTTTTATTATGCACACAGCTAAAAATGAAAGTAGAGAGGTCCCCTCACACTTTAAAACTTTTTGGTTAACCTAAACTGTTCATCACCATCTGTAGAAAGAGTAGATTGGGATAAGAACTTGTGTTATTGGCTGTTATTATGTATGTATTGCCTAAACACCAGCTTCTGGGCTAGGGTGGGATATTTCATTATTTATCTGCAAACTGTTGTTGTATGCTGAAATAATTTAATAAAAATAAGGAACACTATAAAAAGGTATTATTTGAAGCATTTTGGATATTGCCTGTCCTAGGGATCAACAGAGTTTTTCTCCAAAATTGGGAACTAACAACGGATGTTGTAGACCTTGGGTCTGAGTTGAAAGGTGTCAGCAGAGCAGCTTTTTAGTTTAAAAATGGGGTTCTTTACCTATGTTTCAGGGGATCTGTACCCAAAAAATACTTTCTCCCCCCCAATGCTGCCAATAAAATATGTATGCAAATTTTGTGTTTAGTGTTTATGTATATATGTGTTTGTGTACATTTTTCAGGGGAGGAGGGTCCATAGCTTTCATCAAGTTCTCAGAAGAGCCCATGACCCAAACATGGTAAAGAGCCACTGGTTTAAAAGCACAAGACAGACAGCATTACCTAATCTCAGCAAGCAAGGATATTTTAGTTTGCCTGAATGAAAGCCTCCCAATTCTCTAATGGCCTAACCCCGACTCGTTTTTCAGGATGGCTCCGATGCCTTCCAACAGCCTCCTGCCGAGCAGGAAGTCAGCAAACGTGCAGCTTTTCTCGCCCATTGTATCTGCGCTGACAGCTTCACCTGCCGAATTGCTGCTTGTCGTGACGCAGCTTTTAAATGCCAACACAGCCCCGGCGGGCAGGGAGGGGAGCGAGCGAGAGTGAGAGAGAGAGAGAGACAGAGAAAAGCTCTGACAAGAGCACAAGCTCCATTGCCGCTGAAAGGAAGGCGGCGCGTTACATAACCTGGTGCGGCCGCGCAAAGGGAGCAGCAGTGCAGTTGCAATCAAGCAAGCGCTTTATCCGCCGCAGGGACAGCGCAGATTCTAAAGGGAGGGCGACCGATTTCAGCTGCAATCTTACTAAGCCAACTTGCTAAGGAAGGAGCCCAGTGAATTGTTATTATTTTTTTTAAGACAATTTTCAAGTCAATTACAAATCAGGAAAAAAGAGCAAGAACCGCCTATGAATAATAACATACCAGAAAGTGGGGGTGGGGGCATTAAGTCCAATTTAACTTATTGCGATTTTCTTCTGGGTAAATATACATGGGGGATGTTTCGCCGACAGCCCGCGATTTCCAGGGCATGGGCGGCAGTAGCAGCAGCAGAGGATCTCCAACGCCTTTCCCATGAACTCTCGTCATGGGGGGTGGAAAGGAGAAGCGGGGCGGCGGAAGCGCCGGGCGCTTCGCTGCCATTTTGCGCATCCTTGCGATTTTTTACGGCAGGCGAGACGGAGAAACCGCGTCCTGCATTGAACCGAGCGGGGAGGCTCGGAGCACGTCACGCGTCCCAAAGCCCTTTCCGCGGAGTTCAAGTACCCGGATGCCGGAACTACATTACCCGTCAGGCCACTGACGCCATTACGCCTGCCGCTCGCCGTCCAGGCCGGAAGGACTTGGTGACGCCGTGACCTCCGGAGCTTCCTTCTTTCCGAGCCAAGCCCCGGCTGAGGTAAGACACGAAACAGGCCTCGGGAGTGTATCCGTGTCCATCGGGGCCGCGGCAGCACCCCGCCGGCCATCTATGGCCGGCATCGGCCTCCGCTTCCCCAGGCCGGTTTCGCGGGCGGGGACATTTCGCGTGTCTTTTCGTGCGGCTCCCATGAAAGATTCGCTTCCTGCGGCCGGGCGAGCCAGGATTTTCCTTTGGCTGGCGAGGCCACGAGCAGCGGAGGATGGGCTCCGACAGGAGACCGAGCTCGAGGGGAACAGGCGGAGGGAGATATTTCTGTGCTCGTGATTTTGTGTTTTAGAAAATGTCTCTGACGGCAGCCATTCTCCAGGGCGATCCCTCAGTACAGAATAACACTTGAGAGGATTATTAAGTATATGAAACTCTGTCACAAATATTTTTCTTATACTCCCTTTTAGTCAAAGGCCCTGTTGCATTTTTTAAATAAGCTAACTTTCGGATTGCAAGTCTTTAAGCTTTAGGTCCATAACTTGTTGGTGTAGAAAGCAGTATAAGTTGCAAACATTTTCATTGAAAAACTTTCAAAATAATATAAAAACGTTTGTGTGTGTGTGTGTGTTTAACCTATACTGTGTTGTGTGAGGCCATGACTATAGAGGAGAAAGTAATTTCCCATACAAAAAAGCTGCACTTTCTTAGCTTATGAAAGGGCTTTGAAAAATCATACATAGTGCATCAGATTGACAGAAACACTGTGTGTTATCCAGAAATACAGTTAAAATACATGTGATATAAAAGAAAAGCACACTAGCTACTGGAGTGTTTTAAATGAAAGATGAGTGAGATGGAGACCCATGCTAAAGAATCTTTCTACGCTAGAGACAGCTGCATTTTCTGAATGAGCATGCTAATAACTACTTTTTTCAGGTTCACAATGGGCCGTGTAATCAGAGGTCAAAGAAAAGGTGCAGGGTCAGTGTTCAGAGCCCATGTGAAGCACAGGAAAGGCGCAGCAAAGCTGAGAGCTGTAGACTTTGCTGAAAGGCATGGCTATATCAAAGGCATTGTAAAGGCAAGTACCAAGTTGTGGGGATGTTCTATTTCAGTAAGTTTTGGAATATTGTGACAAGTTTTAAGCAAGCTGAATTGTTTTTTGTCCTAATAAGAGTAGTTGTTAGCAGTTTATAGTCAAGAGAATTAGTACAGGCAGTATTATTTTGTTATGCATACTTTTGTGAAATTCTAAAGTACAAAATTTCTGAAATGATTTGATGTTTTTAAGATTGATACAGTATGCATTAATGGTATTTAATAGGATGCATGTTTATATTTGTATTTTATCATTTTGGTGAATTTGGTAGGATGTTGAATGTGGGTTATGTAAATATTAGCATCTACATGAAACCACTGTCAGCAGTATGCAGATGATACTGTATTGTTTCCATTTAATAATACCATGGAGGCTATTGAAGTCAGTGTCTGGAGGCAGTCTAGGGGGGAGTGAAGGCAAACAAGTTGAGGTTGAGACCCAGACAAGACTTCAGGTACTGACTGTGGGTAAGGAAATAAACTGCATCATAACATGGTTTATAACTTACCTTGGATGGGGAATTCTGCAGTGGCCCCCCATATCTCCAAAACTGAGTCAGTAACCTGTGCTCCGACAGGCTCCAACATTGCAGGTTTTAAGGAAAGTCCTAAAATCACACTTATTTTCAGTTGCTGTTCTCTTAATGGTTTTGTTCTGCTGATGGTTGATAACAATAGAAAAACAAGAGATGGTAGGGAAGAAGGTAAGTGCATACCAATAAGGTAGTTCTGAAAAATATTTAAGCTTGCTTAAGAGCAAGACAACTATAGGCTTCCATTTAAAAGGCAATGGCAGAGTTGAAAAGCACTGAGGCTAAAAGACAAAGCTTTTGATTGATTTAGGGGAGGATTGCCCTTATTTCAACTTTGTTTAACCTCAACCATTCCCAAATGGAAAATATGTGGAAATGAGGCAGCTCATAAGTTATGTAGATATGTAATATTACCTAGTATAGCTAAACAGTTATCTCAAATGCCTGGCCTTTTGATCTGGAAAGTGTGCATGTAAATTCACTGAGTATATTGGCAGTATTGCTAACTATATGAAATAAGATTCTTAAACTGCATTTATATTTCAATAGGATATAATTCACGATCCTGGTCGAGGAGCTCCTCTTGCCAAGGTTGTTTTCCGTGATCCGTACAGGTTTAAGAAACGAACAGAATTGTTCATTGCAGCCGAGGGCATTCATACTGGACAGTTTGTTTACTGTGGCAAGAAAGGTGAGTAAAGACAAACAGTTGTGCATATTTTTGGAAATAGGTAATTTGAAAATGTAGATGACAAGAGAGATTGCACATTAGAGTGATACTGCAACTCTAAAAAATGTTTTTCATGTGTTCAAATCTCTTAGCTCAGCTCAACATTGGCAATGTCCTGCCCGTTGGTACTATGCCAGAAGGCACTATTGTCTGCTGTCTTGAAGAGAAGCCAGGTGATCGTGGTAAACTGGCCCGTGCTTCTGGGAACTATGCCACAGTTATCTCCCACAATCCTGAAACCAAAAAAACCAGAGTGAAGCTGCCTTCTGGGTCCAAGAAGGTGATCTCCTCTGCAAACAGAGCAGTTGTTGGTAAGTGCTGCCTCATATATATGCTAGGTTTTATGCCTCATAAGCTGAAGTGTTTGTAGTTTTAGGACACTGGGGTACTTGCAGAATCTGGATTGTAGAGGTGTTCTGGCGTTTCCAACTAATAACACTTTGAAAAAGGTGAGGTTTTCTGTAAAACTCAACCAAATTGGCTATTCACTACAGCAGCAATCCATTATATCACCATTTTACTAACTTTCTTATACTAATTTAAGGCCTGTAGTGAAAGAGAAGAACATGACCGTGACTGATTGTTTGGTGCTTAAGATTTTCCAACTGTCTAGTCAAGCAAATTCATTTAGGAGTCTTTGATGTTCTTTATTAATACAGTAATTGTGACTTTGAGTTGGCAGCTGGGTGTCTTAAAAGAGAAATTATTTAGCATATATTATTTTGCATTGAATCTGACCTCTTTAGTCTCTGTTGACAGCAGAAGGGCATTGTTGATAGATGTTGGCATATTGCATTGCAAGAATGAGAAGGTGATTAAACCCCTGACATTGTTGCATTCTTTTTGGTGTCTTGGTATTTGTCACTATAGCTGCCTGTAAGCACTTAAGAAATAAGAATCCAGTCTTTAAAAATGACATCGCACAAAATGTGTTCTGTGTCATTATTTAATACTGTGTTGCTACAGCAGTGGTCACCAACCCTTTTTTGCCCTGGGCACATTTGGAATTTAAAAAAAGTTTTACTGCAAATTATCCAAATATACAATAATGAAGAAATATACAGAAAAAGGAAAGTATATAACTAATGACAATCATAGCAGCATAAATATAATACAGCTACAGGTAATCACATAATATTCCACTTTTAGCTTTTGTTTGTTTGTGAATTACACAAATTTGGAATTTTGAGAGTGCCATGGACATTACTCCCCCTGGTTGCTTTTTTCCTGCCCACCCAAAAAGCGAACATAGACACACACTTAACTTTTCTGGGTGGTCTGGATAAAATAATTCAGCAGAATTAAAACAGATCCTCTTGAATCTGCATAATTTTACATGCCCTCCAAAGCATTGTCAAAATTTAGCTTAAATGGGTAGACTTCACAGAACCGTTGCTTGCCATCACCAGGAAATCATTGATCCATGGCATGAATCATGATTTTTACATAGTATGACAACAGAATCACAGAATACATCTGTGATCTGGTTATGTGTGGATAGATAATGGTTTTGATGGAATCCCTATAAAAAATGGGGTTCTGTCTTTTTGATCCATGTTTCTGCACCATGGTGACACTAGAAAGTACCAGATGTGACGTTCATTCAATGGTGTGTGATCGCATGGTGGTAAGAGAACCTGTGGGAAAAACTTTTAATTTCAAGACATTTACATTCACTCAAGTTTCTCAATTCATTGTCTTCTGACTTCACTTGTCAGTCTTATTTTCCTTCCCCTAGGGGTAGATTGCTTCACTTTCCCTACTTACCCTCACAAGTCACTCTGCTTTCTGATCAGGGGCCACCCTGAGCCTTAGAATGCACATAGTGCTGAAAGAGTGAGTGGGAAAGGTCCTCCCACTTCCTCCTTTAGCCTTGATGTGGGAGGTGGTGGCTGTGAACTATTCTGAGATCTATGGGTATAGGACAGTATACAAATAATAATTGCCACCCCTGCCATCTTACGACTGAGTCTAAGAGACTTGTGGGCAGCCTCAAGGGCACACATTAGCATCCTCGGTGCTGCAGTCTCATTTAGAAGTCTGATCACAGTACTGAATATGGAAGGTTCAAATATTTTTACCAAAGTGAACTGTGAGACAATATGAAAGCATTTCCCAGAAGCAAAGCAAATTGAAAGTTTCAAATAAAATAATTTGGTAAACATTTTCTACTGCTACTATTAGTGCTGAGCACTTGGAAGGCCTACAAAGAGCATAACTAACCATGTTTAATGGGAACAGTTAAAGCACTAATACTGTTTTTGGAAAATAACGGGGAAAACCTCTTGCAAAAAATCTTCCAGGTATTGTTGCTGGTGGTGGTCGTATTGACAAACCTATCTTGAAAGCTGGACGGGCTTACCACAAATACAAGGCAAAGAGAAACTGCTGGCCACGTGTCCGTGGTGTAGCTATGAATGTAAGTCTTTCTTGCACCTGCTTCCTCTGGTTACTTAACCTACTACCTTGATACACTGATGGTGGTTTGCAGTTTTAAGATGTAATCTATTTTAGTGACATTAGACAAGAGGAAAATGGAATGGAGGGAGAAGGAATGTAATCAGACCTGGCTAGTGACTCCATAGTATGGAGAATACAGTTCCACAAGGATAGGAACCAACAGGTAGCTGGTTCCAACCAAGAGATGGGATTGGTCTGGTCCCTCCTGCAGATGAAGCCAGATAATGGAGATAGTGCTAATATGACCTAAGTGTCCATCCAAGTTTTCTTTACAACCAATACGTTAATGAAGCAAGCTAAGTTTTAAGGCTTGGAATTCAATATATATCTGCAGTGGCGCTATCCCCATAACCAATGTAAAAAAAAAATCAGCATTCAGTTCAAAGCTAAAACATGCTAAGTTGTTAAATCAGCAGCAGAATGTAACACCTTCACTTTGTAGCATTTCCTGAAGGTTATCAAATCAAGCCTTTGATCTAAGCAAACATAGCAGATGGAGCTTAGTGATAAACTTTGTTGCTGGTTCCCCACCCCACCCCCGCTTTTTGTATTGTAATTTCCTGCCTTATTTTTTACTCTGGTTGCTGCTTTTCTTTCATAGCCTGTTGAACATCCCTTTGGTGGTGGTAACCATCAACACATTGGTAAGCCTTCAACCATCCGGAGAGATGCTCCAGCTGGTCGCAAGGTTGGTCTCATTGCAGCCCGTCGTACTGGCAGACTGCGTGGAACAAAGACCGTGCAGGAGAAGGAGAACTAAATTTTCAGTTCAATATATTCATAAAGAAATAAATGCCACCTTTTGTTCAAAACTGGTACAATGTGTGTGAGGCATTTTCTTTTTAGTTTTAAGTTTGTCTAAACATTTTATACATGTGTAAATGGTCCTGAAATTTTCATCACCTTACAAAGGAACTGTTTTAGATTGTGTATGAAGTTGTCCAGATAGCTCAAGTATCTGGTAGACCACTTTGAGAACAGGAAGCAGGACTTTGGGCCTTTGGTCTGATCCAGCAGGTCTCTTGTGCTCTTTCATCAAGCTTCAGGAAGGCAAGATCTCAAACTTTGTTCTTAGTACACAATGCAACATTCTTACGCTTTGCTATATAGCAAAGACATGTCAAATGGGAGTAGAAAGAGAGAGATAAGCTTAGATTAATGGCAAAATAGAATCCTTTAACAGTTCCATAATGCTGAACAAAATGTTAGGTATGTTTAAGGCACTTATAATTTTCTGCTTGTGTAATAGGACTATCCTCTCCCCCTTTCTCCAGAGAGTTGGGGTACACACGAGTGGAAGAAGCCCTGTTGCACAAGCAGAACAGTTTGGAGCATTGAATACAAAAGCCCAGTTTTGTCTTAAAGAAGCCTGTTTGATAGGGACCAAAACTATGCACCCAAGGGTCCTTTGGCCTTGTTTTTGCTGAGTCTCCATCATTTGGCAAACTTGGGAGGAGGGTGTATTTCCAAAAGCAGTTTGACATGATCAGCTGTTCAAGGAAAAAGGGATAGTCCAAGCAGCCCATATCCTAATAATGGAGTGATGTTTTGATGGTATATCAGTATCCCTAGAATGTCATTATGGGCTGCTTGGAACATGGCTCAAGGGGCTGCATCCAGAGTTAAGGCTACTGCTTACGCAGTATATTTTCCAGCTTCCTCTCCTTTTTTCTTGTGACAGCTCTCACAGGAGCAGCACTACATGAGAAAGATTGCTACAGCAGGTAGAAGTAGAATTTCCTGCTTTCCATTTAATGAAAAGACTGAAGTGAACTCCTGTTCTGTAGTCTGCTTTGCCCCATACCATGTAAATGGCATAAGGATTTATCAGTGCCCTAAGTACATTGTGCCGATATAGAGAAAACAAATTTCAACGTGATACAATATTTTTCAGAGGCCCATTCCAAGACCACAGATAGAAAAAGCAATGCTGTGAGAGCATACATTTTCTAGACACTTAACAGACTTCTTGCTTTGCACGATGTAAGGTTATCACGAGCATGCTGTATTTTGCTGATAAATGAGGTGGAGGGAAGAAGGCTTTCACAAAAGGAAGTTGAAGCATGTAAGAAATATACACAAGTGCTGCTAACTGGAAAACAAATTGGAATATTTTTGAAGCTGGGCTAATGACATATGCTCAATGATGCCACAGGCAGCAGTTTTTTTCTCATTTCAAGAACTATATAGCTTAACAAACCTTTAGAATATACATAGTGTACTCTACCATCTGAAAATAACAGCTGCCTTAAATATGGAGCAAAGCTGCGTGAGCACAAATCTTTAAAGAGCAACCCATTAAGCCTCAGAAGCAGTTGTGCCTTTTCCTAGATGTACAGCAATTGGAAAACTACTTTCATTTGTAAGTGCATGTCTACTCGAGAGCAAGGATGGGGAACCTGTACTCTGCTGGCCTATAAATTGCATATCCTTTACCACTGGATATGTTGGCTGGGGTTCAATAGAGTTGGAAGTCCCAAACAGTTGAAGATCCACAGCAACCCTCTAGAAAACAGTGATGTAATTGTTAGTGAAGAACAATCTCTTGAAAGAAAAGGAGCCAAGAATGAGGATTGCTTAATTAGAAGTAAACTAGCAAAGCAGAAAAAGTCAACATGTTGACTATATAGTTTGAAAACTGCTACTAGGTGCAGCTAGAGACTAATCCTATCAGTTACTTGTGATTTTAGTATTGCCAAATATTTAATATACACATAATACATGCATGTAAATAAAAATGAATTAAAATATTTGGGGGGATGTCCTGCTGACAGCCTGAAAGCTGTAAAGCTCTCAAAAATATTAGTCTTGGCCAGACTTATAACCCATGAAACAAGTATAAACTATTATCTATATGAAAAGGTAGGTAGCATGCAGCAATATATTACAGATTTACAACACCGGTACAACCTGGAAGAATATGATTTTCACCATATGTAGGACACTTGAGACAGCCTACAGGTGTATGCTTGTTTGCTGCAACAAGTAGGCTATAGTCAAACTGTTGTGTTAGAATAGCAGCCCAGAGTGGTATACTGTTCATGCATTTTGCTACAAGGGTCCAGTGACGTGTTGCT
The DNA here is from genome assembly GCF_009819535.1 of Lacerta agilis. Taxonomy (NCBI): domain Eukaryota; kingdom Metazoa; phylum Chordata; class Lepidosauria; order Squamata; family Lacertidae; genus Lacerta; species Lacerta agilis. The sequence goes on from NC_046315.1 coordinate 56,036,684, forward strand.
CTGTCCAGCATATGAACATTGGAGAGAAAACTAAAATTACAGGGACCAAAATTACTTCACATAATTAACCAACCAGATATCCTGAAACTCCTGAAAAAATATTAACAAAGTAACTTACTCCTAAAACATTGCTTTCCAATAAAAAGGGCTACTTTCAATCATGATGAAGCAAGCACAAAGCATTCTAGAGCAGAAAGTTAAGAAACTGCAAATAGTTTCTACAGCTAGTAGTAGTTTCTACAACTCTCCTTAGTATGATAGTACATGCAATCTTTCATTTACAATGAGGTATACAGTTGAAAGCACACTTGGGAGTAAACCACAATAAACTGAAACCAAATTTCCAGCATTCCTGTAGATTGGTGAAAAGCAGAAAGCTCAACTGCATTAAAGTAGCTAGACTTCAATGTACATAATGAACTTTCCCCTTAAACATAAGACTAATCTTGCAAGTTAGTACTAGTTTCAGAAAGTGCTGAACTAGAAACCATTTACAGTATGTCTTGCAAACCAGTAATTCTGTATAAACATGGCAGTTACTGAGTGTTTCTAAATTTTCATATTCCCTGTAGATCTATGTTGAATTTAAAGTTATGAATTTCTTAAAACTTTAAATTTAGTTCAAATGCAAGATAGTAGTTTGCATTCGAACTAAGATTCAGAAATAGAAAACTCTAGCTCTTTAGGGAAGTGGTGACGTAAAATGTAATTTGAATATAGGGGGCAGGTGATGGCGAGGCAGAGAAATACTAAAACCTAGTAAGTATTTCAGAACAGGTTTACACATTGAAATAGCTGCTCCACCACCACAATCTACAGTTTTTTATAAGTTTGCAACATGCAAGAAAGTCAGTATTAGTCTAGCACAAGGCCTGTCACACTTAACTAAATTTCCCCTCTATTGTCTCCCCCCCCCGGGCTTGCTTGTGGTAATGGTGACTCTCAATTGTAATTAATGCTTAGAAATACTCAAAATGCAATTGAAAGTGGGCCGCAGCGGAATCAAAGTAACATGGCCAAAACAAATGCAATCTTAGAAATGAAAAATGTGTCAGTAGCATTTACAATAATATATTGAAAAATACAATTCTTACAGAGGTGGCTACAGAATTGTGGGTTAAGCTCAGCTCATTTATCTCTAGACAGAGAAGAATACTTCCCATAGCGGGAACAAATTTCTCAGTCCTAATAGGGCTAACAGGAAACTCATGGTGAATTGGCCACTCAGAATAGACTCATGAAAATCAACACACAGATTTCAACAGGTCTACCCCAAGCATGATTTACAGAGAAATCCAAGCCCCTGATCTGATGGTGGGAGTTTGTGTGGTGAAAGGTATCCCTCTGCCCAGCCCCAGAGGCAAGGACTCCCATGCACCACCCAGCAGCTTCTACCCTGTTGGTAGTCAGCAGGAAGCCCTGAAATGGGGTGTTGTGGGGAAAAGCCGGCACTGGATCTACTGGGTGGCATTGGCTCATTTTAGGCCTTAGTTGCACTAGAAGCTAGTGCAGTGAAGGGTCTTTCCCCCTCCACTCTGGCTGGCACAAGTTCTGGGGCTGTGCTGCTCCATCAAGCCCTGCCATTGCTGGCCAGAGCATATGGTTGTGCACTAAGCTGGATATTAGCCTATGAAGGGCCAGTGTGGCAGCAATCTTGACAGATGAAACAAGGATTACCAAAATTGTTAAATATGGGGAAGTATATGCTAACTTTTCCTCCTCCCAACTAGACTCTTTCTGCCTTGATCACTAATGTCAACATAATACAGGAATCAGCATTTGGTTCTGAAAGGCGCTGCCAGCCTAGTTCCCACCCTAGGAGGTAAAGTATCTCTGGAAGAAATGTCATTTGTGGAAAGAGAACTGGCTAGCAGCCACTTAATGGGGTAGGAATTGAACCTACCCTCTTACTCCTGTGTGAAACTGATCTTGCAGGGTAATTAATTGCTGAGCAAAGACCTAAAATGTAAGATAGCAAGAGCCCTGCTGCATGAGACCAAAGGCCTATCTAGTGCAGGTTCCCCTTTTTCTGTGGTCAACAAGATGCCTTTGGGATGCTGACAATTAAGTCATGAGGGCAACAGCACTCTCCTGCTCTTACCAGCATCCAGTATTCAGAGGAATACCAGCTGTGTGCTCACACCACCATTAAAGCACATTCTAAGCACATGGCTTCTCAAACGGTTTGGAGCACCCCACAGTTACAATTTCTAGCAACTCTTAACAAACTACAATGCCCAGAATTCGTTAAGATACTTTTAAAAATATAGTGCTGACAGAACCCCCAGGTCCTTGAAGTAACATATACAGTGGTGCCCCGCTAGACGAATGCCTCGCTAGACAAAAAACTCGCTAGACGAACGGCATTCGTCTAGCGGAAGCTGCCCTGCAAGACGAAAAAGTCTATGGGGCTGCTTTGCAAGACGATTTTTTTTTTAGCGCGAAAACCTCCGCACTCCATTTCCGCTTCGCTAGACGAATAATTCGCTCTACGAAAAAACTCGTAGAACGAATTATTTTCGTCTAGCGGGGCACCACTGTATTAGTCATTAGGAGCTATGGGTGGACACTACCCATCTTGAATCAGCTTCCAAAATTATGAGGGGGGAAAACTTTGCTGTGTACTTCCTTCATACTAAGCATAATTTTATACAACTCTTATCATCCCTGCTTATGTGCCTTTCTTTGAAAATGTTTAGTTTTAAAAATTCTTAGTTTTAGTCACCCAAACAAGCTTCAGTGCTGAAAACTAGAAGCTGATTTGTGAGATTCACACACCGAATAAAGAAAAAAATAATAGATTATGTACCGAGCAAAAAAGCATGTCCAAGAACAAAATAAAACTACACAATGAGGTGGCAAGTATAGGTAGAGGAATCAAATGTGGAGTAACACACACAGAACCTTTAGCACTGAAGGGAACTTGTTTTGAGGAATTGAGGTGCAGCAGAAATTAAGCTGAAAAACTAGGAAGCTTACACCAAGGAACAACCAATTGGGACACTTCAACAGAAAAACAGATTTTTTAAAACAGCTGTTCAAAGTAGTAAGTAGCAAAATGTAGGTATAAATGCCAGCCAATTTGATCCAATAATTTGTACAATACAACTCTGCAAATATATCAATTTCTTAGAGGAGGTTTGAAAATTAGGCAGGTACCAGTTAGGTATGAGAAAGTTTCTAATATGATCATGGTAGATAAGAGGAGATAAACTTTTGGCTGGCCTATCACATATGCTGCTTAATAAACTCCATAATCACCTCCAAAAAATTCTTCATACAACTAACAAACAATAAAAATCCCAGACATTAAAACATTATGCTCTACGTGTGAACTAGTCATTCTTGTGCTTGAGCAAATACTGTATACTTGTTTCAGTCATGGGGATCACTGTTGGCTGTATAGCTGCTTGCCCAATGCACAGTCAGGAGTAATCCCATGCATTTCTGCTGCCTATCTGTAACTGATGGATGTGCCAATAATTTTGCTCACACCAATGTATTGGCAAGGCAGGGAATGTGTGGAGCAAATGTGTGAGGTGATAGAAAAACTGCTAATTGGAAGGTTAAAACTTTGAATTGAGACAGAATAGTGCATTGTTGATGGTCAGTATCATATATTGACAAGACGCATATGAACACCACATTCCCAAAAAGAATTATTTCTCTGAAGGATAATAGCTAACTTTTCAAGCATTCAAAGTGCTTCAAACATAATCTAGCTGTAATCCTTACAACACTGAGCCAAATCAGTTTTATTATCCAACCCATTACAAAATTGGGGGGACCTGAAGTTGAGAATAGTTTGCCTAAGGGAACTTAGGGCAAAGGCAGATTTATGAGAGCACAACTGGTTTGGCTGCACTGGGTGTGGGACACCACAGGGGATGCCACAACTATGATTTAGAATGGAGTGCAAAAGGCAGTTGTGTGCATTGAATTTTGGCATCGCATATGGCACTTCTGAAATCCTGAGACCCTAAAGTCTGCCTAGTGAGTATATAGCAGAGGTGAATTTGCAACCAGGAACGTCCGGATTTGTAGTTAAAATCTCTTAAGCCACTGCACTAGCCTAGCACTATTTAAGCACCATCTTTTTAACTTACCCTGTGATTTACCTGAGTGCTCCTGCTTCTGCACTATTTGCTGTCAAGCATGCAGGAAATCACTATGGTTTAAAGCCACAGCAGTACATATTTTTTGTCACAACTAGATTTTGATAATCTGAGCAAAATCATGCAATTCATTGAGTCAAACCGTCTTCATAGGCCAGCACAGACGATATGCCGCAAAAAGCTTGAGGTAATCTACTACTTCTGCTGTAATTAACACAGATATAGTAAAGCCCAGTTGAAGTTCTACAATATAGCAAGTAAATCATTTGGAATTTAATATTTCATTGGACATCTGATAGCAAGCTATTCACAATGAGAAGATAGGAGAGGGAACCATGTTTGCACAAGCATCTAGTCACAAAGAATTATTTTCCTTCCTGCTCATGCTGCATGCAGTTCTCAAAATTGGAGAGAAAATTCTAGACACTAGTCAAGCTCCTCTTCCATGGTTAGTGTAAAATAAATTGAAGGTGCATATGGGCTTCATCCCATTTTAACTATCAATAGTTTAACACAATAAAATGCTTCTCTGTCCATTTAGGGCTTTCAACGAATGGGGACTCAAGCAACAACAGTCTCCTACTAGCCACATGGAAAATGGTAGAGACAAAAGATGAGTTTACACACGTTTATAGTGTGATTAACACATGGCAGCTTATTTCCACATGTGTGAATGGGCTTCCCTGAAAAGCACTGGGCTGGATCCTAAGAATTGCTCATGGAAGGAAAACAACAAAAGGGGATTTTCCTGCTCCCTCCTCACCCCCTACACTCTCCAACACCCTTTTCTGAGGGTTGGAGGGTCCTCCTTGATTGGGTGGGCTATGGCATAGTGGGATGGGGAGATTGTCCCAGCAGAACCTTGTGCAAGTGTATCTTTGCTGAAGACGCTTCAAAATGTTGGGCAATTCTCCCCTTCCCCCCTAGCTCCCAAGGTCATAACCCACCCAGGTTTTTCAACCCTTAGGAAAGGTGATTTGGAGATGTAGGAGGGAGAGCAGGGAGGTTATTTTCTACCCATTTCCTTTAATGAGTGGTTCCTAAGATCTACTAATCTACTGTAAATGAGGTGATGCATCTACTGTCACGATGAGCCACTACTATGCCATTCACAATATTCTGTTATCTTCCATAATCTCCATTCAAGAATAGTGCTTGTTTTTTTGCACAATTGTTTTTTCCTATAACTTTCTCTAGCATCCTACATTTCCCTTTTTGGAAAGATCTGTCTTAAAAAAAAAATACATACTACCATAGCTTGCTTTAACAGAAAAAGAAAAACAAGTGTAAATGTTACAGGTAGGTAGCCATGTTGGTCTGCCATAGTCAAAACAATTTTTGAAAAAAAAATCCTTCCAGTAGCACCTTAGAGACCAAGTAAGTTTGTTCTTGGTATGAGCTTTCGTGTGCATGTACACTTCTTCAGATACACTTCTTCAGATACACTTCTTCAGATACTGAAGAAGTGTGCATGGACACGAAAGCTCATACCAAGAACTAACTTACTTGGTCTCTAAGGTGCTACTGGAAGGAATTTTTTTTAATGTAAATGTTTAGCTATGTAACATTTTCTAGTGTTACCAGCGTATTTATGAATAATACAGAACTTTTTTGGGGGGGATTCTCTTGGTTCACTTGAACAACTTATGAAAATTGTCCCAGGAAAGCTGCACTGAAATGCATGGGAGGTATGAAGGAAACTCTTAGGAAACGTCCTTCTAGAAAAAATGGAAACCTCAAATAATCAGTATTTTGCATTCACTTCAAAATGGAATTGCACTTTGCGATAATACCACTGTGGTGATGAACATTCGCTTCTATACAAACGTGTAGCTAAAGGGACAACAGCATACTTATTCTACTCCCATCTCTTTTAAAAATACATCTTTACTTTACTTTGTAATTTAGTAATGACAGGAATTAATGACACCCAGAGTTTAATACACTGCCTGGAAATGGTTTGCTAGTTACAACTTACCGGTAATTCCAATTGGGAAGCAAATTTAATCATTACATTTGTGTTTCTAAAGCTAATTCTTTAAAATTCATGGTCCTTTTTAAAAGACATAACATGGCTTAAGAATCATGAGGTTTAAAATTCCATTTTGGATTCTTTTTATTTCTTTTGCTTTTTGAATCTTCAGTGGACACTGCAGACATACTTTTGTTTCCACAACCACTAAAATCTATAAGTTTTTAAATGAAAACTGAGGCTCCCATTACTTTCAGCATTCAAAAGCTCCCCCAAAGTGACAATATGTAATGAAGACCCAGCAAGTTGGTAGCCATGCATACCTCCTTAACTAGTGTGATTTAGCAGCGCTAACACAAAAACAGAAAGTTAAAGTTTACTCACTGAAGACAGTGGCAAAAATTCATTTGCACAAAGAACTGCTCCTGGTAAGGTAAAGGAAGCTACTTACACAAACACATTCTGATACAAACACACTAAAAACTTTTCCTACGGGTGATCAGTTTCTATATATTTAATGTCAAATGATTAGGAAAAATGTAGGATTACTGTTGGATGGATTGCTTTTATGGAAGACAGGGATTTCCCATTAGCTGTTACAAACAAAAATTAGGATTCAATAATTAGCAGAAGAGTAAAATTAAACCTTTAGGCACTTTGAGGACTTGTTTTAATGTGTGCCATTCATATTGAGGTATTACATTACAGCTTTAAAGTGACTGCTGCCAAAACTCTGACAGAAGCATGCATTAATTATTATTCAGAACATTTTCACTTAAAATGAATAAATGAGACGTTTTGCCAAGAAGGAAGAAAATGATTTTTCAGGTTTCTGCTACACATTAATTTTAAAGAGGCAATAGTCTCAGGAGTCTCTCTTCCAGGGGGAAAAGATAACCCACAATACCTCCTAAGGAGTTGTCTGAAAACTATCTCCAGGAGGGTTTTGTCATAGCCTTGTGAAATTAAGTTTAAAAAAGAAAGAAAAAGAAAAAGTATTTTCACAATCACTTGACACTAATCATTTTTCCAAGGCCAAAGTAACAAGTTCCATGTTCCTGTATAGAAAGATAGTCTTTGAAAAAACATTTTAAACAATAATTACTGGTCTAAGGAAATATGAACTGTTGCAGCTCTAATACAAAACAGACTAATATTTTGATTTAAGTCAACACTAAACATACCCACGTACATGGGGAATGTTTCACTCAAACGTTGTCAGCCAATCCAATTAACTGCTGTTAGAAACATAACAATTAACATGAATACTAGAGAAAATCTGGAAGGGTAAAGTGATTGCTGCTACATAGAATATTTAAAAATGGTTTAAGACTATCTCATTATACTAAATGCAAAAGAACGCACTTGTGAGTTTCTCACTTTGTTCAACTATAAATCCTCAGTTTGATAAGCAGCATTTTTGTATTAACTCAATTGTATAAAATACCTTCAAGCTTGTGCTCATTAAATATATATGTATATATAAAACATACAAAAAGTACAAGATAGTCACATTAAGAAACTATTACAGTTTTCCTTTTTTATTCTTGTCAAGGGTCAAATTTCTGTTCACCAATTCTCAATGCGACTTTAGTTCCAGAATTCGGTATAGTGCACAGAATTCAACTACCTGTGCAGTCGGTTTAAAAAAAAAACCACACACACACCACAGGACAAAAATGGTCTTCTTAAATCAAATTCTATTTGTGAATTCAGCAAAATAATTTCTATAAAATAAAACAGCAAATATTTAAATAGTATAGGGTGGGCTGTATCTGTTTTGCAGGGGTATTTGGTTTTTCGACAGATTCCAAAATAATTACACACATTCAAGTTACCAATTTTAATTTAAATACAGTATTTACTGATGTCTTCCTTGAAGTCCTTAAACAAATGTTTACTCTGGAATAGAGATACCTCAGTTTTGTATTTGACTAACCAGTAGTTGTTTTTTTTTTAATAATCAAACTCTGCTTCTAAGGTTTAGATTTCTCTTATCATGGACAAAGAGCTAAGATTCAATTCTTGTTTTCAAGTAGAATTGTGAATGAGCAGAAAACCAGCAAGTTAACTTGGTGCAGTGGCACTCACAAGTATTGTGTAATTTTGTTGACTTCCACTTCACTGCAATGCAGTAGAAAGGAAAGTGTTAGAAGTTTATCAAATAAGCTCTACCAAAGAAACAAAACAAGCACACCAAATACAGTCTATTATGCTCCAGGCATCCTGGCATAGCAAAAATTTGCATATTTGTTTTAAATCTTTTAATTTCCTATTACTGAAAACTAAGTGTTCTTTTATCCCACCCAGAGACAAAACTGTCAAACATCAGATGTGAGGAACATATGTGCAACTGAAAACCACCTGTTTGTCACATTGCCCAACCCTCCCCTCCCTGTTTTATATTCTAGGTGGCAGAAGAATAGGCTCTGAACAACACAGTTGTCACTCTGGGACAACTGTAATTTTTCTTTCCTCACTGGCTACACTAACCTGGTGTGAAGCCATGCTAAATGTTACAGCTTAACTATAGCTTCAAAGTGATTAACCTAATACCAGAATGAAAAAGGCAATGAAAAAAGACCTAGAAACAATGTTACATCACCAATTTTCCACATCAACCAAATAATTAAAAGGTTACCAGTCATTACGTTGCTCATAGTAAAATTGACTCCAGTGGCAAAGAATTAACATGAAACTATTTTTCTGGTTGACATGGAGAGGCTTACTTTTTTGGGGAAAGAAATTGATCCAACTGCCATTAGGCAGGCAACACTGGTTGTAGAGCGCAGCGGATATATCAAGAAATTAATTGTTGTAGATCTGTGAGTCTCATCAAGACAAAAAAAATGTTTCTTGCTTCAGAATTAACAGTCAAACATTAATATACTATATACACCTTTGCCATTTACACATTAGCATCAGGCCATTTATTACAAAACACTATACACTTTCCACTGCAGGCAGGTTATATATTGACAGCAAATTTCTGCAGATAAGACAGTGAATAGACTCTTCACTCCATGTTGATTAGGAATAGTTTTTCTAAATATTAGCCAGACACAGAGAAAAGTTGGACTGTAAGGCCTGGGTGCACAGTCTTGATGGGGCAAGTTAATTATGTGCATTTCCACTATTCTTTCGTCTGAGGCGGTGAAACCTCTTCACTGCCTTCATAATTTTCTTGTGCTCGCTGGCCAGTTCGCTGAGGGTTGTTCATATGATGTGCTGCTGGGCCTGTATATGGTTGTCCATGCACATGGTTATTCTGGAAGAGACAAAACACATGTTAAGAATAACTTGTATATTTCCCCAAGAAAGTAGCTCAGGGAACTGGGTAAGCAATAATTTATATTTTTTAAATTATAACTAGAGAGCTACTCACACTTACCGCCAACTAAAAATAGAACAGAAAAATTTGCACTGAAATTGAAAGGTCAAGGTTACAGTTAATTAATTCCAACTTCATGCAAAAGCTGAAGCTTTATGTGAAGGTCCTCAAAACAAATCTTCAGAAATGGAATGGTGGGGAAGAAAGTTTTAATTAGTACACAGAAGCAGGAAGTGGTAATTGTGAATGGCCTTTCTTCCAAAGGGACAGTATGTTTCTTGTGTCAAACTTAATAAAATGACTTGAGGTGATCATCATCAAATAAGTTTGTTTTAACTGTTAACACACCTAAACTAGCAGATGTAAAACATTCGTATACTTTTGTGTGATGTGAAGTTAGGTCAACTAAGAACCTAAAATTGGACTTAAAATATAGCCATTGTGCATGTTAGGAGGTGAAAAAAGCCAGCTCTTGTGAAAAAGTGAAGACACCACACACTAACAAATAAGGGAGCTGGTGGTTAAATGTGTTTCAACTTTGAGGAGATTGTGTCTATATCACTTACCAACTGCTCTGCTGAGAACATCGGTAAAGAAAGCAAGATGAAGGAAAATGAGCAGGAAAGGAAATTAACAGATTAAGGATATAGAATTAATTATTTAGGAAAGGAAAGGGAACAAATACTGGTTATGTATGACTTACAAAGGTAATGCAAGATAATTACAATTTTAGCTTTCTGGAGTTAGCACTACATTTACAAAGGCACTTAACTTTTAAGAGATGTACATACATGCAACTTAAGGTCACATGGTGTTATACATGGACTATAGCAGGGCAGAATCAGACTTCAATGCTGGTTCAGAAACTTCTATTAGCAGATCACTGTGTGCAAAACTTAAGTGAAATTTTGGGCATTTTACAATGCATAGGTTGTTTTCTAAAGTGGTCTTCAAAGCATCAATGGACATGTCATATCAGGGGAATTTAGTTTTTCTCTGGATGCACCTGTGAGCACATTCAAGTTGGCTTGCTGGCTGTGTCCATGACATAAATCACAGTAAAAAAAGTTTGATAACTTTCCCATATGATGGTTGTGTGTGAGGGCATTCACAAGATACTATTTAAAAAAAAAGCTGTCTGCACATTACACTTTGCTGGACGAGGCCCTCTGCATGAATCACATTCTATGATCTTGTGAAACACTTTTCCTTGTCCTAGAAGTAATAAAACTGGCAATATATTTTTTAAAAGCTGAAGCAAAAAGTTCACAGGATATCAAAATGAATTGACATGTTTTAAAGATAATTCTCTGCTTACCTGTTGATACTGGGAACCAGGTGAATGGGGATACAATGGAGCATCTTCTGGTGGAGAGGACTCATGCTCATCAGGGGCATCTGGGTCATCTGGTTCCTAAAAATGAAAATTGCCCATTGAAACAAAAAATAAAACCACTTTTCAATTTTATATTCCTTGCCCTTATTTTCTTCTGGCAATTGATTGGACCCAGAGAAATTCCTGCAGAATGTGTGGATGGAAGCTGACTATCCTGCCGCTTTCATCACATCACTGCCCACTATCCCAGCCTCTTTTGAGGGTTGGCTATAACATGGAACCTAAGGGAGGAGTTCCAAAATAAAAACCTGGACAGATTCTCACACCCCAAATTAATCAGGATACCCAGACACTTGGAAGAAGCTTTCTTTTTTGAGAAGGAACAAGAAATTCAGCTTCTGCCAACCCCTTCTGCAGGCAACTCTCTAAATCCTATAGTATGTAATAGCTATCAGAAATAGATGTTGCTATATTAAGAATTACAAGTTTGGAGGCTGTGGCCCGAGTGCTCAATCTCCCTTGTCTCTCACAGTGATAACTGGGGGTATTTGGTACAGTGGAGGACTTAACTCCTGCCTACTTATGAGTTCCGAAGTCTCACGGAGCTAGAAACAACTCATAAATCTTATAGTGCCAGCTAGCATTTCAACTACATAACTAACATATATCAGGAATTTTATGAAACAAGTTCTTTGTCTTCCAAAGAATGCCAAAGCAACGTTAGTTGTAAATTCACTCCTTACCTCTTCTGGGCATAGCTCACAAGCTTTTGCAAGGGTCATTCTTGCACTATGTGATCTCTCCAGGAAGTAGCCATTTGATGTTTCATTACTCTGGACCGGAGGAGACCAATTGTTATATGTATACTGTGGATTGCCAGTGTATGGCCTACGTTCAAGCTCATCTCCAAGCCACTCTACTGCCCAGGTCCACTTTCTCTTCAAATCTCCATTACTCTGAAAAGATGGGAAAAAAGCCATTCAATATTTTAAAATTACTTCTAAATACACCTCAGTCCAATGCAGCTTTTTAACGGGCTGTATACTTTCCCATTCATTGCTCTTGGTTTTTGTAAAACAAAAAACCAAACCAAACAAAATACTTCAGTAAGGTCCCTACAGTTCTATTTTGTCATGGATACTTTACCTGAGATTCCTCCATTGCAGGGAGTTCGACTAGATAATCCCTTCCAATTCTACAATTCTATTCTAATTTTATTTCTATGAGGGAATAGACACTTGCTCTTGGTGACTCCCCCCCCCCCATTTATTTGGATAAAATATACAAGACCATGGCTTTATCTTAGTGACTCTGCAGAAAGAGTTTTGTTATAACTAAACTTGGCTCAGTCCTGTCCCTCTCTCTTCATAACATTGGGAAAATAGAGAAAGTATTTTTTTCTTAATTTAATTAAAGTGAAATAAATGGTTTACATTACTTCGGTATTGAGATAAAAGTAATTACCTGTAAAATCTGGTAGGCTACTGGACAGTTGCTGAAAAGAGCTACCATACACTTTATACACTGGTAAGCTCTTTTTTGATAATGGTTCTTAGAGCGTTGAATGGTATCAAATAGCCCATCCCGGTCATCTGGAATTCCTTTAAGTGCATTGTGAATCCTAAGAAAATCCCAAACACACCAAAAAGTCAGAATTTCACACAGACTATAAACATGCATGTAAATGTCAGCATCATAAAGGGCTAGCATTATAATATTGCGCAAGCTTAGACCCAGCAGATCCAGATAATCAGTGTCTGTACTTGCAAAACTGTGGGTGTAAAACACAATCTTAGGGGAGGCATGCCCCCTCTACTCATAACAAGATGGAATGCCTCTCTTTTAGGATCTTGCCGTATCATTACAGACTACCAGTAGTTGTGAAGCACTGTCAGTGATTTTTTTTTATTTCTTCACACCCTCTTCTAAAATGGTGACATCTAAAGATGCAGAATGTGTTCATTTTCTCACTTGATAATCACCATTATGGCCTGTACCAGATTTTTTTTAGGGCTCATGCAAAGGGACCTCAGGTCCCCATTTCTGCCTAAGCTTTCCTGAATCCAGCTGCTGTTTCTCTACCATAAACTTCCTCCACTCCCCTGCAGAAATAGAATTAAAAATCCTGTGAGCTATAGCCTGAATGATTTTTTATAGCAGATTGACTCATGCAAAATAGAACAGTCAACCAATTTAATAAGGCTCAGTGTTTATATAGTAGTTTTCCCAAGTACTCAAAACAGTTCCCCCACATCTCAGTAGTCCTTTTTGTCTTCTCCCTGGTAAAGTATGCCGCCATGATTAACGTCAACCCTGAAACCTATGTCCCCACTGAGGAAGGATGTGTGAATCCAGACTTGGCTCCCACAGTCACTTACAGACTTACTCTTCATGGAAGACCATCTTACTCAGCTATGAGTGATCACCAAAGAAGAAGTAGTAAGTACACCAGTATTATCACCCCCATGTAACAGATGGAAAGCAGAGAAGAAAGTAATGCTTTATCCAGAACCACCTAGTGCATTCTTAGAGAAGATGGCTGAACCAAGGAATTAACAGCTCAACAGTTTTAACAACTAAACTCATCTGTATAATTTAATTTAACTATTGCACAAAAACCTTGCTAGCTAATTTATCCCATATATATATATATACACACACACACACCATTTGGCAGTCCCCATATGCTCTGGTAACAGTCACTTTGGATATGGCTTAAGGTACTTAATTGTTTCCAGCAGGCAACTAAAATCTGCTATGTCTCCATGAAGCAATCACAAAGACTTTCACACAGAAGCACCACATTATTAATGCAAAAAATGCAGAACCCAAGAGCACAAGAAACCCAAGTGCTAACCTGTGAGTCTGCCAAGAGTCTTCAATTAGCAAGATTTGCAGAAGGAGATCCAAGTACGGTCGAAGTTCATATGTGTATGAATATGCAACCTTTAAAAAGTGGAATTTGAGGAAAATATCAACATGCAATTAATGATCATTTAAGTGTATAGTAGTACAGGAGAATTCATGCTATGAATAACTGGATGGGTACAGTATTATATTATTAATGAGCTTTCATTTCAATGCCGCAAGCCAAGGAAATATTTCTGTTAAATTAGGCTTTATCATTGAAAGAGCATTCATTTCCTCTGGTGGTGACTTTTTTTAAAGTAACCACTACTTGCTGCAACTCTAAAGACTAACAGGATAAAAATCAAGGGACAATAATCTCTGCACATCAACCTCTTGAATAAAACACAACTTTCCTGATATTTTAATATTTTTTTTACCTGCCAAAGTAGTTCACTAAGGACTGTAGATGAAAACTGAGGATTCTCCCAACAGCAGAAGCGAAGTAGTTTGATGGTCTCTTCTGAGTTACTGCAGTCTTCAATTATTTTTTTCACATAACTAGTTCGCACAAACAAGATGTCTGCCACATTCTGCTGAAGTGCCATTATAGGCTGTGATAAATTAGTATCACCATAAGGGTTGCTAAGTGGAGGATTACCTAAAAAGAAATGTTGTTATATTATTTTTTATTTAAACTATAGAAACCAACAAGGTACTATTTAATGTTATCTTTTTAATTGCTTCACGTAACATGTCTATGGTACATTAAATACGTATGTGAAATGTTTCTTGTTCGATTATGAAAATCGCTATTCTATAAGTATTCACCTAGGCCAAGTCTGACAGATACAGATTAAACTTCTGATGATCACAGTTACGATCACTGTAAAGCACTGCAGCTGGTTTTGTAAAACATGGGAGCCTGTACAATTAAGCAAGGCTTTTCAAAGACGTCCTTTGGAATACACTTAGCTTGCACTACCAATATATGGAATAGTTGTGTCACATCTAGACACATTTAAGAGAACCAACACATACAGTTCTGGTAATACAGAAAATCCTCAACTTACACGGAAGTTTACATTCCAGGGATCATGCCTAAACTAAAAATCAAGTATAGTAAAAACACATTGGGTACAATGGCAGGTGGGATTGCCAAAGTCTTTTCTCCTGGATGCCCATCTCCTTTCTAATTTCTTTTCTTTAAACAATGCCAAGCGTGGAAAGCTGAATGAGCACAACTTAAACATGTGTACATTGTGGGCTTACGGTATTTTAATGATCTGAAACGTTTCCAAATCTTTAAGTAAACACAGGCAAGCATAACAGAAAAAAGATTAGTGAGATGCTATGATGAATAATAAACTGCCACACACATTAAATCACAAATATATTCTGTTTAAATGCTACAGAGTTAACAGTACCATTGATAGAAGACTGCATACGTGACGACACATTGCAACAGCGGATTAACTGGGACACCACAGTATACAGTTTGCCTAGTTCAGCATACTGGTATTTGATTGGAGGACCTGGGCCTTCATCCAGTGCCACAAGCATAAATGTGGCAGGTACATTTAGTTTTAAAAGCTGTGTTTTTTCTGCTACACCTAAAGGGAAGTTGGAAAAAGAGGAAGAATAATGAAAACATACTTAGCTACATTTAAGCTACTGAACTGAATCATATAAACAAAAAATATTCAGATAACTGTTCACACTGGGAAATCCATAAATGGGCATTTACTGTGAATACAATACTCCATGCCTTCAACAATCCAGCCAGAATCACTCAAAACCTGTCTGATTCAACAAGATTAAGAACGTATCAATTGTCTGCTGAGGAATAGCTCCGGAAAAACCCAACCAACACTCTTTTCCCTTGCAGCTGTGGGATCACAGAAAAATCGGTAGTGGTGGGTAAACTGTCTTCCAGGGAAGACTGTCCTGCATTAAGGGATCCCCAGAGCACAAGCTGAAAACCACTGATTTAAGCTATTAATAACAATTTGTGCCGCATCATTAAACATTCAATGGGCATGAGTCAAGAAACTATTAGGTAAGTGCACTGACAGAACAACATGTACAAAGCCTTTAGGGTGAAGCAAACAGCACATTACCTAAGTTGGCATACATCACAAACAAGTTGAAATATTGCTGCAAATGGCGCCCGTGCTCAGACACTTCCCTTCGAAGAAGATTCAGTACTGCTCTCAGCAAGTGGTCACTCAAACTTAAATTGTCATAGGCCTATAAAACAACACAAAGGTTGATATTATTATTATTACTATTATTATTATTATTATTCAACATGTAAAGCTGCTTCACTGCAGCCTGCTAAAAGACCAGCTGAACGTAAATTCTCGAACCAGAATGAAATGCAACTTTTATTGTTTAATTATCAGAACTAATGATATCAAATTCAATTCCTGAACTATTCACTGTATCAATTTTCTGTGGTTAAAATGTTTTATCCTATACTGAATAAAAGAGGAATTTATCACACATTACTTAGCTGATTAAGCTGGGAGAGGCAGGGGTGCTAAATATGAGACCAATTCAAACAGTAACCTTCAGGAAGGTACTCAAGAACATACTAGAAAGACCGAATAAATAAATAATTCTGAAACCAGGGATAGGAAATTATTTTGAGCCCAAGGGTTGCAACTCTTTCACCACCAAACTTCCAAAGGTCTGGCTTCTCTCACCCTGTACCTTGCTACAGGGTACACCAGGCTTCTCTTACAGTTCCCAATGGAACAGCTGCTTCTTGAGTGCTTGGGTGTCTACAGATAGCTGAGCACTGGTGATTGTGACCGTTTACTTGGGAATTACAATAAAAGCCACATGTAGTGCCACAAAGCAAGGAGCAATTAAATTTTGCAGAAGTGGTGGAGGAAGCCAGGAGGAGAAGCAGTGAGCAATGGTGTTTCCTTGCCCAAACAGCAACACTTCTGTGGCCATAAAATGTGTTGGGGGTTTGCAGGTCACATAAAAAGCCTTTGTGGGCCAACAGTTTCCCACCCTGTGCTAAATGGAGATTATCACCCTTCTATAAAAATTCTATTATATCAATTTATATTTAGACTATATAGAATTTAACAGCTCTCTACTACTGTATTCTGACTGTAGAAAAAAGCATACCTGACTAGAAGGTCCAGGTGAAGCAAAAGGTGAAGGACATGGTCCATCTTGCAATGAAAAATGTGCAATAAATACTATAAGTTTTGCAAATGCTCCCCTCACTTCAGCACTAGGGCATTCCAAAAGGTATTCAGAGAAGCGATTTGAAACATTGAAAAGGACATTGTGCGCAAACCAAAAACGTACATTCTTGCTATGACGAAGGAGAATGCACAAAGCATCATACCTGGGAAAAAATAAATTAATGGCATCACATACCCAGAAAACAGACTTGTGTATAAAGGTGGATATTTCAACTCCAGCACTGCATGTTAGTAGTAGGAACTTGGTTAACCATGATTAATATGAACCAGGATTCCTTATTAACCCAAGTTTTAACCAAATTAAAAACAACTAGAAACAGTGGTTTTGAGGCTCAGTTTCAATGCACTGTTATTTCACATTTTGAATGATTAAATTGTACCATATAATCAGTACAATAAAACTTATGACAGTCAAATTCTTCTTAAAGGCAAATATACCAGTCACTGGCAGGACCACGGACTATTTTCTTTGTGTGAAATCCTGTGGTAAAGAGAAACCTAGCAGCAAGCTGAACACCAATCATGGTTATTTCTTCTGCTTCAGGCAACAGATGATCCTGTCCTAAAGAAAAACAGAACACAAAATGTTAAGACATTTGTTTGAAATTGATACAACAGATTATTCCGAGTTGTTTGTCAACCTGACTCTCAATATAAATTTTAAATTATTAGAAAATTATTATATTTTATGTAAACCTCAGCGATTTCTTTTTATATTAAGATTTCTTTTATATTATATGAAGTACAAGTATATACAGTGGTGCCCCGCTAGACGAAAATAATTCGTTCTGCGAAAATTTTCGTCTAGCGGGTTTTTCGTCTTGCGGAGCGGCAATGACAGCCGCGCTCCGCAAAACGGGGAAAAAAAAAAGACGAAAATTTTTCGTCTTGCGAGGCAGCCCCATAGACTTTTTCGTCTTGCAGGGCAGCCTTCCGCTAGACGAATGCCTTCGTCTAGCGAGTTTTTCGTCTTGCGAGGCATTCGTCTAGTGGGGTACCACTGTAGATTTTATTTTTTTAAAAAACCAGGAAAGATATTTAAGAGAATTCAGTGCTCAAACTTAAGTTGTCAGCCAGCATTGCTAAACATTTTTTCTTGTGATCTATAAAATGGTTGGACTTAGACCACAGCACTTCAGTTAAGACACCAGTATCCTTTTTTGTTGCATTTATCAGCCAAATGCAATTTTTAGCAAATGTAGAAGTAAATAATGCTTAATACCAAGGAAACAACAACCTTTTCTTTTCTATCGCTCTTACATATTAGAAAATGCCTAAGGAAAAATAGTCTCTTACCCAAATTTTCAATGTTTAAAATGATACACAGAAATGTTAAATGCTATGTACTTTCACTACCTCTTGTCAATATTTATTATAAATATCCAACACTAACCTGGAGGAGGATTTAGATAGACACTGTTGCAAGTCAGTAATTTCTTTATGAACTGGAAATATTCTAGGCTGTACTGCATTCGGTTATGCATGAACTGGACATTTTGCTTCCGTACACTTCGCTCAATGGCAGATGGCATTTTAATTTGATGGGGTTTAGTGGTCATTGTAAGTTCTGAAATATATTTTATTAGTTCATTGTCTCTGTCTACTGTGTCCATACGTTCATAAAAGAGAATGTAAGCATTCCACCACCTCTTCTGACGTCTGTAAGACATGCGCTTCATCATATGGTCAAATACTTCTCCCATGTACTCTCCACCAAAACACTGATTTTTCATTTCTTCATCATCATCCATTTTGCATTCTGTTACGTCACCATCATCAAATTTATACCACCTGTTTTTCTCACCATCTCCACCATTTCTCTGAATTATGTATGAGTAGTAATGTCCACCACTGGCTTGACCACTGTGCACCAATACACCAACAAGTCTGTATTTAGTACTTCCAGAATGCTCATTTTCAGACTGTTCATTCTGTATCAGCTGATTTTCAGGATTTACATCATCCCCTTCTAGTTTAGCTACTCCTGCCACCGTATAAGGTTCCATGTCCAATTCGCGCGGAAATTCAAAATAATCATTGAACTTGATTGCACATTCCCTTTCCCAGTCATAGTCAAATCGTTTTAGTTGGATGGCAAGAACTGGGGGCAACTTTTTAATTAGCAAGCGTTTAACTGTATCAACCTAAGGAATAAAAGATTCACATGTTAATGGATTCTATCTGTGTAAATTATCAATGCCAACTACAAATGCAAGTGAAAACTACTGCCACAATTCTTTGTCAAAGTGCTATAATATACCAAGTAACTATTAATACATTATGCACTGCACATCACAGACAAATTTGATATAATACTGAAAAGACTGGTTTGCAGCTTTAACTATCATCCAGAGAAATCCTTCCTGAATTGTGGTTATGAAGTATGTAACTGTAACTCTCAGATCTCCTACACAATGAAGCCATCTAAAACGTTTCAGGTATGGCCAAACTTAGCCCTCCAGCTGTTTTGGGACTACAACTCCCATCATCCCTGATCACTGGTCCTGTTAGCTAGGGATGATGGGAGTTGTAGTCCCAAAACAGCTGGAGGGCTGAATTTGGCCATGCCTGCATTAGGTCTTCCAAAATTAAATAAACAGTTGCCATGTTCATATGAATTTTCAAAGGTTTTTTTTATAAAAAGAGAAAAAGAAAAATGCTGTATTTCAGTTACCTTCTTGTTGCATTTTTCACAATGATATGCATTTGCACCTTCTAGTAAGTCTCCCTTGACGTACTGTTCCAAGGAGTCAAGCAGGTTTTGGTGATTTCTTATATCTACATTCAGCGTTGTAAAAGATTCTTCACATTCGTACCTATAATTGTTGGCAGATTAGGTTAAGTTATGCTGACATAGTAATAGTATGAATTCAAGAAAATATTTTCATCCTGAAGCAATGTTTTGAAAACAGTACCAAAAATGTGTATTTTAATTGTACAAAATGCTCAAGAAATCTGTTCCATAAAGGTTATAAATATGCTTATGATACTTTTTCTCAACTGTCTCAGCACTACTTTATCAGTCCTGAAAAAGAGCAATAGACATGAGTGCATGATGACCAGCACCAAGACCTTCCTATCAGTACCCAAAGCTGTGATGTGTGAACAAGCCAAGCAACAAGTCAGTCCCTGAATCTGGACTTAAACTTTGGTAGGGAGGAAATCTTAATCTGCAAATGTAAAATATCATAAAGTCTAGTATTTTGAATACACTTAAGGAACGTTTACGGTGCTTCACTATTATTTAACATTTACACAGCATCAGCTTTCAAAAAAGCATTTTGAAATTTCACTCTAGATATATTAACGTATTTATTTTGATTATATTACAAATTCATTCTCCAGTTGCCTTTTGCAACCAAAACAACACAATCCATGTACAACAGAGAGATATTACAGACTCTAAAAATGACTTTAGGACAATACTCTTTAAGGGTCGGGGGGGGGAGAACCCCGAATTAATAATAAGGTCTAAGATCACAAACTATGAGCATCTTGGTGGGATGGGGGTGGAATGAAGTATCCTGGAAAAAGGCATGTCTGGCTGGCAGCAGAAGATGGGTGCTCCATACTGCATCATTTTGTTGCAAGTCCATCTTGTCAAACCAAATGACAAATTACAACCGTTACGTGTGGGCTCACAAAAGCATGTTGCCTTGAGTGTCAGCAGCTATAGCCGGAGTTTGCTAGGCTAGTGTCAGGGAACTTCCCTTGGCAGGGCAGGAGGTCTTGTCGATGTACCAAGAGCCCAGATACCTCCTCAGTAGTGAGACCTCCTCAAGCGGGAAAAGCGGCACCTCCTCCAGCGGGGAGGAGCAGGCTGGTAACAACCAGGCGAGACAAGGGCTTGGAGATGCTGCTGAGAGCCCCAGCATGCCTCATGAGTTTCGCTCTGAGGGGAGGACGCCACTACCTTCGCCCCAGTTGGGGTCAAAAGGAGACCAGGGAGGTGTCGCTTTGGGGGTGCCAAAATTCTTATGTTGGGGTCACAGCCGGAAACCGGCACTCCCGGATTCTGCGAGTGGCTAGGACGGTCATGTTTTCACGTTCTCTGCACTGTAAATAGTCTGCACCAATAAAATGTTAAAAGACAGCTGAGACTCATGCCTGATTACTCATGAGCAACCCTAACGCAGACGTGACGGCTAGGCTAGCCATAGAGTTGCCTGGGGATGTCAGCACGAATCAGGCTATACTCAGATATGTAACTGATATAAGGCACATCTGGTGATTGCCGTCTTAATTACATCTTGTGTCTTGCTATCATAGAGCTGACTCTAAAAACATTGGGAAACCTTGGTTGATAACTTTCCTCATCATGGGTACACCAACATGGCTCAGAACATTGCATCAGCTGTATTTAGAATAACTTGCTAATATGAAACACTTCTAAATGGTCTCTGTACTTTTTCATAAATGGGAGACTTGTAACATATTTTTGTGGATGCCCATTATTACTTTGATTTTATGAAAATGAGAAAGAAGAAACACTTACCTATGTGGGCAGCCTTGACAGATCTTCTGATCAGCAAAGGAGCCTCCCAAAACTTTACTTAACATTGCTGGGTGACCCAAGGCTTTTAAAGCTTCATCTAGGCTATCCACCAAGGAGTTAAAAAATTCTAGAGCATCATGCTGTTCACGTAGATTTACAGGCTCACCCCAGAGTCTAGGATGGAAAAGATTCTCTCATAATAAAAGCACACAGATTTTCTAACAGCAAAATCAAGTAGCATGAAAAAATGAAAGTAGTTTACATCACTATTATATAAATTTATCTTCATATAAGCTGAGCTTACAATTAGCTAGCAATCCTCGTAAGTGCTGCACAGCTCGTAAAATAAGTGACTTAGTACTCTGGCTTACTTGGGGTGGCACTCAGCATACAGAGACAGCAGACTGGGGGTGCCCATTTGGGGAGCCACAAATTGAACTCCAATGGACAAATCACTTTGCACTGCCTTCACCTTATTGAGGTGAGGGAGGGACGATGTGAAATGTATTCTCAAAACTGGATGAACTCTGAAACTGGGGGGAAATGATCTGGCTCTAGTTCACATGTAAAAACGCTAAATGTTCAGCATGGGAGAGATATGAGCCTTAAGGCCCTGGAACCATTACTGTTTACCTGGGCCTGAAACTTGGGCTCTTACTCATATGCTCCAAATATATATAAAAAAATTTAAAATTGCTCAGCAGCACCTTAAAGGTAAAGGTAGAGGGACCCCTGACCATTAGCTCCAGTCGCGAACGACTCTGGGGTTGTGGCACTCATCTCGCTTTACTAGCCGAGGGAACCGGCGTACAGTTTCCGGGTCATGTGCCCAGCATGACTAAGCCGCTTCTGGTGAACCAGAGCAGCGCACAGAAACGTTGTTTACCTTCCCACTGGAGCGGTACCTATTTATCTACTTGCACTTACGTGCTTTCAAACTGCTAGGTTGGCAAGAGCTGGGACCGAACAACGGAAGCTCACCCCATCGTGGGGATTCGAACCCTAGGCTCTGTGGTTTAATCCACAGCGCCACCCGCGTCACAATAGTAGCACCTTAGAGACCAACTAAGTTTGTTCTTGGTATAAGCTTTCGTGTGCATGCACACTTCTTCAGATACCGTGTGCTCCAGTTGCCTCCTCCTCCAGTAGACCATTCTCATGAGTGGGGCTTGCACATATAGAAATGTATAAGCCTAAGCTCCATTTTACACTGAAGACTTTCGCCTATTGTAGGGGAGGGTAAATGAGCCCAATGCTTGCTCCTGCCATATTTACACCCTACACATAGGAACACAGGAAGCTGTCTTATACTGAATCAGTCCACTGGTCCATCTAACATACTTGTCTACACTGACTGGCAGCAGCTCTCTAGACTTTCAGGCTAAGGTCTCTCCCAGTCGTACCTGGAGATGCCAGGGATCGAACCTGGGGCCTGCATACAAAGCATATGCTCTTACCCCTCAGCTACGCCCCTTCCACTCAGCCCATGTCTGAACTAGCCCAATATTTTCATCAATACAGTGATTTTGGGGTTTCCTTATCTTGCTTTTTTGCATGATTAAAAAGGTACATATCATACTCTGTCACTTAAGGAGTATATATTAAATTCCACTGCATTTCATTAAACATATACTGTTTCTATCATAAGACTTCACATAAACACTGTGCAACATAAGTTAATTTTCTATTTACCTGAATTGCTTCCAAAACCCTCTGGGTACATAGTACTGTAACCTAGAAGCTGCTAAGTGACCAAAGATGACCTGGAGATGTCTTAATACGCCTATGTTGTATTCTTTTCTGTCTTCTGTTTTGCTTAAGCTTGGTTTATCTTCATACTGATGTGGATAGCCAAATACTTCATCCCGTGGGTCAACATTGCTCTTTTAACATTAAAAAAGTAATGTAATATAAATGGTACGCATGAAAAAATAAATAGAAATTAATATGCCTTATGAACAGAACCTAGTAATGTCTGCTAGAGAAATAATAGTAGTAGCTCAGTTTAAATGCAAGTACATATGAAACCCTATGAAGCTTCGCACGTAAACTAAAGCAGTCACTTTGAATTCCAAAGTCCAGGTGGGAAACCTAAAGATTCCCATATGTAAGCAACAGAATTGTTCAGCTTGCAATTTTTACAGATATGGAAACAGACCTCAGTCTTTTCCAATTAATTTTCACAGTAAGTCTGAGAAACTGTGCCATGCATAGGAAGCTCCTCCTACCCTTGTGAGAGGCTTTTCAAAGGACTAGAAAACCATCTTGCACCCACTTGCTTCCACCTATGTATGTGGACATCTATACTTATGTACAAAAACAAGACTCATGGGAAGCAGCCCTCATGGGTTTTTTTTTTTTACTCTTTTTTAGAGTAAATACAATCAAGATGATTTATTGTCATTATACTTTTATCCCATTACCCATTATAATTGACCCTTATTACTAAATCTCATCTACCAAAAAGGGGAAAATGTTACTTTAATTAATAACAACCACCAAAGAGTTCTTGTTATTACTTACTGAAAACAATAAGTGGCACTTTAAAGACTAACAAAAAGCTTCTGCCATAATCAATATGCTAGTCTTTAAGGTGTTGTAAGACAGTTTTTGCTTAAGAAAACTAGCACATCAATTCTTCAAAAATTGCTACATTTTATCGAATTTACGCTTTCTACAGCTGTTAATGTAAAAGAAAATTGCAGATTAATTAATAAAGCTAAATAAAATGTACCACAAACATTATTAAAGAATAGTTCCAGAAATCAATCGAACTACTTTGAGTATGACCTCATGGGTCCTCAACCCCAATGGGTTGAGATCTTTGTGTTTAATTAAACAATAAAAAGCAGCATGGGATATCAACTTTTGATTGCTTATTTATAGCAGTATCAATTGTTTTGATAGTGGACATTCTATTGTGTTGCACCAGTTTGGAATTGTTTTCCGGTTTTCACAAATAGTATCACTTTATGGTCTTCCCCCACCCCCAGTGGCCATAAATTCCTTTTTATTTCTCTTTAAGTCATCTATCAATTCTGAGTATGTGTAAAGTTGAATATCTCCCATTATAACCAGATATACAGTATAGAGCTACGGGAGGAGGGAAAGTCTTACACTACATTAAAATTTGTCAAGAACAATATAGTGTTACCTCATTATCTTGCTTCTCATCTCCAGACATATCATCATCTACATCACTTCCCGTGCCTTCAATTGCAAGGATTCCATTCCTGATGGCAGGAATCATGTACAGCTGCTGAATGACAGAATTCATGTAGCAAGTGGCACCTGCATTTTTTAGCCCTACAAATCCCTTTGGTGGTCGTGGTCCAACAGGTGGAAGATACTCCCATTCTGTTAGCGCTTCACAAGCTAGGAGAGATCAATTGTATTAGAAAATTAGCTAAGCTTCCAAATAAAACTATACACTTCTGAACAGCCATTAGCTTAATACCCTAGTACTGAACAAGTTCATTTCAAAGCTTGTTCCAGTGATCAAGAGACTTACTAAGTATATATTCTTATTCCAGTTCTTGGCACACAAAATCTCAGATTTGATATTTGCATTTAATCAAAACGAAGCCTACAACAAAAAGCAGCTTAAAATTGAGTACCCCTTAAATCAGGGATAGTCAACATGGTGCCCACCAAGTGTTCTGGACACTATTGCCTACTCCTGTTTTAAATAATTATACTATTTAGAGATCACTAGCATTGTAAATCAATTTATTAGCTTGCTTATACTAGGCCTGTAAAGAAATGGGATTCAAAGATCTATGGTGGGTCTTTGCACCAATGGGAGCACCTCCTTCCATGTATTTTCTCTGTCCCCCCCCCCCCAAAAAAACACAACAACCTTAGACCACTGGGTGCCTATGAAGCAGCCTCAGATGTCAGTAACATCCTTTATTGAAATGGAAAATCCTACTACAAATGCCTATGTCTAAACAGGAACTGCTTCAATATGCAAAGCATGTATCCCAACCATAGATACTATTCTCTATGCATTTCATCTTAGCAATTATAATTAATATATCTGGCAATTACTTCAAGGGAAAGACAAATGATTATATCCAACGTCAATTAGAATACTCAATGACATTAATGTACTTGTTACTCATCACTGATTTCAAATGGGTCTACATCATTGGATATCAAACAAAATACCATTTTGGAAAAGCAAAAAGTATATGCAATTATTTGATTTCCAATAATGTCTAAATCATGACAAATATTTAAATCAATATAAGCTTCATATTAAATAGAGCACAAAATCTATGAAAAGTACTTACTAGTTATTGCGGTGCCTATATAATACATTTCAGTCAAAGTATCTACTATTTGTTTGAGATTTCGGACACAGCCCACTGCAAGTGCTACTAGCAACTCAAATCCAGCATTAATGGTAGCTGGGGAACTACAGACTGGTATGGCCTGCTCAGCGGGCAATTCTCCATTCCTCATGTACTGTAAGTAAACATTTGAGGCTGGAAAGATGAAATCATCTATTAACTCCTGAAAAACAAAAAAGGGAAAGGGGAAAAAATCAAGTTATCTGTAATTTTATTGCCATTTATATACTGCTTTTAATTCAAAACAGCAAACTGATCAACAAATAAAAAATTAAAATACACAATGAGAAATACATTAAAAAATTACAAACACATCTCATAACTTCAAACAACAGCAAGGTAATACAGTCCAGTAGATTATTCCACAACTCAAAGAGATTCAAAATCCAGTGAGAAAGCCTGAGTGAAGAGTTTATCTTCTGTCAAAGTGTTTACTGATGATGCTAGACACACCTCCAGAGGAAGGGAATCCCACAAGAAGTGCATCACAGATGAGAAGGCCCTTGCCTGGGTCTCATTCAGCAGCAGGACTCGGAAAAGGGCCCCCTCCAAAGATCTCAATGGCCCGTCTAACATATACAGAAAAATATGTTCTATCATACAGGCAATACCCGAACCAGAATTACCTACCACCACAAAACGTCTCATGACTTTAAACCTTTGGGGGTTAACTGCTAGAAGGAACAGAAACCTGAACGAGGATTCAAAAGCAAAAAGGAAACTTAGCACCATTTTCCTGAGTCTAAGAAACAGCCCACTTGCCCTCAATAATTTACATACACACAATCCTAGCCCTTCCAATCCTTTAGCCATGCTCCAGCATGATCAAAATTCATAGGAAATGTTTTTTAAAAAACCCACAATGGGTAGCACACTGAATTGAGCTAGTCTATTACTGTAATGCTAAATTATGCAACTCTGCCTGCCCTGGGCGGTACAAAGGGACAAGTCATCAATGAAGTCCTTCCTCACATTAAACTGAGAAGTTCTGAATTCCAGCTTTATCTCACAGTATAATCCATCATTTATTTTTGCCTTTGATTTGTTAAAAAGTGGGTTTCTCACAAGATTATCAGCAGCAATTTTATGATGGACTGAATTTGTACATTTCTATAAAAAAAGTTTCCTGCTCTCCTAAAAATTCAAGTAAAATAAAATTAATTCAAATTTAATTAAATGTATATGTTTGTTTACAAGTTCCTCCTTACCATGCTACTTCATTATGATTTTAGTTTTTTTCATATAGCAATTACTTACTTTAATGAGATTAGCACCACCTTTTTCACATCCAATATGGTACTTTTTTTCAGGAGTTTGAAATGCCAATAATTCCTTTGTTACTCCAAGGTGACCTTCTAAGATAGTCTCTTCTACACCTGTTTCTCCTGTTCTTTTCACTTCATCCTAACGGGGGGGGGGGGGACACACACACAAAAAAACAAAACGCTGTGTCACATGAGTTCTGGGAACTCACTTAAAAATGAATATATATACTGCTACAACTCATTACAAATATGCTCCCACCTTTCTGTCTTATAAACAGGGCAGCTAAAACATAAATGTTAACAGATAAAGCGATCAGTAAAATGAGTAAGACTAACAACAAAACTTACCCTAATCCTTTTAAGCCAGTCTATTTCATTATTAAGCAGAACTTCAGCATTGGGCACATTAATATTACTATTGTATGCATAATTAAGAAGATGTCTTAATAGAGTAAAGTAGTCCCCTGAATGCTTAGCACGTTCTCGTGCAGTACTCTGTAAGAGAAAGAGGTCATGAGTAAATTCGAAAAGGTAATTTACATTAACAGCAACACAGAATGTTTCTTAAAGCAAGAGTGGCGACCTCTTTATCCCTTCTCCATCACTTGACATGTAAGGGAGAGGTGGGTCTTGCAAGCAAAGGCAACATGGAGACTTCTCCAGCACACTGCCTTTACTTGACATTGGGGAGGAGACTTGCAAAAACCTTTGCAGATCCCCCCCACACCTTTCCCTTTTAAATACCTTATATTGCATGGCTCTAGCTCCCATCTCTACTCTTCGCTCATTAGCTGATGTGGAGATTAAATCCTAATGTCTAGGCTGTGTGAGCCTCTTCTCTGCTGGGACCAGGATTGCACAACTAATGCAATATTGAATGCTGCCCTTTCACCCATGTGCTGACATTGCTAGTGATGATGACTGATTTGATGACGGTGGCCATGATTTGTGGGGGGAAACCTGGTGGGCCAAATGGACCCCCTGGAAGACCAAGATTAGCCTGTGGGACCAAGGTTTCCCACCCCCGATGTAGTTCAGAATCCTGTTCTCACAGTTGGCTTATGCAACCAGATGGCATATGCAAAGTCCCCAAGCATGAACCTGAGTGCATACTGCTCTGATAGCATGAATCTGTCAAATCCCCTTTTAAAGCTATCCAAGTTGGTGGCCATTATAGTTTACCTATGCTCTCCCTAACTAATGACCATGTGGGACCTGATGGGAGTTGCAGTCCAACAATACCTGCAGTATCACAGGTTAGCCATCTGTCAAACAGTCCAAAAACGTAGGAGATTATAAATGTAATGGGAGATTTAAAGAAACTAACAAAACCAATGGGTTGCATCCAAAAGCAAGATTAATGTCAGCTGCCTCAACCTAAGTTTCAGCAATTCCGCCTCTCACTGTGCCCCACCAACGCACTCCAGACCTTTCATGAAGGTCCACCAACCCCCAAGAGGGAATTTTGGGGGCACAGAGGGGGGAAATGCCCTACTGCAAAAGCAACCTTCTTTCTACATCAATTGGCTGCAACTCAAAGGGCTCCAATTCAAACCACCTTGGATGTTTTCATGTGTATATCGATTTGTGGACCTGGTTTCAAAGCTAGGAACAGCTCCTGTTGATTGTAGAATTAGTCCTGACACTGGTATCAGTGATAAAATGCTCGAGGCTCATAACACTGAATATGGGGCTCAGAAGGAAAAGAAAATGCGATACATAATACTATCTTAATTTCTGTATTTCAAATATTATCTGTTAACTGCACTGAGCTATTGGAAAGTATCTATAAAAATCTATTGCAGGAAATTCTTACAGACATTAGTCTAAAGTAACAATGGGAAAGTTTTAAATGCCTTACCCCTAAAACAGTGAACAACAGAGTTATAAAGAAAAGAAGCGGTCTCTGTCCCATACAACATCTGGTAGCCATTAGGAAGAACTGTTCCTGTGCCATCTGACGAACAGTTCTGGGGGGGAAATTAACCAGAAAAAAATCAAATTAATACAGATACTTTGTGAACAAGACAAATCTTAATTGAGATTTAGCTGGATAGCTTCCCTGCATATTCATCAGAAGGAGTGTCATTGCCTTCTCAGTTCCCAGGATTCAGGAAAGAGGAATTTAATTTGAAATGTACATTATGAAGGTGCTGTCAGACTCCATTTAAAGAGACCACTAGAGATGCGGGTCTTCCAAGTAGCAGAGGGCATGCACAACTTGCAGGTGTAGATGGGTGACAAGGGAAGCTATGTTTTGTGAAGGCACTTGAACCAAAAAAGGACCAAATGCAATGGCACTTAAAAGTTATTTAGTTGACAGAAAACAAAAACAAGAGCCTGAACACCAGATCCATAAAGGACAGGAGATCACCTGTCCTTTCTGGTGAATATTAAATGTGGAATCTGTGATAGCCCACCAATCGGTTCTGATAGTTTAGAATCAAGGATGTCCATCACATCAGTAACGTTTTGAGGAATGACAAATATAGATACTTGAGAATAATTCTTTAAGAGATAAGACATAGCCAGTTGTGGGCACACTTCATCTGAAATGTTGAGAGTTTATGACATCGTTGATTGTTGCTGCACTCCTCTGGCTTCTAGCTGAAAATCTGGATCCATTAGGTGGGATTGACCTAACCAGTCCTATCAGTGAAAGCTCTGTGCAATCACATTTGCTTGTACAGAAGGGCTTTTGCCTCTTCTGCCCCAACCCCCCTGTGCATCTCCTGAGATTGGCTCAGAAAATGAAAATAAAAAACATCACCATACCACAGTTATAGTGATAGCCATTATAATCTAGAGATATACAAATGAAATCACAGCCCAGCAAGTATACTTTGAACTGGGCATCTACAGTCACCTGCTGGCACCTGGAGTCAGGAACTGTGAGATAAAAAACCCACTTACTTGCTGTGACAGTGCAACAACAAGTCAATGATAAATGTCTGCCAAGCTTTTTCTTTGCTAAGTGCATCCAGCGCTGTTGGAATCAAGGCAAAACAAAGGGTCATCACTTCGAGTGCTTCACAGCAAACTTGTTCATCTTCTGCATCCGGTTCATTGCCTGCATTTGTCTGTAAAATTAATCAGAAATAAGTAGCATAAAACAGGTATGGAAGAGGAACTAATGATTTTCTTAACTATTCCCTTCAGATACAAACCAAAACTGAGAACAAACATGCTACTTACTACAACCTACAGCTTGAGTAAGGCCTACAACTGATACAGGGATTAACAATTATAGTAATGTGGTTTGATATCTTATTTATAGCCATACATACAAACATGAGTTCTGACACAATGCTGAAATTATGTGAAAGGGGAAAGGCATTAGTGAAAAGGCAGGAGGAATATAGTAACAATAAAAAATATTTTTAAATTTATATCTCGCCCATCTGACTGTGTTTCCCCAGCTACTCTGGGCAGCATACAACATATCTAAAAATGTAACAAAACATCAAACATTAAAAAAACAAAATATCCTATAAAAGCAACAAACAAACCAATAAATTAATAGAAAAGAAGAAGAAGATCCAAATTAAAATAACCGCCAACCCCAACTAAACATTTTACCAACACCAATTCGGGGAAAAACAAAACAGAGGAACCAAAATTAAAACTATTTAAATCATTTTAGCCAGTTGCCCCAACCCAAGAATTCTCCTTCCACATGAAACTGTAAAAAGGCACTGAGACTGCTACAAGTTATGCTTCAATGAGGTAACACTGAAGTGCTTTCTTAAAAGCTATAAAGTCATTTTCTCAACAAAAGTGCCAGAAAAGTAACTATCAACAGTTTAACTCGGAAATCTATTAGATGAAAATTATTTAAAATCATATAAAAATGATTCAGGCCACTTGAAGCCTGAATTTCCTGGGATAACCCTTATCAAAGATCAGTTTGAGAGAAAAGGTTGCTTAGGATTTCTTACCTTCTCATAAATTTTACTAATATCTTCATTTGAACTGAATACCAGCTGTACTGATCCACATCCTGAAGCCCAAACTATTTTCTGCACTGCTCTAATAACACAAATATCAGGGATATATTTTGAAGCCTAAAAATAGAAAGACAGCATCAAATATAACTGTTCCAAATGTTTTTACTTCAGGCAGGGAGAAAGAAGCATAGAGAGCAAGAGTAAAAAAAGCAAACAATTAATACATTTCCCACAAATATGAATCCACGACAGTCTGTATTCTTGCACTGGAGGCTGAAGCTCATACCAAGTCCATCTGGCCCTGTACTGTCAACTCTGGAAGTGGTTCTCCAGGGTCTCTGGCCAAAGTCTCTCTCATCACCTACTACCATATATTTTTAAAACGCCAAAAGTCAGGGACTGAGCTGGGAATTTCTGAATGCAAAGTATGTGCTCCTCTCAAAAGAGACAGTATCCTGGCACAGGGATATGTATCAGCAACTACAGAACCAAGAAGCGTTAAGGTGTGACCATATGCCACCTTCTATTTTGTCAGGTTGCACACTAGAAACAGGCTTCCATTAAGGATATACAAGCAACTGCTGAGGAAAGTACAGATTCTCCTCTCCCACTCCCTAAGTCACTGCCTTAAGACTAAATCAGGAACTGAGGGAATAGTGAAAATTATACAAACCTCATCAGATATTTGCTGTGCAAGGCGTATTGCTACATTTCTTAACATGCACTCAGAGGTCGGGTTGGGAATGTTCTGTAGAGCAGTTTGCAACACCACTGCTTGATCATGAGTTGCTTGGTTGATCTGGAACAATTTATTTTCAATATTTTAAAGAAAGAACATACTATCTTCAACTGTAAAAATTTAACATAGTGGAGAAAAAATATATTTCCACAGCCATTTACAGATTAAGCAATACTAGTCATTATCAGACTTTAAATATTTACTGGTTATCAGATCACAATAAAGCATTTACGATTTTGCTTTAAGAACAAAGTTAACATTACCTGTGACATTGGGCTTGTGCCCTCTACAACTGGCTGACAAGCTTCTGCCACAGCTCTCACATGGCCATAGCCAATTGCAGTTAGCAATAGTTTTGCTATTTTTAGAGCATTTAGGTAGGCACCCCTTCTTGTTTCCATATCTGCGTTTGGCAGGAAGTTATTTCTGGTCAGCATACTCAGCACAAGAGGTAAGCCACCACTTTTTAAGAAGTTGTACTGGAAGTCAGTGGCATCTTCTCCCAGAGGTAAATTGGCAGGCATTAACAAGGCATAAACTACCTGCAGGGGGGGAAGAAGTGGGGGGGGGGAAGAAAACAGGAAAAATAATTCAGCAAACTTTTAATGTAGGTATACTGAAATGCAAGCTGAGAGGATGGGTTTTGCATATTTGTTTCCTTTACATTTTGTGGTCAAGCTCTTTTCTCCATGAACAATCCAGTCCTGTGGGAAGTGCTTGCAGTACTCTGTAATTTGGGTGTGATCCCTGAATTCAGTGTAAAAATAATACTAGAAGAAAATTTTCAAATATCAAAATATTAAAAATGAGATATTACAAACCTCTGTAAGATATAGCACTTGTGATGCAGAAGGGCCGAAGAAAAGAGAATCAAGGGATGGACTAAGGCTGCTGTCTCCGAGTTTTGCATGGTCTAAACAAATAGCTCTTAGTTTTTCTACAGTAGTGTTATCTGGAATAAAAGCACAATTTAAAGATGTTTCTTCCCACAGATAATACAATATAGATTTCTGAAGCACTTTTGGAAAATGTAATACATTGAAACTGCAAAGGAATAGATAGCACTGAAGAACGTGGAGAACTTTTGTCTTTTTTTCTTTGAAAATCACATTTTGCTTCAGTCCCAAGACAAATGCTGCAAACTGGAGATGGCATGCACTAGAAATTTTCCATGACCACCTCTTTCAGCATGTGTCTTCAAAGAACCCCAAAAACAGTTTGAGGGAAAAGCAGCTCGATACTCGCTTTTGAACTTTCTGGAGTGGAAATGGCAACAGTGTGTGTGCACTATTGCTCTGACTACTGCTTTTAAACACTCACACAGATTAATCTCCACACTGATTTTTAACTTGGATGATAGTTTAACATGCAGTTTGATTGTTTTGTACAGGTAGTTTCTAAGATGCTCTACATTTCCATTTCTATAAATAGAAAATACACTGAAAATAAATTTTACCTGGTGGCATCAATTTCATAAGGATCCGTGCACCATCTCTAAGAGGTGGCATATTTAGGCTACTGCCTAGGTCTGCAACTTGCCAAAGAAACGAGATATATCTAGGATGCAGTGACATGATCTAAAATAAAAGTAAAAACCTGTCATGAGATACCAGCTCCTAATATCAAATAATAAATTTCAGTCTATAATTTTGAGAGTGTGTGTTTTCTTTACTTACAACTCCAGGCAAGCAACTTTCAACTTCTGGGTTTGGACCATCACTATAGTGATTGCCATGGTTGCCTGGAGAACCAGTTGAGGAATCAGATGAGCTATCAGGGCTTGAAGGCATATTGGAACTTATCTGTGTAAGCTTGGCTGTAATTAGCTGGGGGGTAGGGCATAATAGAAAGTGATAAAATGAAAAGATTGTAAAAAATTGTTAAAACAGTAATCTTTCTAAAAGCAAACTTGACTGAATATATTAAATTGTAAATACTTTAGCTACTCACAAAACATACCATTATTTCAAATTATTTTTATGCATTCATTTACCTTTCAACAGAGAACTTTCAAAAATAAGTAAGCTGATCAATATATGATATTTACAGTACTTACTGTTTTATCTTTGAGATTTAATTGTCCAATTAATTTTCTATCATCTGCCGGATCTACTAGCTCGCCTCCAATAAATAATTCTACTTTTGTATGTGCACTGTTGGCTTTAATACGATTGAGAATGCAACGTCTAACTGAACCAATCGTGTCATTTGTATGGGACCAAACATCCAAGTCTTCCACTTGCCGGCCTTGATTTGGAAAACGAACTACCAGAGAGATGTGTTTACCACGGAAAGCTCTGAGAACAAAGATAAAGATAATACTAATTATAACAATCAAAAATCTTTAAAAGCGTTTACTACTGCCAGGAACTAAATTTATATTGGGGCAATGCCTTTATTAGGCCTGCCAAATGTCACATTAGAATACCTAATAATTGTTCCAAGAGGGATATTTTGCTGACATAGTTCACTTTACTTGTTAAGTTTTATTTTATTTTCAAAGGATTACAACACTCCAATAAAAATGGAAATCAGAAAATTTTGCTTACTTTTTAATAATTCTTCTACTTGTTTGCTAGACTAAAGGGGAATAAATCTGAAAAGGTTATCTACAGCATATAATCTATATAATGGCCTGCATACAAGAAATGAATAGATTATCTTTTGCCTTTATGTATGTGGCAAAGAAATCAGAAATATAAAGTTTATGATTCTACAAATATACTGCACTAATATATTCTACTAATATATTGTACACAGGCTATGTTATTTAAAAGTTTTTACACAATATGAGATGCACAGCAGAATCCTAACCACAATTACTCGGAAAATTACTGAATCTTGCATCCTAATTCACCAAAGTTTTGAAATTTCCACAAACCTTGACATTGGTAGAATTGTTCGCTCTTCGTGGTAATCACTGTCACATTCATTTATATATTCCCTTAAAACAGTCAACACTCGCACCATTCTTATCGCTTCTTGCCTTGCACAATTAATACTGTCTTTATCGCCATCCAAAACACACAAAGTATCATAAGATGCTTTCAAACGATCAAAGCAGGACTGAATGAAGTCTTCGTGGATTACTACCTACAGAAATGCCAAGAGATAGCTGTATCTCAACAAAACAATACAAAAGGTCACAAAAGAGACAAAAGTAATCCTTCATCTGTAATTTGCACGGATGACACTCATGAGCAGAAGATTCCAGCAACACTAATACTTCTAACAGGCTTCAGTTTGGCAACAAAATTTTTGGAATGATGAAAATACATGGCAATTAACAACTTAAAAGCCATTAGTTAGTATTAATTCCTATTTGAATGAAGAGTCAGCTTAAGAAGAAATGAACAACAACAACAACAAATGTTCTCAGAGA
The DNA here is from genome assembly GCF_009819535.1 of Lacerta agilis. NCBI lineage: Eukaryota > Metazoa > Chordata > Lepidosauria > Squamata > Lacertidae > Lacerta > Lacerta agilis. Next base: position 56,071,695 of record NC_046315.1, read on the forward strand.
TTTACTTTTGTAAAATGGTTCTCAAGCAAAGCATACTAAGGAAGGAGACTTTCATCAATGAAAATGGTAAATGCTACCTATTTTTTTTTAATTAAAAAACCCCAGTTCTTTTCATAATTTTACCTGATTTACTTGCAATCTCGGACCAAGATTGGTATAGATTTCCTTTAGTAGATCTATTGCTCGACTAGCAATGTCATCACTTCCTTGAATTACAACCTAAGGCAGAAATATAAAGCATATACCACTTTAACTTAAGCATTATGGCCTATGAGAATAAAATCTCTAAGTGCAATCGTGACAAAAATATGTATATAAAATCTACTGCAAATTGTGTGTGACCCATTCTTGGCTTTGATACAACACACAGTAATATTATTTCATTTATGAACTATTTTCCATAAGGTATCCCAAAGTGATTTACAATTTTTTTAAAAAGTCATTAGATTCATCTATGACAACATCATACGCACATGAAATAAAATTTTCCACCCTAGCCCATGAGTTGAAGTTAAAGCAATACATCAGAAATAACATCCAAAGAACGTAATAAGCCCTATCCCAGACAACCATTTATATAGAAAGCAATATACAGTTTATGCTAATCAAAAAGTTTTATAGTGTGAAGGGAGTCTGATGTTTTCAGTTTTAGCCATATACATAACAAAGCTGAACCTATCAGCTGCAAAATGATTTTATGCTTCAAACCTTGTGCCAATTTTATTTTATTAGTCTATTTCCCCCCAAATGCTATTTCCCACACATTATTGTACCAGTCTGTCAAAGAAATGCCCCCCAGAGTTCTTCCAGTATCTCATTACAAGCCTGGCCAATAGTAAAAAATAACTTATCAGGGGTTTTAACTGTAAATTAGTGTTGCCTCCCATTAAAAGATTAGGCCGTGCCAGCTCTGAACATTTAGTGGCTTACTTGACCAGCAATTGTGATTTACAACAGAACATATATAAAAACAAAACAACTGTATATATACAAACAAATTTAAATGACAACTATAAATAACAAACTTAAAACTGTAGCACCTACATAAAATCAATTCAAATACAAAATAGATACCAACTGGGATAAAGATTTTAGAAGGTTTATAGAAAAAAAGGAATGTATTTGGAAGGTGTTGAAATGATAATAGAAAACGTGCCCGTATGATATGTAATGTGAAGGTTTTCAAAGTGTAGGTGGCCCAATTTTTATATTGTGTGGAACAGACCTCCTGGCAGGATGCTCTCTCCTGCAGAATGGGTATGTAGCAGATGAGGTGATCTTTTAGATACCCTGGTCCATAGTGTATATGGGCTTTGTACACCAATACCAGCACCTGGAACCTAGTCTGGTAGCTTAGTGGCAGCCTGTGCAATTCTTTCAGCAGTGGTGTCATATAATGATATTCCATCACAGTGAGCAGTCCAGCTGCTGCATAGCTGCGGTTACTGGGTCAGTCTCAAGGGCAGCCCCAAACAGAATGCATTGCAGTAATCCAATCTGGAGGTTACCAACACATGGATGACAGTGGTTAAGTTGCAATGATCCAGAAAAAGATGCAGCTATCTTTCCAAATGAAGCTCCTGAGGTCACCTAGGCTTCTAGTGACAGAGAGGGGTCCAGGAGCATCCCCACACTAAGAACCTGCTCCTTCAGGAGGATAAAACCAATCCAAAGCAGGCAATTGACAAATTATCCAGACTAGGAAATTGCTCATTCACAGCACCTCTGTTTCGCCAGGATTCAGAGACATAAGCTCACCACCAAGCGCAGGCACCAGCCCAGGGCTTGTAAGGCTTCTTCCAATTTCAATTTTACAGAGAAATTGAGCTGGATGTTACAGAGAAATTGAGCTGGGTATCATCAATGTTTTCGGGACGCCTCCTCTGGAACTATATTAACAGTGATACCAAGTTCTGCACAAATATGAGCAACCATACCCTGCAAGTGCCTTGCAGAATTGTCAAAGCACATCTCCAAGAACTGTACCTTAGGACTAGATTTCAATAGCCCATTCACCCCTCAGGATGGCTAAGTGAGTATGCAATAGTGGCACAGAAGCAAGCTTTCTTAGCTTCCATCACCAGCATACAGTAGGTACTATTATGTGCTTTCACCTGTGCTCAGTCATCTTTCATTTATAAAACTCGCTATATTCCTTAGAGTTCCCTTGAAAACCAGGGCACCATTGGGATCCATAGCACCAAAGGACACATAGAAGTGTTCGTGTCAATGGCACTTTCCATTGTGAGACCAGAGTCTTGGCAGGAGCACTAGGTAATGCCAAATGGAAAATCCCCCAAGTCCATGTGTTTCCAGGGGCAAACCTGCTGATTAAGTACTCCACTCCTGCAGGCTGAAGTCAAATGGTTGCTCCATAACAGGGTAATGCAAACATACCCCCTGCCCCCCCCTTCCCCAAAACCAATCTATCTACCAGTCATCCTTTTGTAAATAAAAGATCAAGGCTATGTCCTGTTATTTGTCAGGTCAATTATGTACTGAGGCAGCCCCTTGGTTGCCATGGCAGCCATAATGTGCCAAGTCAGCATTGATTTTGAAATCACCAAGTCTGGGAATTTTCCAACCCTACACCCAAGACTACTTCTGCCAGTTTGGGTAGTGAGACAGCTGGACTAATTGAACAGAGGAATAAAATGAGAACAAACTACATAATTGGCAGCTTTCCTGACACTGATTGCCATTCCTACAGAAAGAGCACTCCTTTTACAACGTGACAGCAATGAACTGCCAAAGCCACAGTTGCAACCTGATACTCCACACATATAATGACCACCTCAGGAAGCATTGTGTAGCTGCATGGACACAGCAGACTTCTGCAGCAGCATTAGAAAAATTAAATATCTGTGGGAACCTCATATTCAACATCAAATGAGTTTTTCACCGAGCCATGTGCTGATTTTACACTTTGTATAAATCACAACATATCAAAATAGGCAATGCATAGCTGAAGTATACAGTAGCACTCACATGTAATACCAGTTGCAGAACTTTTATTTTATTGGCCTAACCATTCAAACCAACTTTTTGGTCAAATTACTATAAACTACAACTTGAATGTTAGATGTACTTTTACACTTACCCTCCAAAGGTAATCTAATCCTATTAACTCCAAGTCATCCATCATATAGGCTCGTCTCTTTGCAACTAGCTTCCCTTCTCGACAGTTCACAGCTTTGAAGAAACGTTCAAAACATTTCATTCCATTTTCTGTTAAGAGTGAAGGGTCCAACTGAAGAACATTGTTTTCAAAGAAGTCTTTATTTATGTCAGGGTCTAAATCCGGTTCATCTCCCATAAGTTTAGAATACCATTTAAAACAGGCTTCACGATCACACAGGTAGACTGCATTTTCAGCTAAACACTTCCATATTTGTTTTGCCTGAGGAGCACAGAGCCATAGTTGACCATCCTTCAGTAAAAATCTAGCATGAAACAGAGAGGAAACAAGAAGTCATTAAAATTAGAAATGTCACTCTAATTCTATGAACTAACACTTGAAACTCAGTAGCTGATGCTGTTTTCAACTGTTCTCAAATGTATTCATACATTCTGGAATATTCCTCAATACAATCACAGAAAACAGAACAATCTATCTGGATTAAATAATATGCATATTATAAACTTGACATTTCACACAACTACTCTGTACACAAATGTCAGTCACATACTGACGTGTAAGCCAGTGAAAGATGTTAGAATCCCAGCTATAAAAGAAAATTTAGGCCAACAGATTGTCTTGGTATCACGCCAAGCAGCCTAGATAAATAGGTATTATGTACTTTTTTTGGACTAGTTGGCAGGTTCAATTTTATTGAATATCCTTCAGTCCTACAAAAAAAATCCCAACTATTGATTTCCTGTAGATGCATCTGTCTCAGTACTATATGCAGAAAAACGCTTCAATAACTATCCAAAGCAGAATAGAGCAGTAGAGAAAATTGTGTATAAATTGCATAGAGAAAATTGTGTGAATTTCACACAAAGAGTCTAACTACTGTGTCCAAAGAACACTTCTTCTATCCAGTGGTCACACATGAATAAAGGTATCTTTCCCCCATTAGTCCCAACTGATGCATTTCACAGCTAAAAGGAACATGAGTAGCATCAGCCATAATCAGAACGTTACCATTCCTCTCATGGTGTCATCTACTGCAAATATTTAGGGGGAAATGCTTTGTTATGTTTTTGATTACAACTGTATCTTCTTCAGGAGTGTTAAATAAAACATCCACCATCATAGTTAAGAATACGTGTGCTCTGATCTTGGTAGATTATTCTGGGCTTATCTCACCTAATATTAAAGGCTTTTTTTCTTTTAGCCAAGTGTGGTGTGTGTGTGTGTGTGTGTGTGTGTGTGAGAGAGAGAGAGAGAGAGAGAGAGAGCGCGCGCAATAATTGCAGGGATGTCAGAGTATGGTACATTTAAGTGAGGAACCTTGCCTGTGGAATGGCCACTTGGCTAGGAATATTCATTCTCTGTATTTTCAGACCATAAGAACATTAGGACTTGCACATGAGTAATCTCTTTCCTTGACAGAGGTACTGCATGCCTCTTTCTAATCCCTTGTATATGGAAAGGTTTCTAGTGTTATCACATATCATTGCTGTCCTAACATCAGAAAACCTGCTCCTTCAAACATGTTTTGATGAAACAAGGGATATGTTTGCATCAGCTACACTCAGACTAAAAAGTGTACCAGTACACTCTCTGCCCCTATTCTTTTGGGGGCAGCAGAGCAATTAAGCAGTAACTCAACTAGTCAGAATAAAGATTATGAGCGCTTGCGCTAGGAGCAATAGAGAGCTGGTATGTGAATAAATGAAAGCAGCCAGTGAGTCTTTGTCTGGGACATGGGAATTAGACAAATAAAGGGATTGTGCATTCTAGCTGGTAGATCTGGAACTAAAGAGCATGCAAGAGGGACTTGTTTCTAGCCATGCGCCTTACTGCGACCTTGTCTAGAAATAGATTCAGCCACAAGACAAATATCATTTTGTAGATCAGCTGTCCTCAACAGCAAAAACAGGCATTCATTTTTTGCTTTTTGAACAGCATAGATTGCTACTTTTACACCCAATTTAAAGTATCTGAAGAAGTGTGCATGCACACGAAAGCTCATACCAATAACAAACTTAGTTGGTCTCTAAGGCATGGCTGTCAACTTTTCCCTTTTCTTGCGAGGAATCCTATTCGTAATAAGGGAATATCCCTTTAAAAAAGGAGAAAGTTGACAGCTATGCTCTAAGGTGCTACTGGAAGGAATTTTTTAATTTTTTATTTTGTTACGACCCAATGTAAAGCAAGTATCACTAAAACCAACCGTAGGAAGTTCAGACGTTCTTGGACTTCTTGCACATGACTGTATCTACTCCCTGGTCTTACAGTTTGTGGATCGTATTCTCCATGCTCTGAAAATTTAATACAAGATATTATAATACATTTTAAAAAAAAATCTAACAGCAAAACCTTTTCAGTTTTTCTCTAAAGGACGTTCCATTATGTCCAAGAAAGTGCTTAGGATTACATACATTTTTAAGTTTCTTATCCAGTCTTATCTATTAAAAGGGTATTTAATATTAGTGACGTCTTTTCTATTTGAAAGCTATATGCAAAGTTTACATTCCAATAACAATTTACTTTAACAAAATTACTTTGGAAAATTATCAGAAGCTACCCAATATTAGATACCATATTTGGGAGATATCAATTTTTCAATCACAGCACATTTTAAAGCTATTGTAAAAATACACAAATGTACACAAAATTGGCAGCTTTGCCAATAAATTTATTCTGCCCCTCTCCACCTCCACCATTGAATTATTTGCATAAATATGTACAGTCTGGAAAAATACCTAAAGTAGAATCTAGGCGGAAGGTGACTTTCCCACTTCCTTCAGCATATAAGGAATAAATAAATAAATAGCAATATATCTCATAATGTAGTTCTAGACAAAATTTAATTTAACTCACCTTTAGCATACTGTCTCATGCTTTCCATATACGCTGAAAGATTTTCTGCAACTAAAGTTACTAGAGCATGATTGTGCTGAAGTTGATTGATTAAGTCATGGCGATAAAATACATGGGGGCTTCGCTGAGTTTGACTGCAGTTTAAACACACATCAAAGTGTTACAAGACCTATTACTGAGAGTTTCAAACCATCAATTCCAAATGGCTACCATATTGCAAAACTATGCACACTCCCTCCCAAGGCTCCTAATCCCCTTAGATATGAGAGGAGTTCAGGGACTTGAGCAGACCAATTAGTTCTCCCCAGTTTTCTCTCTCTTATTTTCAATGAATGCATTAAAATTCTGTGTCTCAACTTCTCTCAACCATAGCACTGACATTCTCATGCAGACTGCCAAGCTTCTGATTGCCCTTTAAGTCTTTATTCCCCCTACCCCAAGACAAGAGCTTCCCACAGAAAACACTGAAAAAAATCCAGTGTTTCAGTATAATTGTGATTGGGCAACAGTGCCCTCACCCCAAGGTAACAGTAAAGACATGAGTTCGTGTCTTCAGCATTCAGTGTGAAACAAGTTCCATCTTCAGACAATGGAGTGAGTTACTCCCAATTTTCTGGCTTCTATAGGCTTCAGCTTTACGAAGGCCATAAGCCAATTTAACTGAAAGGAATGACCAGTGAGAACCAGGGGGAAATGATCTGATCGTCAGGCAGGAGAGAAAAAAATGAGGCGACTGAGCTTGCTTCCCAGAGTTCTTTGCTCTCCTGCCTCCATCACGTGATTAGAGAAGTTACCCAACCCATCCATTTGGGTAATCAGCAACCATCTCAAATGGAATTGCATCCATGAAATATATTAATATTTCCCAATATATTTCAGCAACACTAATGGATTATGTGAACTGTGTACCCTTTTCTAGCCCAACACATTAAAGAAATGAAAAGTTTATATTAAAGTCTCACCTCAAGTTTTGTGGTGCTTCACCAAACAAACTACAAATTTCCCTAATTTGTTTCAATGCAGGAATGACCCATTTATCATTTGTGCGAAGCTCTTCTATAAAACGATCTATCCATTGTATTTTTTGTGTATCTCGATCCTTAAAAAAACAAATATTTTTATTTTAGCTTGCAACAATTAAGTAATTTTAAAGTGGTTTGTCCATTTCTGGCTCCTTAGTTTAAATACTTTGGAACTGAATCATTAGGTTAGAAAACACCCTACTAGAGAAGTTAACCAACAAACTCAAAATAGCACAGGTAGAAGCAAAGGAGGGACCTTCAGCCCAATATGGGTCTCCTTCATCACATACACAGCAAAACAGGACAATGACCAACCCTCCCCTGCAACATCTAATATCATTTGTTTTTATCCCTTTGGTGTCTGCTGCCCTGGTATCCTTTTGAAGAGGAGGGCTGGGTACAAATTCAATACATAAATAATATGGACACCATGGCAAGTTCTCGTTTAATCCAAAGGGAGGAAGACAAAGTGAAGCTGAAAGGGAGGGAAGACATATGCCAGCCCATAGCTTGCTCATAAGCCTCTAAACTATGGTTAGGAGTATAATCTGAAACGAGCTTTTTGATATCTACCCTCTTCCTTTATTTTTGTGAAAATAATACAACAGTCTTAAAGCCACTATAGTATCAAATCCCAGTGTTAATACCAATGGGACTATGGATTATTGGACATACATGAATTAACCTTGTGTTCACAAGTTCCCTTCATCACATGCTCTAATTTCAATAAGTTCCATCACCAGAAATAATTTCTTGTTACATCTGAATTGCCAAACTATGATTTTCATAACCCCTCTAAACCAGGGATGCAATCCTAGTCTGAAAGGATTCAACAGCAAGGCCACCATTTCATATTTAACAGCAAACTAGTTGCTGTTAAGGAGAGAGAAAGGTAGGAACACACAAGCATAATGTCAGCCAACCCAAAGTCAATGACTACCAAACAGAATATATTTACCTGAGAACAACTATAATCTAAGATTTTAATGTGGGCACTGAGAGCCTGGTCCATGATATCAACTGGAACATCATCACTATGTGCTAAATTCCATAGAAGGTTCAGTACTTTGTGAGCCATCACACCATCTTTATCATCCTCTGCAAGACGACGAATTAACTCAAGTAGCTTTTCACGCTGCTTTTTGCTTGCATTTGTCCAACTTGCCTAGAAAATAAAGGGACACCACCAGAATATTTTAATGTGGCCCAAAAATCAAAGGTATGTGAATCAAAATACTAAAAGTGTTAGAATTAAGTTATATTGTTAAAATGCAAAATAAGATGTGATAGTAATTCTACTGTTCTTTCCAGTAACACCGATTAGGATGTCAGCGCTGAGTAGCTTACCAAAAACTGGAAGAATTAAGCTATTTTTAGATCATTTTCAAATACTTCACTTGAATGGATTTGTAATCAGTAATAATATTAATTGTTCAGTGGCTGCATTTCACAGTAACAGGAAATAATAGGAATCCAGACAGAAAAGGCCTCTTCTTCTCCCATTCAAAATAAATCCATGAACCTGCTTCAGCAGAATAGCAGAAACCAAGCAAAATTTGCTTTGTTACCCAAGATTGTTAAGAATTGCCCTACTGAATCAGGCCAAAGTCCCACCAACACCAGTATCAACTTCTAAGTGACCAAACAGACTATGGGAAGTTCACACACAGTAGATGAGCACAATCTGCACTTGTGAATACCAGCAACAGGTATTCAAAAGTGTACTGTCTCCAAGAATGGATGCCATACATAGCCTCCATGGCTAGCAGCTACTGATGGCCTCATCCGCCATGAATTTGCCTAATCCTCTTTTAAAATCATCCAAATTGGTGGTCATCTCTACACCTTCTAGGAGTGAATTCTGTTGTTTATGCCTTAAGTGAAATAAGTGCCCATCTAGAATCTTCCAACATTAGCTTCATTGGATGGCCCTGAATTCTACTATAATGAAAGGGTGAAAAAGCAGCATTGATCATGAGTGCGAAGGGGATATCTGTGTGCACATATATCTATCGTTATAGGAATTCAGCGCCATCTGTTGGTTGATGGCGAAACTGCTGCTCAAACAAAGACTTCCTTGTTGCATTCTCCCAGAAGCCCTCAATTTTACTATAAGCCAAAACATCCCAGAGAGGACTGGTCAGTAAATACGGTTTCTTGACCCCCTTCATCCTTTGAAAATTAATCTTCCACCCACTAAAATATGCACACTAAGCACTGAGAGACTGCTTTTCCACATGCCGAAACATAACATTTGCTCCTCCCAATTCAGTAAAGTTGAAGTACAAAAAACTCAGGACTCTGGAGGAGCTTAGCTTATCCCCAAGTCCAGTGATAGTAAAATCCCCTTTAGGGATAGGCTAAAGGGCTCAAGTCCCTTCATTACCAGCAACTCCCACTGTTGACCCTGAGGCTGTCCCTTGCTCCAATTAATAACAGCAGATTAATATGTACGCTTACCTTGAAACAATCAAATAGGTGGTCAAGTTGTTCAGGAGAGAAATCCCAGGCCAGTTTTGCAAGGAGGTCATGTACATTCTTCACAATGGCTTCATGTTTTCCTGCCTTGATAAGAAAGTGTTAACACCATTTACTGCTATCTCTACACAAGACAGGATTGTCTTTATTTTTCTGAGACTTAGAATTTCTATTACAGCCATTTCCCCGCATGTTATCCTACTAAGTGGAATTGACCTGCACTTACAGTGACCTTAGAACAATGCTTGTAAAACCATCACTGTTTTCATCCTGTTCTCATTTTTCTATGGCAGGTTGGAAAAGATAGCTTATATAATACCTCAGACTTTAAACTGCACTTATCTCTTGCTCTCTTGACTTTTTCAATTACTATTCTTTAAAACCCTTTTGGATTTTTATTTACATAATCGATACTCTATATAAAGAGGCTAGATGATCAGTTTACAGATCATTACATTTCCCAAAGAAAGCTACAGCCAATAGTTGATGCTCCTTCATATTTCTAACACACATTTGCTTCTGAACATTTACGGTAAGCTTTTTTTAAAAATTACACTTTAGAATTGCAACTGACTTAGAGCAACAGCAACACTAGGCTTAAATCTTCATGTTCCAAAACATTAATAGAACTTAACTAGCCAAGTTTGAAAAAGCAGGCAATTAGCACTATGATCACATTGTCAGCTCAATCTACTAAACAAATTTAACTTAATAATAATAATAATAATAATAATAATAATAATAATAATATTTATATAGCATTCTCAGTGTGCATGGCACTTCACAGAGCAACAAGGTGATAAATTCCTGCTCCAAGGAGCTTACCATTCACAAAACAGAGAAAGGAAAGGCAGGATAAATCAAAGAATATGCAATTGTTTCAGTTATATGTGTTTATGCCATAGGGAATGGAAACAGGGGTTGATCAAAAGGCAAAACCTACAATGTTTAACTTCCGTATCACAAAATATAAGCAACTCCAACTCATGCATGATAAGTAATTCAAAATAAACTGCTCTCACTCGAGGTGACAGTTGTTTAGTCCCTACCTGTGCAGCCCAAATGTTGTCAAGGTCTTGCAAGGTGAGGGCCTTTTCTTTGATGACAAAACGAAGAATTTTCTCTAATTTTTCTACATACTGAGGTTGATGTAGACTATCCCTTAACACAATCGATAAGATATTATTCTGTTGAATCCACTCCTAAATTTAAGAAGGTAAAGAAAATTTCAGATGACAGCAAGCAGCACATTATAAACATGCCCAAAAGATGAAAGAGTCAAACTTATTTTTGTAACCATATGGAACAGGGGGTCCAACTCTGACCACCAGTTTATCTTATTCATAAGCAATGTTATCTACTGTGAATTCCACATATTACACTATTCAGGCACAATATACTATATAGGCATGTAAGCAGATACTAAAAGTAATGCCAAGAGCCAGCTATTTGGCAGAAGCATCAAAAGCCATTTCACAGAACCGTCAAAAGGGAGATGCTTATGGCCCTGCAAATGTTGGACTACAATTCCCATCAACCCCTGGCCATTGGCTGGCTGCAGTTGATGGGAGTTGGAGTACACCTGGTTATCTATTTGAGTTAAACAAAAGGCAAACAGAGCAACTTCCAGAAGCGCTGATAGTACAACTCACAATATCTGTTATTTTCTCATTTTCCCAGTGCTTCCCTTCCATTTCTGCACCTTGGCCTAACCATTTCCAGCCGCTATAACATGATGTTGTGGGATTACAACTCTCAACCACTGCTGATCATTGGTCATACTAGCTGGGGGCTGATGGGACGTTGGAGTCCAAGAACATCTGGAAGGTCACAAATTCTCTACCCCCAAACTCGTGCCACATTAAAATTAAAGCTTCCACCATCAACCCCACTAAATTTGAGCATAGAGTAGAAAGTACACAGGACATGCTGAGAAAAGTCTTAGCTCCGCTGGGGTATTTATGACATGGCTTTTTCAGTAGTTGCCCTAAGAATGTGGAATCCTTCCCTTTTTCACACTTGTGGTGTTCCTGATGCTGTTGACAGGTCCCATAATCCTTGACCATTTCCCATGCTGGCTGAGGAAAGTTGAAGTCCAACTATATTTGAAGTGCCACAGGTTCCCCACCCTTGGTTTAGATACCTTACTGGAAATGGTTTTGTTACACAAAGTCTTTGGTTCTTGGATTTTTACCATATGCTGAGCTTTTTGGTGGGTAGTTTTGAGTTTGGTTTAATCAAATACTGTATGTTTTCATTCTGATTGTTACTTACATTTTAATGTCTTATTGTTTTAATCTCATAAGCTACTTTGTGTCCATAGACAACAAAACAAGGTAAAATAATAAAATCAAAATCAAAGTTAAGGAAAACATCTCCTGGAAAGAAAGGCAGACAAATGCTTTGAACGGATACAATGATATAATTCAAAGAACTTACTGCCATTCTTTCTGCTGTAAGCCATTCCTCCTCTTCAGGATTGCCATGCCGATGAGTGTAATATGACACACTAGATATCACCTTGTTAACTTCATTTAGTGCATTCATTTTTCCATTAAACGATGAAATTTGCAACAACCTGTGGAAAAATGTGTGTATAAGGGAAGCAGAATCGGATACCAAACATAGAAAACACTGTAGTCATAAAATAAAATAAAGGCCTTACCTAAGTATCATTTTTAGTCTAAATATTTCTAGGTTTTTTACAGTTTCCTCTTGCCCTGGAACTCTTGAGGCTAAGTTCTTTAGAGATTTGATTATCATTGACAAAGCATCATTTTTGGCTTCATTCTTGGCTTCTTTTTTCAGTTCATCATCTGTTAAGTTTTCTAAAAACTGTGGAACCATTTCTATAATTGGAAGGAAGTATTTCTTCACTGTATGCAGTGTTAGAAACTCATAGCACTGTCCAAATGGTCTGGAGAGAGAAAAAAACAGTATAAAAGGCTTAAAGAATTATTAAGGGGAATCAGTATTTACTAAAATTTTGTATAAACCAGCAAGTTCATGATTACCAGCCAAAATATTATCCCTCCCCACATTTTGCAATCCTATTAGCAGATGATGAATGTTGTGGTTTCCGGGTATTTTTGAGGGGCAATATGTGAATTGGATACCCCCAAAACACCACTAAGAGTGGAGCTCCTCCTGGTGGCCACCATGTCCCCTCTACCCACTGAAGCAATGCTTTATGGCAGGCTTCTTCAAACTTGCCCCTCCAGATGTTTTTGGTCTACAACTCCCATGATCCCCAGCTAGCAGGACCAGTGGTCAGGGATGATGGGAACTGTAGTCTCAAAACATCTGGAGGGCCGAAGGTTGGGGATGCCTGGTCTATGGTAACAAAGTGTCAAACTGACAGAGGCTACTGTTGGAAAATTAGTGCCCCTCTCCCCACTTGGACTCCCATTCTGCCCCAGAAGCCCCTGCCAGGATGACATCTCATGACATTGTTCCAAGGGCCTTTGTGAGTGTAAATAGTGGATGTCAATAACTGAAAAAAGATATTGATGTATCTCAACACCAATAATTTCATCCCAGATCTTGACTACTTCCATACTATTCAAGATAAAAGTTCTCTACAAAGAGCTGAACTGCTAGCAAAATGGCTCTGGCTGAGTTTGTATGTATCACTCTTCCAAGAGCACTGGGGGTAAGGTACCTTAGGCCTTATACATACAATACTGCAAAATACCCAGATGCAACTCCCTACTGTATATGTAATATCCTCTTGCCCCCAACTCATTACAATCCAGATGAGCCAAATTTTCCACAAAAGAAACAACACAGGGTGTAGAAAGGTCAAATGAAGTGGTGGTCCTCCACCAGGAACAGACGTAGCTCACCAAAGTTTCAGCATTCAATTCCAACAGCAAACTGCTACTGGGGAAACTCTGAAACCTCACAACAAACCTTGGCTTTCATCAGTCTCATTGCCATAATTTCCCATACATTATAGTTCCTAATTAAGGTCACCTGCCCAAAAACTGAGCTTGCTAGATCAAAGCGAAGAAGAAAAATTAAGGTTTACTGAAAGTGTGTAAGGTTTAAAGCTTATCTGTATGGTAATTAAGGTAGTTTTATAAATCTTTGCTCCTAGACTGCAAACCCTAAATGACGAAGTATCTATTTTTGAACCAATTGGCTCTTTTTGCAATCAAGCTAAACAGAATGTGCCTAGGTTAGAATTTGCAAAGGAAGTAGTATACTGTTTTCATCCTCTTCTTCCCTTTCAAAAAAGCTCTGAACTTCTAACAATAAATCACACTAGAGGGTATATATACTTCGCAAAAATAATAAAAACTGCAGCACATCCATTCTCATGCACTACTGAAGAAACCAGAAGACTTCTGAATCTATTATTCAGACTTAATGCTCGCTTGCACAAGCTGGGGCATCAGATTTTTGTCAATCCTGCCACACACACGCACATATACACAACAGCGCTCTTGTGGTACAGCCAGTGATGAGCGAGAAACTAACTCAAGGGATACTGTTATTCAGTTGATACATAGAAAAAGGACTTACTTGATGAGAGCTGCAATAATCTGAACATTCAATGCTGATCCGCTCATAAAACGATCGTGTAAGATCTGAAACCCATTTAATGTGCCAAACTTGTTGATGAGATCTACTAGCCAACCCTGAAAAACAATTTTTCCTGCTTTACATTTCATTCTACCAACACATATTTACATTACAAAGTCCTACTTTTGGTCACAATTAGAAGTAAATATACTCCTTTAACCATGATTATCCTCTCGTGTACTGTTAATAATTTCAAAATATTTTACAAGTTGTGATAACACCAGCAATTCAGTATTAAACTATTATAAAAGACAGGTATTATGCACAGTAATCTGTTATCTTCTGACATAATTAATACAAGATTTCCTTTTAGGTTAGAAACCAGAAGCGAATACAGATTAATGGGGTGTGGGGGACAGTTTTAGTATACGGAGATCATCATAACAGGCCTCAGCCAAAAGCTATATTGACCTCCTTTTGAAGTTCCAGTCATGTGAACTGAGACTTCCCAACACCTTGAGGCTCCAAGAGAGTTAGCCTTGAAACAAACATACCAATTTATACACTACAATGAAGTTAGCAACTTTCACAAATTTTAACTCCATCTTTTTTGGCTGTGTTTTGATACATTTGCAACTACAGTTGTACCTTGGTTTTCGAACAACTTAGTTGTTGAACATTTTGTTGTTGTTTTTTACAAAGATTTTATTGGTTTTCCACAGTTGTTGAACATTTTGTCTCGTGAACGCCGCAAACCTAAAAGTGACTGTTCTGGTTTGCGAACTATTTTTGGAAGCTGAACGTCCGACAAGGCTTTCACGGCTTCTGATTGGCTGTAGGAGCTTCCTGCAGCCAATCAGAATCCGCGCTTTGGTTTTCGAACATTTTGGAAGTCGAACGGACTTTTGGAACGGATTCCATTCCACTTCCAAGGTACGACTGTACATTAAGGCTAATGATACTAAGTTTACAAATCCTGGTTAAGGCAGAAGCATGTTTAGCATTAGCCAAGGTACATTTCACAGCAGATCTAATAAATAACCATGGTGAAGTCTGAAAGAAAATAG